>NC_142360.1:28737629-29110129 GCF_059441175.1 Urocampus carinirostris
AATCAATTCGTTGGTATTGACAATTTAAAGAGTGGGTATCGTATCGGTCTGAAAAAGTGAGATTGAACATCTGTGGTGATTGAACTAGGAAAAAAAAAACATTTAGTGGGTTTTAAAGGTGTAAAGAATTGTCTTGACACCGGTGGTTGTCAGTGTTTCAATTTCTTATGTGATTGAATAAACTTAAAATACAAAATATACTCATGAAACATTACTTACATGTTTGTCCTTATTAACATGTTGTTCAGCAAGAATGACCAAAATATATTATCTGACTGGATGAACAACATAAACTCTGTGACAATGTTCTCAACCGTTTTTAAATGCACTCTATATCGGAGTATAGTTTAAGAGCAATTTCTGGTTTACTAAGTCAGACGCCCCCTAGCGGCCTTGGTGAGCTTTGCAACTGGTTCTTAGGGATTGAATGGAGGCCATTGGGCTCATTTTGAGCGTTGTTTTTGTCCTAAAAATGGTTTCAAAACCAAGTGCAAGCAGAGTTATTTTGTAAAATGTCACAAAATACTGCAAATGAGGATACTGACGTATTTACTTTTAGTGCAGACAGACACACACCTACCACTCACCTAATTAAATTGATCTGTGTGGTTGTCTGGCATTTCTGTCTGTTTACATTTTTCTGTGGGTTTTCATCATAAAATGTCACAACGGTGAACCTGAATTGTATAATGAACTTCCGTTGGGATAAATTGGGTTGTTTTGGACTAGGAGCTTGTACTATGAAACTTTCTGCCTTTTAGAGTAATAGTATCTTGTAAAAGTATTGACCCCTACAAGATTTTTATAGATCTTATAGATCCATCCTTTTTCTGCTCATTAATCCTCACTCGGGTCGGGGGGACACTTATAGATAAAAAAAATTCAAATATTTTCCAAGAATCAACAACATGGGAGACACAATTGTGAAAGGACTTAATCTATATAAAATTCTATATTGTGCTAATAAATAGAACAATGAAAAGTAGGTGTTGCAACAATATTGCCCCCCTTTGTGTTAATTCTTTGTCTGTCATGATTACCGATTGAGAGCACCTGCGACTGCTTAATTGGCGCCAACAGCCTGGACAGCTGATTGGCTGATGCACTCTTTTTAAACCCCCGGCTTCCAAGATGAAGCCGTCAGATCGTTATGCGAACTGTTGCCACCAGCTCAGTAAGCCCTTACGTCCGACTATGTTCCTGCCCTGCTTTTCTCTGCCTGATCTTCGTTGCCAACCTGTTTCCGGAACTGACTTTGCCCCGTTCCGCCTGCCTGTTACCCGATCTATTTTGCCCCGTTACCCACCTGCCTCCTGTTGCCGACCTCGTTTCCGAACTCGACACCCTCTTTGCTCTCCAATCCCGGCCAGCGACCTGTAATTTCCGCCAACCTCCGAACTTCCTCGCTAGAAGTGCCACTTCCGCATCGCCCACTCCTCTTGTCCGTGAGCCATCGGATCGTGGAAGCAAGCCCGGATCTCCCTCTTCATTAATAAAAACTGAGAAAACGAGCGCTATTGGGTCCTGTGTCCGTTTCTGGTCTGTGACATTGTCTTTATGGTACGATCACAGTCACAAGTACTTTTGGGTATTTCTCTATAGGTTTTCCACATCTTGAAACAGAAATATTTGCCCATTCTTCCTTAAAAACAGCTCAAGTTTCTTAAGGCTTGATGGTGATTGTTTGTGCACAGCATTTTCCAGATCTTTCCAAAAAATGCTCAATAGGATTAAGGTCTGGACTTTGGCTTGGCCATTCTAACGCCTCCATACTGTTAGTTTTAAACCATTCCATTTAAGAGTTTTCACAGTCCGAAAACTTCAATTTGGGTCTAATCTGACCAGATCACCTTGTTCCATGAGTTTTCTGTGTCTCCTGTGTGGCTTCTTTCGGATGCCAAACAGGCTTTTTTTATGGGAGACGCAGGTGTTCTTTGGTCTTCATAATGCTGTCTGTCTCCTTTCACAGACCTCAGAGCCCATCACAGTGCATTTAAACTGAGACTTGATGACACACAGGTACACTCTGGTTGTTGTTAGTCATTTAGGTCGACATCGGATCTTTCAGAAGTCACCAAGGAACGTTCTGGACACAGTTGGCTGAGCTGAGAGAACAGTGGGCCAATATTTATGCAACACCTACTGGAAGCTGGAAAGCCTGAAATGTGGCAATTTGACAAAACGTTTTTGAGGGCCAATACTTTTGTGAGGCACTGTATGTCACAGACCAGAAACGGACACAGGACTCAATAACGCTCGTTTTCTCAGTTTTTATTTGAAAAAAAAAGGGAGAGTAAGGCTTTCTTGCACAATCCGATGGCTGACGGACAACAGGAGCGAGCGGGGCGGGAGTGACACTTCCGTGTCGGACGAGGAGGAACGGAGACAGGCGGGAATAGCAAGTCGTTGGCCGGGACTGGAGATTAAAGGCGATATCGAGTTCGTAATCAAGGTCGGGAACAGAAGGCAGGCAGAACGGGGCGTAATCAGGTCCAGAAACAGGTCAGTAACAAAGATCAGGCAGGAAAAGGCTTAGCAAAAACGGGGTCGGACGAGAAGGCTAACTGAGCAGAAGGCAACAGTTCGCAACGATCTGACAGCTTCCAAGAGGAAGCCGGGGGTTTAAAAGAGAGTGTCCACCAATCAGCTGTCCGGGCTGTTGGCGCCAATTAGGCAGCTGCGTTCATTGACACTGTATCTGTAACTCGCAATACTAGCTTAGGTAAACATTCAGTTATCAGGAACTTGAGATCCCATCCATTGCCATTAAATAAATGCAAAATTAAGAAAACATCTTAATCTGATTTAATAGTATTTCTTTAAACCAGTGCTTCTCAATGGTCGAACTTGAGGAGCCAGCATTCCACCCTGATAACAAGTTGCGACCGATATCAAGAAAAGAAATCCACTTCTCATTTCTATCGAACAAAAGAATTGTGTACCTTAAAGCAGATTGTAGAATTTATTTATATCAAAACAAAAATAAACTAACAAAACCAAAATGACTTCAAATATGGTATATACTCACATATAAGCCTACATCGCACATTTGCGACCCCCTTCAATTGTTCTAAAAACACACTTACTAAAAAATACATAAAATTAATAACTGTGTACCTAAACAACTATCATTAAAAAATTGTCTTGGAATAAAGATCTTTATACTTTATAAAAAAGCTAGAAATATAAGATTTTTAACAGAGGGTCAATTATACTCCTTAACAGTAGATGGGGATATTGCCCTCTTCTTGTTTAGTCAATCGGCGCTGTCCTAATTCTGTTTGGGTGGTACCACATCTCATTTTATTGTGGTTTTGTCAGTTTTATTTCCCTTTTCTCCCATAATAATGGGTCCCAAGAAATTTAGAGCTAAGGGGATGCAACCTTTGAAAGCAGTGACATCGACAATCAAGTCGGAGAAGGAAACTATTTCATTTTTAACTCATTATTGGTATAAAAGACACATGTCTCGATATCGCCTTTAATCTCCAGTCCCGGCCAACGACTTGCTATTCCCGGCTGTCTCCGGTGGATTTTTTTCTTGAATGGTCACAGCTTGTCATTAGGGTGGAATGGTGGGTCTTTTTTTACTCTTGGGATGGTATTTCATATATTAATGTCATTGGTATTTCATATATTTATTAATGACTCCTTAACATTTGGGGTTTTTGTTGCATTTCTATTGATTTTTCTTTCCTCATTTCAGGTATCTGTTGCAGTCAGAGACGTGGTACGAGTGCCTTCAGCCAATCCACATTGTCGAATGGAATGTGACCCTTCTGTGTGTTCTGTTGGGCTTGGCTGTGCTCGAGTTTATCCTGTGCTTCCTTCAATTGACCAATGGATTGGTCAATGCTGTTTTTCGGCCTTGTTGCTATAAGCAAGAATATAGTTTGAATGCTTAGACCACAGGTTCTCAACCGGTCCGACTTGAGGACCTAGTATTCCAGCCTCGATGACAAGCTGCGGCCCAAATCACGAAAAATATCCACTTTTTTAATTCATCTAAAGAAAGGATTGTGCAGTTTATAACAGAAACAATATAATATACCGTAAATTCCGGACTGAGGAGCGCACCTGATTATAAGCCGCACCCACCACATTTCAAGAGGAAAACCGATTTTGTACTTACACAAGCCGCACCTGTATATAAGCCGCATGCACCCACATTAAAACATGTGACACAAACACAAAATTAGCCCAAACGATCGAGTCCCGCGATTGTAATTGAATATATAGTACACAGTTCAAAAACCACGGCCGGCAAAATGAACAGAAAATGATACCGGTACTTAAGGTTTGATGCAGACCTGCAGAGTCCAGGTACCCGTTGAAACTAATCCAAGAAAAAAAGGCTATATTTCCAAAGGTAAGGGTGGGAAAAATATTTATCCACTATTGTCCGCCGCGACAACAGGTCTCACTCACCTTTACCCCACTTCCCGTCAGCCCGCGTTTGCTCCGCCCCTCTTTTTTAATTGGCAAAACATATCAGAATAAGTGTCTCAAATAAATACATTACAAAAATATACAGGTGCAAATCCATATTATACATCGGTTACACATATTTACAAAGAAAGACGGTACACCGAAAGAGTTTTCAAAGCTTTAATTATAATATTATAACTTTCATCCCAAACCGTGCCTGTGAAGGGTAGCAAAACGCTACTAGCAACACGCTCGCAATACAGTAAACGGCTCTGTTAAAAAAAACATACCGTACTTGTGGAAACCACGGTAAACCGTCCTCATCATCCTCCTTACAACTGACGTCATCAAAGTCGTCTTCCCCAGTCTGGGAAAGAGACTTTGTCAAATAGACGTGGTCCCACACTCCCTTATTCAAAAACCCGATAGCAACACGCTCGCAAAGTGAACTTTACGTGCAGTAGCTCTGTTTCCTTCTTTATTGGACTGCTCGTTTGCTTTTAGCTTGAAAGCTACTTCATGTGCCTTTCCTTTCACAATTTGCATGATGAGGATATGTCTACGCTCATTTAATTTGTGCACAAGCTAAGAAGTTGCAGTCTTCCTCGGCGCATATATTCCACCGGTCTAAATCTTACCTTTTGTACTCGAGCGCCGCTGGCGGCCGTTAGAAAAATTACATAAATTGGCCGCATCGCTGAATAAACCGCAGGGTTAAAGGTTTGGGAAAAAAGTAGCGGCTTATAGTCCGGAATTTACGGTATTCACCTTTTTACAAAAAACTAAATATAAAACAAAATATGCCACATAAACTCGCATATAAGCCTACATTGCGTACAGATAACCCCATGCTATGAAATAGCTCCATACCAAAAGAAATGTAAAATATCAACAAAGCGTTTGTTTTGATTTTGCGGTGGACCCAAATGCAAGGAAGCAGGAAGTACTGCAAGGTGCTCAAAAATGATGGCATTTATGAACAAAATAAAGAAAATAACAAACAAGGTAATAAACAACAATAAAACGATCAAAGTCAATAACAAAAACAAACCTTGGGAACCTAAGATGGACTGAAAAAGGGTGATGGTGGAAGACGTAGGTGGATTATGAAAATTACCCGACACAAAGTGCTGTCCAAAATGTCCTTATGAGGGGTAAAGCTTATTAGGGACCAGTGTGGTGTGATTGGACACACCTGTCTTAATTACAAACGAATAAGGCGCCCTCTGGTGGATGGAGGCCGGGTAGAGCCTAACAGCATGTACCTAAACATCAATGCCTATTCAATTCTGTAGTTAATGAAGAGTAATATACTGTTAAAAACATGAATACATACCTGTCGCGCTCCAGGGCTCCATGCCCTTACAAAATGTTGTATTTTCCCTTACAAAATACAAAAAAACGTGTTTATTTATGTAGTTATGTTGTATTGTACATCTGTTTCGTTATATCATATACATCGTTAATTAACATTTTGTTGTGAGATCCTGAGTTGCTCGACATGAATGAGGTTTATTATAAAAAAAAAAAAATCAAAAATGAAGCAGCTTGGACGTTCACTGTAGGAGGAAAAAATACATGCAAATATAATTAAGTAGAATAATACATTTTCTTATTCAAGTGATGAATTCATTTTCTGCATGGAATTATTGTTGGTTATATACTGATTAAAGGGATAACCACAAACCTGTCTTTTTTCCTTTTCTCCTTTTGTACTTCCTTTTTCTCTTAAATTCTTCATACAACAATAATGATTCGTAATATAATGCATCAAAGCAAGTGAGCCGTTGGAGAGCCGGCTCTCTTTAATGAGTTAAGCCGAAAAAAACGGTTCTCTAAAGAGAGACAGACTTCCTTTCACTACATCAAACTGTTTGCTTCGTTTGCAACGAAAAAAATGATACCGAGATAGAGGCTTCCGCGGCGAACTTGTTTCACTTGATTTGATTGATTTGCCGTTTGGTGATAGTCGGTGTATACCGGATGGTACCCATCATTGACAAATTTGCGTTTTTCCGTACAGATTTTTTTGTACGTCGTACGCGTCTTAGAACACATAATAAACGTACTTTGTACGGCAAAAACGTACAGGTTGACAGGTATTTAAAAATAACATTTGTCACTGGTTCAGCATTTTAAAATTTCACGAATATTTCCGTCTTTGACACGATCATTGTCACTTCTCCACTTTTGCTTCCCTTTATCCCTAACTTTCTTGAAACCCATTATTATGGGCAGAAAAAGGAAATAAAACCGACAAATGCACAATATAATGAGACGAGGTCCCTCTCAAAAAGCGCCCATTAACTGAACAAGTAGAAGAGATCCAGCAGGGCATCATTTCAGATTCAGATTCAGATCTACTTTATTGAAATGTCGATACATCTGACCCGCACAGTTTCCTTGAATGTACAGATATAAATAAAATGTTGTATTGAGTTGGAGTATTGAGTACTAATAATATACTAAATAATTATGGCTATGTATAGTATTTTACAGTAGCGCAAATAGTGCAAGAGGAGCAGCTAACCAGATGTGCAAAATGGGCAGTCAGGTAAACAAGTCAGGTAAACAGTAACAATAACACTGTAACAATAACGCTGTAAGTACAATAGTGCAGAGAAACAGATGTGCAAGGAGTGGCTAGCTATAAAGAACTGCCAGTAGTGCAAAAAGTCAAACAAAACCAACAGATGTACAGATTAGCAGCAGTTTAGATTTACTATGTGTTTGATTGACCATTTAAGAGTCTAATGGCCAGGGGGACAAGACTATTGTGTAATTAACCTGCTATTTTTTTCTTCCTAGCATTATTTTGCTCAGGAAAAGGCTTGCGACCTGCTTTTGGGTCCGCGATTCTCCAGTTGAGAATGGCTTTGACATTGCACATTGACATTATCCCAAATACAGTATACCGTTGCAAGCTGTGTTGGGTGAGTAACTAAAAATCAGTAATTTGAATAGTAATTCAGTCCCCCCCCTGACTAAAAAGTAACGCGTTATTCTGAAAGTAACTATCTAGTTACAGATTACCGTATATACTCGCATAGAAGCACACCCCCGTAAACAGGGTTGGGTAAGGTTACTTTAACGGGATTACTTTCAATGACCTTTGGATGACTCCAATACCAAATATGCTAATAAAAGACAAAATAAACTAAATATGAATAAAATGATGACTCACAACACGTGGTAAGCTTTCTCTCCTGGCTTTGATCTCTTTGATCTCCGGCAAAACGAACATAAAATGCGACAGAAACCAAATGAAAATAAATCCAAACAGCTTGCCAACATCATTTTTGCCGTTCCATGTATTCCGTTACTCCCCAAGCCTGCACAAAATTTACTCATTTTATTCATATTTAGTTCCTTTTGTCTTTTATTAGCATATTTGGTATTGGAATAATCCAAAAGTAATTGAAAGTAATCAAGTTAAAGTAACCTTACCCAACCCTGCCCGTAAATATGATTAAAAAAGTCACGTGAGAAAAGAAAGAGATGAAAACAAGCATACCAATCTTTGGAAGCAGTGAAGCCTTCAAAATTCTTGTCTTGTGCAATGAAAGATTGCATCAAACACTTCACCGAAAAAACCCATATCCATTTTGTCTCTGGGTTTCAAACCACTTCAAGATCTCCTTCTCAATTTCTGAGGAGTGTCATTTTTTTTTCTTTCTCCAGATAAGTTGTATTGCAACATGCTTGTGACGCCTTAGTCCCAACACTGGTCGTAACACGCTAAAGGTCATGCAGTTGCATTCATGTTTTAACTAAGCTGCCATTGACGCCTATAGACGTCAAAGTCCCATTTTACTAGGCCGCCTTTGGCGGTTAAAGACATCAAAGACCCATTTTACCTAGGCTGCCATTGTCAGCTATAGACGTCAAAGAACCATGTCACCCAAGTCAAACTGTATGGCCATCGATAGCTGTAGATGTCAAAGATCCATTTTAGAAAGTCTGGAATTGAATGAGGTAACATACCTACAGTTTTATTATGCAACAGATTGTGTTTGTTCTACTGTATAAGCAGAATTGGGTAGGGTTATTTTAACTTGATTACTTTCAATTACTTTTGGATTACTCCAATACCAAATATGCTAATAAAAGACAAAAGAAACTAAATATGAATAAAATTTGTGCAGGCTTGGGGAGTAATGGAACACTTGGAACAGCAAAAAAACTTAGTATTTATTTTCATTTTGTTTCCGTCGCATTTTATGTTCGTTTTGCCGGAGATCAAAGAGTTCAAAGCCAGGAGAGAAAGCTTACCACGTATTGTGAGTCATCATTTTATTTATATTTAGTTTCTTTTGTCTTTTATTAGCATATTTGGTATGGGAGTAATCCAAAAGTAATTGAAAGTAATCCAGTTCAAGTAACCCCACCCAACCCTGTGTATAAGGCTTGTAATGTTAGTTCACCACTTTGAACCGTATCTATTTTGTAGTAAATGTCAGTTGGATTTATGTAAATGAGATTCGGTGATATGTTCTGACAACTTTTGTTCGTGTTTCCTCGAATAAAAACATGTTTAGTTCAAGTGTATTTACGCCTTTGTCGTGTCATTGATCTCAAGGTCAGATTTTGGGTTTAGGGATTTCCACTATTTCAAGCTACACACTTCATAAGTTTAAACTATAGTCAGAAGGAGAGAAGACAGAAATGAATTTTGAACTTGTAAGGAGAACAGGAAGGGAAACATTCAGATAAGAAAGGACAACCTGTTCTAGAGGCCTTCCCCTTCCTAGGTTCGAAAAGCAGATCCGCCATAATGTGTGTGGTAATCAACCAATAGCGTCATGATCGGATGTCATAGTCAAAACAACGAACAACAGCGTGCAAAATAAGAGTCAAAATACCTAGCTGGTTTCATATGAAAGCCGCTTTGCAGGTGTTCAATATTAAAAACCCTTGAAGGATTGTATACATTTGACTATAAAGGATTTTATACGATTGACTCATATTGCAATGAAGATTTTCACTGAGTAGGGTTTAGTTCAATGACAGGTCAGGCTGTTCCAAATGCAGAATATTTTGTCTAGTTCTGTTGATAACAGGACTCTGATGGAGGACGGCAGGCGTTGTTTTGAGAAACGCTCGGCGTTGTTTTGAGTAACCCAGACATCGGGATGCTCTTCTACGAGATGGTGAAGCCCAGGGGGCTTCCTTGGCGCGCCCATGGGAGGAGTCGGCACGCCATTATGCGGGGAGGACATGGCCAATAGGAGAAAGCTAAAGGACTTGAGAAAACGGTTTCCCAGAGACTCCAACGTCACTAATTCGGCCGTTTTCGATGGAGTACACTTAGTCAAATTGTTAATGAAATAAAATCTGCCCCCGTGTGGAAATGTCAGCTTCTTGTTCATCTTTTCCCTCGAGAAACGAGCGTGCATAAATTGTTGGGTGAACGTAGGTTGTGGTTGGTTAATGGAGTCAGATAACTAATTCGAACAATTTGGTAAACGCTACATTTCGATATTTAATTCCCAACATTTGCAATGGTTTTAGTGTCTCCAAATGGCCACTTTTATGTTTACTATTATGTGTACAGTGTACAGTAATGCTAATTGTGATTCACCCTGGTCAATCCTGGAAGGGGGATTACCACATGTGAGGTCCTTTCTCAAGGTTTCTCTTTTCTCCTCACACTGAGGTTTTTGAGTTTTTCCTTGCCCGCATGCTGGTTTAAGATCAGGTAATTGTGTAATTTTGTAACTGTAATCCTGTGCAGTCCTTTGAGACATTTTTGTGATTAAGGGCTATATAAATAAATTTGACTTGACTTGACTTGACTTTTGCAAATGCCTAGACATACCATTAGAAAAATATATAAAATACACTGTTTAGTTTTTCAGTTGTGATCAAATTTGACCTGGGTCGCTTACAAGAGAAATTGAAGTATTTTTTAACCGAAATCCGACTATGTTAGCCTAATTTGCCAAGAGACAATGGCTGTTTTAAAAAAATAAAATATTAAGAGGCACTGCCAGACAAAAAAATCCTGACTAAAAAAAGCGAACAGGAAACGAACACTGTGACAAGGTGAAGCAACTGGAAACAGATTTAACGGCACAGCGGCTCTTTTTCACGAGACCCAGCAAATAAAATGAAAATGCTACAAAGGCGAGCTACGAGGCCACATTACCGAGCACTGCTAAACCTTGCAAACAACTGAATTTATTACTGTTCAAAGATTTTTTTTTCAGCCTACCAAATCTAGCCCCCAAAAAGTTGGACACCCCTGGTTTTAAAGCAACCTCCACGCAAATTTTTATCAAGTTAAATATTATTCAGGGTTCATTGGTGTTGCAGGGTCAGTGCACCCTTTAAGCAATATTGACCGAACAGCTGTTTGACATTCGTATAAAGACAGAGGGGTGAACAAGTTATAGAGACAGACTCAATTTGCCAAAATGAAGCACTCTCCTTGGAATTTAGTTCTAATGTGCTGTGCACTAGTATGCGTTTCAGCAATCAGAAGAGAATATTTCCTCCAGATCGAGGAAATTCATTGGAACTACGCACCAAGTGGAATGAATCTCATACAGAACAAGACCATCTATGAAGATGAGTAAGTCTTTCTTTTTCCATGCTGTGTTTGTAACTGAGGTGCTGCTGGCTAGATTTGTAATCTCTTTGGTACATACAGTGACTAGCAAAAGTATTGGACCCCCAATATTGCCACATTTCATCATTAAGTTAAAAAAATGAAAATATTTTCGAAGAATCACATACCTGTCGCGCTCCAGGGCTCCATGCCCTTACAAACGTCGTATTTTCCCTTACAAAATACAAAATAATCTTACTCCATATTTTTTTTCAAACGTGTTTATTTATGTAGTTTAACATGTTATATTGTACATGTGTTTCGTTATATCATATATACTGTTAATTAACATTTTGTTGTGAGATCCTGAGTTGCTCGACATGAATGAGGTTTATTATAAAAAAGTTTAAAAATGAAGTAGCTTGGACGTTCACTGTAGAAGGAAAAAATACATGCAATTATGAATATTTAGAATAATACATTTTCTTATTCAAATTATGAATTCATTTTCTGCATTAAATTATTGTTGGTAATATACTGATTAAAGGGATAACCACAAACCTGTCTTTTTTCTTTTTCTCCTTTTATACTACATTTTTTTCTTAACTTCTTTATACAACATCATAATTCGCAGGGTTGGGTAGGGTTACCTTAACTGGATTACTTTCAATTACTTTTGGATTACTCCAATACCAAATATGCTAATAAAAGACAAAATAAACTAAATATGAATAAAATGATGACTCACAACACGTGGTAAGCTTTCTCTCCTGGCTTTGATTTATTTGATCTCAGGCAAAACGAACATAAAATGCGACAGAAACAAAATGAAAAGAAATCCAAACAGCTTGCCAACATCATTTTTGCCGTTCCATGTATTCTGTTACTCCCCAAGCCTGCACAAAATGGAGTCATTTTATTCATATTTAGTTTCTTTTGTCTTTTATTAGCATATTTGGTATTGGAGTAATCCAAAAGTAATTGAAAGTAATCCAGTTAAAGTAACCCTACCCAACCCTGATCATTCGTAATATAATGCATCAAAGCAAGTGAGCCATTTAAGAGCTGGCTGTCTTTAATGAGTTGAGCCGAAAAAGCCGGTTCTCTAAAAAGAGACGGACTTGCTTTCACTACACAAATACCACGGAATGATGCATGATGGGAAATCCCCAGCAATACCGAGAGAGAGGCTACCGTGGCGAACTCGTTTGACTTGATTGATTTGCCGTTTTGTGATAGTCGGTGTATACTGGATGGTACCCATCATTGGTTTTTCCGTACAGATTTCCTTGTACGTGGTACACGTCTTAAAACGCATAATAAACGTACTTTGTACGGCAAAAACGTACAGCTTGACAGATATGGAATCAACATGTGAGACACAATCGTGAAGTGGGACCAAATTATTCAAACCCTTTATATTACATTACAACAAAAAAACTGAACAAGTAGGTGCTGCAAAAATATGGGACCTTTATTCCAGATATTCCCCGATGACTTCTGAAGATCCAATGTTGACCCAAATGACTAACATAGACAACCAGAGTGTACCTTTGTGTCATTAGGTCTCAGTTTAAATACACCTAAACAGGCAGCATTACGAAGCATAATATCAGCATTATGAAGACCAAACTACACACCAGGCAGGTCTGGGATAAAATTGTGGAAAAGTTCAAAGCATGAATCGGACACAGCTTGATTTTGTAACATTTACACATCTCCTGGAAGACTCTGCAAGCAATCATTTCGAAATGAGAGAGATGATGAAACCACTGTACACCTGCCAAGACGTTGCTGTCCCTCTGAAAATGAGATGACTAGATAACTAATCAGAGAAGCAATCAAGAGGACCCATTATCATATTTGCTAACCTGCCTGGTAAGAAGAAAATACTTTTCTGAAAGAATACCATAAAAAGCCCAGTTGGGCGTCTGGAAGAAGCCACATGGGTGACAAAAATTACATGTGGAACAAGGTGCTCTGATCATATGAGACCAGAATTGAAATTGAAGCCTGAAACATGGAAATATATCAAAAAATATATTTTTTTTGGGGGGGGGTGCAATACTTTTGCAAGTTACTGTAACTGTGGACTTGAAGTCATAGACATTTAAATAATAATAATAATAATAATAATTTCCTTGTATTGTCATTCTGTGTAACAATGTACACAGAACGAAATGTCGATTGCACCTGACCCGTTGTAGCGAGCCGATGCAGCCGCAGCCAACAGAGGGCGCCGCCGACCACTTTTTAAGTCTTAGGAATGACTCGGCCGGGGCGCGAACCACCGACCTCCCAGTAGTACTGGTTTACAGTATATAACTGACCTTTCTGTGCAATTTTAATCGATCCTGGAGACCTATCCAATTTTCGTCATTTATGGATAAAATATACATGAAATCTACACGTTATATTTTCGTATTGTTTTTTTGATAGGATAAGTGTCATTCAAATTGTTTTGAAATGCTCACAATTAAAGAAAAATAATCCCTGTTTTAGTATATAATTTTGTAGTATTACTGTAGTTGTATTTTTGTTAAACTTTTTTGGGTGGACCCAAATGCAGCGAAGCCGGAACAGAGGTATTGGTACTCAAAAAAGGGCTGGTATTGAATTTTAGGAAAACAGGAACAAAGTAGGAAACAATCAAGGGGTCAAAAAACAAATTGAACCTGACAATATTCAAACTAAAAACAAAGACCAAACCGCAAATGGAAAAGGGACCCACCTCTCTCTCCCTCTCTTCTCTCTCTCTCTCTCTCTCTCTCTCTCTCTCTCTCTCTCTCTCTCTCTCTCTCTCTCTCTCTCTCTCTCTCTCTCTCTCTCTCTCTCTCTCTCTCTCTTCCTCGCTCTCCCACTTTCGCTCTTTCACTCTCTCCATCTCTCTCTTTTTCGCTATATCTTTTTCTCTCTCCCTCACTCTCTCCCTTTTCTTTTTCTCCCTCTCTCTTTCTTTCTTTCATTCACTTTAATCTTCCTTTTTTTCTACCACATGGCCGCCAAGCTAAAACGAGTTTGACACCACTATATTTACTATATTTTCAATACTGTTCAACAGGAACAAAGTAACAAACAAAAACGGGGTCACAAAACAAAAATGTCCAAACAAAATCAAAGCTGACAATATCCAAACTAGAAACAAAGACTGAAATGGAAAAGCAATGAACAAAGTAACAAACAAGTGTGCACTCAACTTTCAACAACATGTCCTAACAAAAAACCTGAAATAAACAAACCAACCTGGCAGGTGGTAACACAATTGACTCGGACCCTGTGCACTGTCCAAGCAGTCATTATAAAGGCCTTGGAGATTTAGAGACAGGTGTGTGGAGATTGGGCTCCTTTGGTCGGCGCCCCCTGGGGGAAGGTGGCATGCAGGATCCTAATAGTGTTTGTAGTATTGTTGGTTTTTATAGTATTTCCATAGTAGTATTTTTGTAGCACAGAGACCCTTTGCTACTTTGCCATTTGGTTATTGCTGATTCACTCCTCTGTGCATCTTTAAATAAATTGATTTTGGAGACGGGAGCAAGATACCGGACAGGACGAGAGAGGTGGGATCGATACTGGGTACTGGAGGATCGATACCGGGTACTGGAGACTGGCGCAAGATACCAGGCAGGACGGGAACGATTCCGGATACTGGAGCAAGATACTGGACTAGACGAGACAGATGCGATCGATACCGGATCCTGGAGACTGGAGCAAGATACCGGACAGGAGGAGACAGGCGGGGTCGATACCGGAATATGGGGGACTGGAGCAATTGTAGAAAGCACTCTTAGGGCACTGAATCAAAACAACCTCGGTGCACGGTTACAGGTGCAGGTTACAGGTCCATAAGACATGGAATGGATGACCTGGAGCTACAACTCTTGGTAAACCGCTACATTCGTGATGGTCATCCATTCAAGGACGCCTGATGTTAGCGCGCAGCTAGCAGGCCGCTCTCTGCTAAAAGGAGAAGCCCTCCAATTATGTCTTACTTTTAATGACAATGAAACCATTCATTCAACTGTTATTTTGTATTGTGTGTTATTATCTGTAGATCTATAGTTGTTATTTTACAGTGGTATACTCTCAGTCGGTAAGGACGTCATCTCGAGTTAAGGTTGACCGTTGGGGCTTTTATGAAGGGTGCTACGCTACTTTGCAGATTCGTACTTTTCGCAGGTGGTTCTGGTCCCCATTAACTCCCAAAAGTGAAGGGATCTCTGTGTTTCATACCGGTGTCTCGTGCAGTGTAGCAATTTCTGCGTACTTCACGATAGTGCGTTTACATAGGGTTAGTGGTTAGGGTTTTGGGGTTGATTAGGATTAGGGTTAGCACGATTTATTAGTGGGATACATCCTAACCAATGTTCCCTCTAAGCTGCGCGCATGCGCAATCGCGCACTGCCCGCACATTCTCTGCGCACAAGAAAATCTATCCAGCGCAGTTTTTCGAGAACCGGCTTCTTCGGCTCGGCTCACTAAAAGAAACCGGCTCCTTCGGGTCCTAAACGGCTCTTCAGGTCGTTTTTGCTTCTTTCATCCCTATATGACCAAATATTATGTAAAAGTATGCACAAAATGATTTAAAGGAAGGGGGAATGGAACAAAAAAGAAAAAAATACCAAAATGAAAAAGTAGTGAAAAGCTGAGAAAAAAAAGAAACAAAAGGAAGAGAAAAAAGAAGGAAAAAAGTCAGAAAAAAAGCCAGAAAAAAAGAAAAGATAGAAACAAAGGAAAAAAAGTAAATAGAGAACAAAAAGAAAAAAGTAACAGCTAGGAAAAAATAAACACAATGAGATTTTTTTTAAAGGAATTAAAAAAAAGAAAAAACAGGGGAAAAAGAAGAAAAAGTTTGTGTGGCATTCAAATAATTTCCAATTATACCAAGTCAATCTTGTTGCCGACATTGTACTTCCACTAAAAAATGTGATTAAATACAGTTGTGTATCGTGCAACCGACTAATTTTTTTGCATTGCCGGAAACTCAGCAAAATATAACTTGATGTCAAGTTTTGGACATTTTTGATAATGACTTAGCTGCCTCACTTGGGATTACTGTTGCTCACTGTTGTTTCAAGCGTTGCTCACCGACTTTGTGTGAAAGCTCAGACCCGTAAGTAAAATTAGAGGGAACATTGATCCTAACTGCATTAAAAACATTCCTAATTATACTGCAGAAATGATTCATTGCAGGACATGCATAACAAATAGCACGGTCCTCGATCGTTCTTTGCAGAGAAGCCGCGGTCTTTCTCAAAAAAGGCCCCCAGCGCATCGGGTCCGTCTACAAAAAAGCAGTTTATAAGCAATACAGTGATGCAACGTACAAAACGGAGGTTATGAAACCAGACTGGTTGGGCTATCTGGGACCCCTTCTGATGGCCGAAGAGGGAGACACTTTGATTGTTCACCTGAGAAACACGGCGTCCAGACCATACAGCCTTCATCCCCATGGACTGAACTACACCAAAGGAAATGAAGGTGGGAGAACATTGTTAAGGTGCACGGGTGATATTTTTCGGTGGTTTTGTTTACTCCTCAGGGGCAATTTACCCAGACGGTACTCCGCCTGAGATGAAAAGAGATGATTCAGTGGCTCCTGGGACATCAGTAACTTATGAGTGGGGCCTACCTCATTCCCACAGCCCGAAACCAACCGAGAGCAACTGCCTAACCAGATTCTATCACTCCCATGTCTCAACGCCCAAAGATATCAACTCTGGATTGATTGGACCGCTCATTGTCTGTAAAACAGGTCAGTGGCTAATACAATAGAATAGAATATACCTTTATTGTAATTGTTACAACATGGGATATATTGTGACAAAGAAGTTGGACGTGGCACTCCAGGTCCACATTTTACAGTGAGGATATAAGGAAAACAAAGAGATAAAGGAACAAAGAAGATGTTTGTACTGTCCTTGTTGTATAGGCTTTGTTTTCCTGTATGAGGGGGTGAGGGACAGACAGAGATGGGCGGATCCAACTAGATGTTTGATCTTACGGTACACACGGTCCAGTGTTTTTTTCCCTAATTGCTCAGTCCACGTATTGAATGGATTTGGGAAGTACAGTCCATAAACATGCCCGATTAAAGTCGCCGGCGACGATAAAAGCTCCGTTGGGGGGTGCAAGCTGCTGTTTATTGATAGCAGCGGGCGGGATATTTAGCGCTATGCTAACGTTAGCATCCGGTGGAACGTTAGCATCTGGTGGAACGTAAACAGCAAGCACAATGATCGCATTTACTGATGTGTTTGGAGTAGAGGTCGACCAATGATCAGACGGGCTGATTGACGAATATCGGTATCGGCATTTTTATTTATTCGACGGGCCGATTAATAAGTCTCAGATGCAGCCAACATCCTCCTCCCATTCTCTTCTCTCATCACTACCCAATCCACCTGTTCCGATGTGGATAAGAAACCAGGGGCTTAGCCACTGAAGCAAAAACAATACTGTTAAAGAAACAGCTCAGCTAACTCATCCCTACTGTTGGGAATTAAATATCCAAATGTGCCGTTTACCAAAGTGTTCGAATTAGTTATCTGACTCCATTACACAACACAACCTACATCCACCCAACAATTTATGCGCGCTCGTTTCTTGATGGAAAAGATGAACAGGAAAGCCGAAGTTTCCACACGGGGGCAGATTTAATTTCATTATCAATTTAACTAAGTGTACTCCATCAAAAACGGCCGAATTGGGGTCGTTGGAGTCTATGGGAAGCCCTCTTCTGACGTCCTTTAGCTCTCCTCTCATTGGCCATCTTCTCCCCACACAATGGCGCGCCGACTCCTCCCATGGGCGCGCCAATGAAGCCGCCTGGGCTTCACCATCTCGGAGAAGAGCGCTGCGATGTCTGGAACACTCAGAACGACACAGAGCGTTTCTACGTCATCAGGGCCTTGTTCTCAAAACAATGCCTGCCGTCCTCCGTCTGGATGTGCCGATTATCTTATCAGCAGTACGTCCCGTTCTGTAAACAACATCTTCCACCACTCATGCCTTCCCTGAACTTTCACTGCTCATTGAATAAAGGCACAGTCTGTGAATAACTACAGCAATAAACTCAATAAATGTAACTTGTATTCAACTATATAAAATCCTTTATAGTCAAATGTATAAAATCCTTCACTGCATTCCTGGGTCCGCAATAAAAAAGCTGTTTTCCTTTTAAGAAATAGCGTAAAAAGTGTAGTCAACTTGTTTAAGAGGGTCACCTTAAGGTGGAGACTGATATATTAGCTCTTAGCAAAACATTAGTTCCTCAATCAAGCATGTGTGTTTGTAATTGTGAGAGAGCAGAAAAAGAACCCTTAAGTGCATGGCTCAGTGATTAGCTTGTACCATAACAGTAGTTCATTATTTTTGCACTAAAACAGGAGTGCCCACACTATTTAATTCACCACCTGCATTGAAAATTCTGTGCACTTTTGGTTTTAGGTTATATAAGTCATGTTGGTTGTATTGTATTTATTTATCGTAAAAAAAAAAACTGTTTAAGTTTTTATGTACCCTCATATGAGTTGCTGCTAATTATGGCCACCATTGTTATGCAATTGTGGTCAGCGATGAAACGTATCTATTGAATATAGTAACTCATTTTCATTGTTGTCTGAATATTAGGCGCACCTGATTATAAGGAGGATGTTCAAATTTCCATTTGGATTTTTGGGTGCGGCTTGTACTCCAGAAAATACGGTCGGTTATCATTCTCACAGAAGATAGCTAAGGACATGTGACAAGATGATGGAGCATAACAAAGGCCAGAATCTTACAATGTAAATATATTTATGGTCACATGTCCCCATTGGGGCTGGATAGAAAGGCTCCTGCTCAGACAAGGTCGAAAAAATCCAGGTTCAAGTCGGAGGCAGGCGGGAAACAGGATCTAAAGCTGTAGAGGAAGGAAAGCACAAAAGTCTCTGAAAGGATAGTGGGATTGTGGACACATTCTAAAGGATGGGCAGGGCACCTGTATGATGCAGCAGGGGTAAACCAGTGAAAGCTGTCGGGCCCTGCTGTTGAACAGAAGAGTGTGTTGTGTCACCCTGACCCGAGTGACATGGCCGCTTTCTTGTGTCCCGTTTCATCTGGAGGGACGAAAGCATGACCAACTTAGGTGCCGAGGTGCCTAACTTGTTTGGGTGTTTGGGCAATTGGGTTGGCCATGGTCCAAAAATGTTTGTTTGTGGGTTTTTTTGTGTTATTTTTCCTTTTATTTTCTTTGTTATTGTATGTGTTTGTCTTTCTGTCGGTCACCCCTCTTGAGGGATATAACCAAGGTAGATAGATAGAGTTTATCGGTTATTAGATGTTGGGCAAAATACAAAACATGAATAGAAAAGGGACTACATCATTGTAATAGAAGTGTCTTTCTGTCGTGCAGGGACCCTGGACATACATTGCGGCAGTTCAACCGAAAACCTGTACGTGCTGATGTTCTTTGTGACGGATGAAAACTTCAGCTGGTATCTTGATGACAACATCAGAACACACATAACACATCCTACCCCGGGCCTGAAAGAAGATGAAGATTTTATTGAGAGTAATAAAATGCATGGTGAGGAATGGAGGTCCATTTCCTGGTCCCATCAACTTGATGTAGATGTTGTCAAATTGTACTGATTGGGTTGCAGGTATAAATGGATTTTTGTATGGCAACCTACCTGGACTGAGTATGTGTCAAGGAAACAAGATTAACTGGCATTTGATTGGCTTAGGCGGCGAGGTAAGTCAACAACTCTAAGATCTGTATGTTTTGACTAAGTAAGTTCTTGTATTTGTTGATCGGATTCAATATAGGCCTGGGCGATATAACGATGACTATAATTATCGTCATATAATTGATTTTTTGGTTCATACCTAAGACTTACAACATTGGTACCCATTGGATTATTGTGGAACATGTCTGGGGCGGCAGTAGCTCAGGAGGTAGAGCGCTCGTCTTGGGATCAAGAGATCGCAGTTCGAATCCCGGCTCCTCCGTGTTACATGTCGAAGTGTCCTTGGGTAAGACACTGAACCCCTATTGCCCCCAATAAGCAATAAATGCAGATCATTTCATTTTCATTTGTCTGCATGACTGTGGGGAGGAACACTACACGTTCTGTTACCACTTAAAAGAAAGGGTCTTTTGAATCCCTTTAAGCATGGCCAAACGCAGACAAAGCAGAGAATATATGAGATATGGATTTTATTAATTTGATGACTAAGCCACAGAATATTAATATTTGACGTTGTTTTGCTGGTGATTTTATTTGGTTTTATCAAAATTGTGAACATATTCTTGTCATGATTGCCGATTGAGCGCAACTGTGGTGGCTTAATTGGCGCCAATAGCCCGGACAGCTGATTGGCTGTCACTCTCTTTTTAAACCCCCGGCTTCCAAGACGAAGCCGTCAGATCGTTACGCGAACTGTTGCCTTCAGTTCAGTAAGCCTTTTCGTCCGACTCCGTTCCTGTCCTGCTTTTTCTGCCTGATCTTTGTTGACAACCTGTTTCCGGACCTTACAACCACTCGCTCTGCCTGACTGTTACCTGACCTGTTTTGCCCCGTTACCTGCCTGCCTCCTGCTACCGAGCTCGCCTACAAATTCGACACCGCCTTTGATCTCCAGCCCCGGCCAACGACTTGCTATTCCCGCCTGTCTCCGATCCTCCTCGCTTGACACGGAAGTGCCACTTCCGCGTTCCCGCCACCTGCTACCAGTGTTCGTCGATCCGCGGATCATGGAAGCAAGCCTTTCTCTCCCTCTTTTATTAATAAAAACTGAGAAAACGAGCGCTATTGGGTCCGGTCTCCGTTCCTGGTCTGGGACAATTCTCTCTTGTTTACTCTGCTCAATCGGTTCTGGAGGATGTGGACCCTTTCCGTCAAGTCAAGTCATTTTTATTTGTATAGCCCTTAATCACAAAGAGTCTCAAATGGCTGCACAGGTTATTACACAGACTATTTTTTCAGACTATTATTACACCATCCCCTCATCTGGAAACAACATGAGGGCAAGGAAAAACTCAAAAACCTGAACATGAGGAAAATGAAGAAACCTTGAGAAGGGACCGCACATGTGGCATCCCCCTTTCAGGATTACCAGACAGCAAAGGATGTTGCAATCACAAATAATACAGAGATATTGTCCACGAAAAGTATAGGTTATTCATATGTTATAGAGTAGAAATGCGTTTTAAGCTTAGATTTAAACATTTCCCCTGAGGTTGCAGATCGAATCTCAGGGGGAAGAGCATTCCACAGCACCGGGGCCCGGATGGAGAACGCTCTCGAACCTGCGGATGTCTTCTTGGCTCTTGGGATTATAATACTAAGAGAACCTTGAAATCACATCTTAGGCTAACCGGGAGCCAATGCAGGTTAGCCAAAATCGGCATGATGTGATCGGACTTTTTTGACCTAGTAAAAAGCCTCGCTGCAGCATTTTGCACCAGCTGAAGACTCTTGATTAAGGACTTCGGGAGACCGGAGAGTAGTGCAATACAGTAATCGAGACGGGGGCAACAAACGTGTAAATTAGCATCACCGCATCCAACTGAGACAGTATAGGACGAATTTTAGCAATGTTGCGAAGATGGAAGAAGCGGTTCTAGTAATTTTCTTCACATGTGTTTGAAAGGACAGATCGGGGTCAAATATGACACCTAAATTTTTAACTGAGTCACTCTGTGTGATTTGAAGTGAAGTGGGGACACTGGTTCTTCTGATAGTTCCTCCCATCTTTACCTGTTAATCTTCTCTCCTTCACAGGTGGACATGCATTCCATTCATTTCCACGGGCAGATTCTGACTACTGACAATCACCACACTGACACGGTCAGTCTTTTCCCGGGTTCGAGCACCACGGCTGCCATGGTGGCCGACAACCCTGGACACTGGTTGCTGACGTGCACTGTGAATGACCATCTGATGGGTAAACTGTTTTTCTTGTCTTTTTATGATACAATTTGCATAAAAGACTTAATGTTGTCACACTTAGTGATTCGCAGAGGTTGGTAGAGTAGCCCACATTTGAACTCAAGTCGAAGTGTTGTTACTTTAGAATAATATGACTCAAACAGAAGCAAAATGTAGTCATCCAAATAATTACTTAGGTAAAAAAGTGTTTTTTTGGAAAACTACTCAAGTACTGAGTTACTGTTGCAACTTGTTGTTTATTGATTTTTTTAAATAACCATTCGAGCAGATCATCAAATTATCAAGTCAATCCAATCAATAATAGCATACCTGTCAACCTGTACGTTTTTGCCATACAAAGTATGTTTATTATGCATTTTAAGACGTGTACGATGTACAAGAAAATCTGTACGGAAAAACACAAATTTGTCAATGATGGGTACCATCCGGTATACACCGATGATCACGAAACGGTAAAAACGAGTTCGAGTTGTGTAGTAAAAGGAAGTCTATCTCTTTTTAGAGAACCGGCCTTTTCGGCTCATCTCATTATAGAGAGCCGGCTCTCAAACGGCTCACTTGCTTTGATGCATTATATTAGGAATTATGATGTTGTATAAAGAAGTTAAGAGAAAAAGGAAGTACAAAAGGAGAAAATGAAAAAAGACAGGTTTGTGGTAATCCATTTAATCAGTATATTACCAACAATACAGAAAATGAATTCATAATTTGAATAAGAAAATGTATTATTCTGCTTAATTATACCAGCTCAGTAGCCTAGATGGTAAGGCGCCCGCTTTGAGACTGGGAGGTCGGTGATTCGCGCCCCGGCCGAGTCATTCCTAAGACTTAAAAAGTGGTCGGCGGCGCCCTCTGTTGGCTGCGGCTGCATCGGCTCGCTACAACGGGTCAGGTGCAATCGACATTTCGTTCTGTGTACATTGTTACACAGAATGACAATACAAGGAAATTATTATTATTATTATTATTATTATTATTATTATTATTATATTGGCATGTATTTTTTCCTTCATTTTTGAACTTTTTTATGATAAACCTCGTTCATGTCGAGCAACTCAGTATCTCACAACAAAATGTTAATTAACAATTTATATGATATAAAGAAACACATGTACAATATAACATGTTAAACTACATAAATAAACACGTTTGAAAAAAAATATATAGTGTAAGATAATTTTGTATTTTGTAAGGGAAAATACAACATTTTGTAAGAGCATGGAGCCATGGAGCGCGACAGGTATGATAATAGATTTAATTTAATTTGAAAATAGATTAAAATAATCAAGGTTAATCTAGGTGTTTTAATAAACAATAGAAAAATAATAGTATAAATTAATCACAAATAGCGCATTTAAAGCCCAAGTAATGTTTTGAATAGGCTCTGCAGGTCGAAAAACAAGCTAGCCCAGGGGTCGGCAACCCAAAATATTAAAATAAAAAAACATATTGGACCAAAAGAACCCAAAACAGTGGAATGTCTCAAGTTTATTAATGAAATACAGAATGTTGAATTGCGTTGATAAAATTAAAGAGATACACTTAAGAAATCCAATTTTTGCTCTCACACAAAAAGAAAGAGGAATGTGCATTCATACTCGAGTAACAGGTTCACTGTAGCCTAATGTAGCTGAGTAAGAGTACTGTTTCTTCTTCACAAATCTACTCAAATAAATATAGTAGCGATTTAAAAGTATTCCGAGAAGTAAAAAATGTCCCAAAACCTATTCAAGCAAATGTAACGGAGTAAATGTAACTCGTCATTTGTTTCAGTTACTGATTACCACCTACTCAAAAACACCTTAGTTATTTGACTGACGATTTGGATTTTAAATGCCCTTTATAGTTATTAATAGTTAGTTATTATAGGGTAGGATATCGGGATCATAATCCTATTTTATTCATGCAGTCCAAATTATTAAAATTGGATGATTTAATAAAAAATTTCACTTCACAACTGTTATTTAAGGTCAACAAAAACCTCCAAAAATTATCCATTCCTGAAAGAGGGAAATTATAACTTGAGGGGCTGTCGTAAATTCATAATCCCAAAGGTGAGAACCACCAGGAAAAGTATGTGTGTGTCTGTGTGTGGAGTCAAATTTTGCAACAATTGACGAGACGAGATCAAACGGTGTCCAAAACTATTCAAGTGTTCAAATTTAAATACAAAAAAAACATTACTGGCGAAATACAGGGATGAAGAAAATGGGATATGAGTGAGATTGGAAATACTGCGTTAAAAACTATGGTTAACTTTGTTGTTATTGTTGCTATTATTTTATTACAACTGTTATTATTAATATTCTTTTTTCTCCGTCTTTCTTTTTGATCTCTTTTTCTCCTCCTCCTTGTCTCTTTTGTTCTTTCTTTCTTTCTTTCTTTTTTCTCTCTTTTTGTCCTCCTCCTTGTGTCTTTCTTTCTTTCTTTCTTGCTTTCTTTCTTTCTTTCTTTCTTTATTTATTTTTTGCTTTCTTGCTTTCTTTCTTTTTCTCTTTTTTCCATCTCTCTTCCTTTCCTCTGCTTTTTCTTCCTTTCTTTCTTTCTATCTGACTTTCTTTCTTTCTTTCTCTTTTTTTCTTTCTTTCTATCTGACTTTCTGACTTTCTTTTTTTTCTTTCTTTCTATCTGACTTTCTTTATTTTTTTCCCTTTATTTCTGTCTTTCTTTCTGACTTTCTTTTTTTCTTTCTTTTTTCCTTCTATCTTCCTTTCCTCAGTTTTTTCTTCCTTCATTCCCGTCTTTCTGTCTTTCTGTCTTTGTCTTTCTGTCTCTTTTTTCTGTCTTTCTGTATTTCTGTCTCTTTTTTTTCTGTCTTTCTGCCTTTCTTTTTTTTCTGACTTTCTGACTTTCTTTTTTTTCTTTATTTCTATCTGACTTTCTTTCTTTTTTTCCCTTTTTCTGTCTTTCTTTCTGACTTTCTTTCTTTCTTTTTTCCTTCGATCTTCCTTTCCTCAGTTTTTTCTTCCTTCATTCCCGTCTTTCTGTCTTTCTGTCTTTGTCTTTCTGTCTCTTTTTTTCTGTCTTTCTGTCTTTCTGTCTCTTTTTTTCTGTCTTTCTGCCTTTCTTTTTTTTCTGTCTTTCTGCCTTTCTTTTTTTTCTGTCTTTCTTTCTGGCTTTCTTTTTTTTCTTTCTTTCTGTCTTTCTCTTTTTTTCTGTCTTTCTTTCTGTCTTTCTCTTTTTTTCTTTCTTTCTTTCTTTCTCTTTTTTTTCTTTCTCTCTTTCTTTCTTTCTTTCTCTCTTTCTTATTACTGTTGTTGCTATTATCATTGGTGCCGCAGTGATGTTTGGCAACTAGTGGCATTATGACGTTGAGGGATGGGTATTACGAAGATTAGTCTATAAAATATGTGATTATTGTAATTATTATCATTATTGATATCCGACCTATGTAATGAGACTTTGTTATATTAGACACAAGAGGAGAAGAGGATTTGTAAAATATATTTAATAGGGAAGATAAAGGGGAAGGGAAAATAAGCATCTGCTTCTGACTACCCCTTTTCCAACATGTTACGTAACATTATTTTGTTGTTGACTCATTGTTTTTGTCCTGTTTTTATTTTAATGTTCGAAATAAAGTTTTCATTCAATCATTCAAATAATTATAGTTGTATGATTTAGTGGCGAAAGACAAAGATTACATTGTTCTCATCTGCGGCAGAACGGAAATGAAAACTGCATTTTCAAAACCAAGTAATCGGTAACCCAGGCTCACCTGATATCAATCCCATAGAAAGGTGTTACCATTAGTTTAGGTCTCTCTATGGTAGAGGGGGAAAGGAGAGAGGGTGGGACAAAGAAAAAAAAGAGAGAGAGGGAGAGAGCATGAGAAACAAAAGAAACAAAAAGTCGTGAGAGAGGGGAAAAAGAAAGGGAGAGGAAGAAAGAAATCCAAAGAGAAATAGAAAGACAGAAGGAGAGAAAAGAGAAAAGAAAGCGCAAAGGGTAGGAAGAGAGAAAGAGAAAAGAGAGAAAATGAAAAAAAAGAAGTTAGAGCAAAAGAAGTTAAAAAGACACAGAGAGAGAAAGAGACAAAGAGCAACAAAGGAAGAGAAAAAGAGAGACACAGAAAGTGAAAGAGACAGAGACAGAGAGTGGGAGAAAAGGAGTGGAAAAGAGAGAGAGAAATAAATACAAGTAGTGTCTTTGTTCCAGGCACCTTTCTTTGGCAACATCAAGTTGACATATCTCAACCTGCAGCTTGTTTTTCTCTTGCGCTTCTCTGAGTGTTGTCTCGCGGGCCAGATTCAATCTTTAGTGGGCTTGTTCTGGCCCGTGGGCCGTCTGTTTAACACCTTTGCTCTATGGTGATGTAAGATATAACTAATAATGTTACTTGGCTACTCATTTCAGGTCAATGAGGCCCTACTGGTCACCTGACGTAACAATTGCCTTTTCTTTTTCCTTTTTTTTAGGTGGCATGCAAGCGATATTTGAAATTAGAAAGTGCTTTCCGAATGTCCACAAACCTCGTCCCTATGGTCAAACCAGAGAGTTCTTCATTGCTGCAGAAGAAGTAGTATGGGACTATGCTCCAACGATGCCGACAGCTCGGTCAGTCAAAATTCACTCAATGTACCGTATTTTCCGCACTATAAGGCGCACCGGGTTATAGGGCGCACCCCGAAAAAATAGTTTTTGGTCCTATTTTGGACATACATAAGACGCACCGGATTATAAGGCGCTACAATGGGAACGTCGACAAAACAGTCAGATGGTTCAGTCCAACTTATTACCCCCTTAACATTCCCAAAGCTTGCAAAGACGCAAATACGTGTCGAGAACACGTGCGGATGCGGCGTCCGTACGATGTCACTCAAATGCATCGTTCCATCATTCGGAAGGTTAAAGTCTTGGGATTCAAGAAATGCCAACCATTCCTTAGTTTCTATTTTCTTTTTCGCTCGCAACTTTACTGTGCATATGACAATAAACACTTGGAATTGAGTTGAATTTAAAAATAGACACTCCATTCCATCCATTATCTGCACCGCTTATCACAGAAACATCGAGTTCAGTCTGAAACAAGATACAGGGAAAATATATAGCCGGAGTAGCTCACCGAAGTCGTTGTGTTCAATAATAATGTGCAACCATGGTCCTCTTATATCCGTGAGTGTAGTAAATCAAGGAGAATAAAATATTTACAAATACAGAATAGTAAAAAATGCTTTCTCTATGCCGTCAACCCAACGTGCTATTCATATTCATCTTTTTCGGCCAATTGCGGGCTTTGTTTTGCCGCTTTAGCCTATGCCAGCCTGTAAATGATGAAAAGGATCCGCCCCCTTTACCTCCGAATAACTTTAGCCAATAGTGATCCATTCAAATGATGATTGACACATTGGTTAGCCAATGAAACGCCGGTAAATAAATCCCAGCATACACCGCGGACAACTTGGCGTTCGGGGGAAAATCTAGTAGGCGGCTGCTGCATTAGTTGCAAGACTTTGCGACTTAATATTGATCCATAAATAAGGCGCACTGTATTATAAGGCGCATGGTCAGCTTTTGAAAAAAATAAAGGCTTTTAGGTGCGCCTTATAGTGTGGAAAATACGGTAGTTGAATTATACATGTACAGTGCCTAGCTAAAGTATTGGGGCTCCTAGAACTTTTCGTCAAACTAAAAGCTGAAAATTGGGGCCTATCAGGCAGAAAATCAGCCTGCGAGAGAACTGAGAATAGGGCACAGGTTCACCTTCCGACAAGACAACAACCTTAAACATCCAGAAAAAATCTACAATGTAAAGGAGCTAGAATGGCCAAGCCAAAGTCCAGACCTCAATCCTATAGAGCAGAGGTTGAGACCTATGGCTCGCGAGCAAGATATGGCTCT
Source organism: Urocampus carinirostris (assembly GCF_059441175.1). Taxonomy (NCBI): domain Eukaryota; kingdom Metazoa; phylum Chordata; class Actinopteri; order Syngnathiformes; family Syngnathidae; genus Urocampus; species Urocampus carinirostris. The sequence goes on from NC_142360.1 coordinate 28,765,383, forward strand.
TTTCATGAGTGCATATGGCTCGGAGACAAAACAGATTTTAAGAGGCCAAGACAATACTTATGCACAGAGACTTTTCTTCTATATTGGAGCAGGCGGAGAAATATGCCCCAAAATATGTAAAACAAGATGCAGAGAAGTCTTGGCATGAGAAGGAGAGCGCGTTTAATTATCTTCATCAGCGTACAAAACAGAGGTCTCATTCGTCTTCAAAGACAATTGGCTTTTTATATCCTAAGACAACATCTTATATTACTTCCGCCCGTCCCCCTCCCGATGACACATGTGTTTATCTCAAAATGCACGCTACCAGACAGAATGTTTTGTCCTCTTTTGAATTTCACAATTTCCAAGAACTGTTGGGGTCGGCTTGACCGCATGTTCCCCGCCAAGAAGAACTTGGCAAAGAAGAATGTTATTCCTTGGCAGCTCAAGGCGATTATTAATAACATTTGCTGACATTTACACTCGGGAGAAACAAGCCGGGAATTTCCCGTTTCAAACTAATGCGAATAAAAATACAATAGAATATTGTATGTGTTTGTCTTGCTGTCGGTCACCCCTCTTGAGGGATATGACCATGGTAGATAGATAGATAGAAACTAATGCGTTCTCCTTATGTCAAACTCGACTCCAATAATCCACAACTATATATATATATATATATATATATGTATAGGACACATTAACTACAGTTTACAGTCAAGGTGTCACGCCAATAGACTCCATTGTGGCAGTAAATCAATAAATATTCCTTTATATAGAATATCATTAAACAATATGTTCGTTGTTGAAGCACTTTATGATGAAAATCCACAGAACAAACTTTCACCCAAAACAAACGTTTTACCCAGAAGCTCTAACAAGGCACCTAGGGCAATTTTATTAGGTGAGCTGTAAGAATGGTGAGCTGTAACAGGGCGCAGCGCACTCCTTCTTCTTTGCCCAGCGCCTTCTGCACTGAAAGTAAATATATTGGTATCCTCATTTGCAGTATTTTGTGACATTTTCACAAAAGAGCTTTGCTCGCACCTTGTTTTGAAACCATTATTTAAGACGAAAATGGCAGTCAAAATGAGGCTAGACACTCAGGAAAGAAGGGAATTTTAAAATGTATATTTATAATGATATGAGCTTTATTCCTTTTTGATAGATTTGATCAAATAATCTAAAGTCGCACAGTGACATAAAATGTGCCGAAGAATTAGCTTTTGTCTGGAGAGCGGGTTTGGCAGTGTTGTTGAAATTTGTCTTCAAATATATGGTTTGTGTCAACGTTAAAACTAGAGATTTTTTTAAAGTAAAGAAAGAAACACACTCTGAGTCCGAGATTGATTTTGGGTAGCCCTTTCATCGGAGCTTTCCCCTAGATATGCTTCCAAGGGGGAAAAGACCCCAATCTGATAACTGCTGGCCCATTTAATCAAAACACATGTGTATAACAACACCTCTGATTGGCTTAAACAAGATGACATGAATACATGAAAAGATTCTAATTGGCTTAAACAAAATCACTTGATTGAATGGAGCGATATAATGCTGGTCACTAGATGGGGTGCAAACACAATAAATGAACAGTAAAAAAAGTTTCATAACATAAAAGAACAATGAGTTACTGTAAAATCAAGAGAGTATTTCAGGGGAGGCAAGCTTGTGACCAGACTTCCCGGCAATAAAGTGAAGGACTTCTTGATTAATAGTTAGCGGGCCCCAAGATGATACAATTGTTGTAAGAATACAAACAGCACCTGGATATAATATTTGGCTTCGTAAAGGTACTTTTGGGGATAAAATCATACAAAGACACATTCAAACTATAATCAAACTATAATTTCCCTTACAGTGTGGCTCTCTCAAAAAAAAAAACACACAATGTTTTTGCTTTCATAGCTCCTTGGCTCGAAAAGATTCCCACTCCTGCTCTGAAGTATTTGTCAAAAGATCTGAAAAATACTGTGCACAAACCATCACCATCAAACCTTAAGGAATTTGAGCTGTTTTGTGAGAAAGAATGGGCAAATGGTTCTGTTTCAAGATGTGAGAAACTTCTAGAGCGCTTCACAAAAAGACTTGTGGCTGTGATAGTAACAAAAAGAGGTTGTGCACAGTATCAACCCGTAACCATTCTTTTGCAAGGCACTGTCAGGGTTGGGTCGGGTTACTTTAACTGGATTACTTCCAGTTACTTAGTTCCTTTTGTCTTTTATTAGCATATTTGGTATTGCAGTAATCCAAAAGTAATTATAGAAAAGAATAGAATAGAATAGAATATACCTTTATTGTCATTGTTACAACATGGGATATATTGTGACAACGAAATTGGACGTGGCACTCCAGGTCCACATTTTACAGTGAGGATATAAGGAAAACAAAGAGATAAAGGAACAAAGAAGATGTTTGTACTGTCCTTGTTGTATAGGCTTTGTTTTTCTCCGGAGGGGGGTGTATGAGGGGGTGAGGGACAGACAGAGATGGGCGGATCCAACTAGATGTTTGATCTTACTGTACACACAGTACCGTGTTTTTTTCCCCCTAATTGCTCAGTCCACGTATTGAATGGATTTGGGGAGTACAGTCCATAAAGTCGCCGGCGACGATAAAAGCTCCGTTGGGGTGTGCAAGCTGCTGTTTATTGATAGCAGCGGGCAGGAGATTTAGCGCTATGCTAACGTTAGCATCCGGTGGAACGTTAGCATCTGGTGGAACGTAAACAGCAAGCACAATGACCACAGTTAGCTCTCTCGATAGATAGAAGGGTCTACACGATACTGCTAGAAACTCTATATCGAGTGAGCAGTGCAATTGAAAGTAATCAAGTTAAAGTAACCCTACCCAACCCTGGGCACTGTATGCATGCACACCCACAACATGAGCTGAACTTGAATATTTTTTTGCAGTGAGGCAGAAAGGTACGTAAGCAGAGGTCCAAATCGTATTGGAAGTCGCTACAAGAAGGTTCGCTACGTGGAATACACTGACGCCTCCTTTCTGACAAAGATGCTCCGTGGCCCAGACGAGCAACACCTTGGAATTCTGGGTAAACTCTACCGCTTTCTACGTCTAGAACGCCCACTACCTTTTTGTTTGTATGTCACATATGTCAAAGGTGTGGTCTAAGGGCTAGATGTGGCCTTCGAGAAGGTCAAGTTAACGCCCTTGAGATGATCTTGATACATGATTGTACCATACACCAGGAATCGATGCATGTTTTTTTTTCACTGTACGATAGTTTTTCTTGATGGATATTGTTGGGAATTTAATATTAAAATGTATCGTTTACCAAATTGTTCAAATTAGTTATCTGACTCCATTAATATTCACGTTTCTTGATGGAAGAATATCCGACATTTTCACACGGGGGCAGATTTAATTTCATTAACAAATTAACTAAGTGAACTCCATCGAATATAGCCGAATTAGTGTCGCTCGAGTGTCTGTCAAGCCTTTCTGAAGTCCTCTTGCTTCTTTTTCTCGGCCCATGCCTTTCCGCAAGATGGTGTGCCGACTCCTCCCATGGACGCACCAATGAAGCGATATCTGGTAAACTCAAAAACAACACCGAGCATTTCTACGTCATCAGGGCCTTGTTCTCAAAACATCGCCTGCCGTCCTCCGTCAGAGTCCTGTTATCAAAATTCCCTAGTCAAAATATTCTGCATTTAGACCAGCGTGACCTGTCATTGAACTTAAGCCTACTCAGTGAAAATCTTCATTGCACTCAATAAATGTAACTTGTATTCAATCGTATAAAATCCTTATAGTCAAATGTATAAAATCCTTCAATATGTATTTTGCACTTTTATGTATTTCAATCCAATTTTATTTAAAAAAAGGATATTTCAGTCGAGTGAATGATAGAAAAGTGCTTCATATTCATAATGGAAGTCAATCCATCCCACTTTTGCTAAAATAGATACTATAGCGGGCAGCACGGCGGCGCGGTGGTCAGCGCGTGTGCGGGACAGTTCTAAGGTCTTGGGAACCTCCTGTGTGGGTTCAAATCCAGCTATGGGACTTACTGTGCGGAGTTTGTATGTTCTCCCCGTGCTTGCGTGGGTTTCCTCCGGGCATTCCGGTTTCCTCCCACATTCCAAAGACATGCATTTCAGGTGGATTGGCCGGTCCAAATTGTCCCTAGGTGTGAATGAGCGAGGGAGTTGTCTGTGTCCTGCGATTGGCTGGCAACCAGTTCAGGGTGTCCCCTGCCCACTGCCCGATGATTGCTGGGATGGGCTCCAGCACCCCCGCGACCCTACTGAGGATAAGCGGTGCAGCTAATGAGATGAGAGATGAGATACTATAGGTAAGTGATGGTGCCCGAATAATAGGAGACAGCCTTGGTGGGGCAGCTCTTAGCATCAATCTTCTCAATAAAAAAAGGAAAATAATAAAAACAATACTCTGCAAAAATGATTATCTTAAGTAGTGAGAACATATTTTGCTTTAGTGATGTACTACTTTAGGGTCGCTAACGGCAAAGAGCACAACATTAGCAAGTAGCTTTGCTTAAGCAGCTGACATCGCAGATGCTGTAACTACAGTAGCTGTTTTAGCATTAGCAACTAGCAACAACTTCTTTCATTGGCATTTAACGTTGCTCAAACTATTGAACATTTGAAAATGAATGTATTGCTAATAAGGTATTCTCTTTCTTTAATTTTTTGAGTTATCAGTCTAAACTGAGAACATATTTATCTCTAATTGTTAGCTGTTAGCATTGCTTTAGGGGTCACTAGCTGCAACCAGCACAACATTCACAAACGGCATTAGAGGCTTATTTCATTTTCGACAATGGATTGGTCCGGCCCCGCCTTACAGTATTTTCGATTTAGCCCTCCTTCGATTTCATTTATATTTGATATGTCCTCCAGGTCCTGTGCTGCGAGCTGAAGAAAAGGACACCATCAAGGTGGTCTTCAAGAACAAAGCCAGCCGGCCTTATTCTATGCAGCCTCATGGCGTTCAATACAGCATCGAACAAGATGGAACTCTCTATCACAATGAATTGGAAGGTAAGCTGCATCATGGAATGAAACCCATGTTTAACCCATGTTTGCTTATACCTACATTGTGTATGATCTTCTACATTCAGAGTCCTACACTGCAAAAAAAATGAGGGAGTTGAAACATGAAGAAAGTAAGTGAGGCAATCGGCCTTAAAGGTATTTACAGATTCTAAATCCTGCAAAATGTGGGGAAAGAGTAAATAGCTTTTGCATAAAATCTCGATTAATTCCAAGTAGAAGACAGCCTCTCTTCCGGGTCCTAAACGGCTCTTCAGGTTGTTTTTGCTTCTTTAATCTCAACATGACCAAATATTAAGTAAAATTATGCACAAATTGACCTAAAGGAAGAGGGTAATAGAACCAATTAAGAACAAAAATACCAAAATGAAAAAGTAGTGAAAATCTGAGAAAAAAAGAAACAAAAGGAAGAGAAAAAAAGAAAGAAGAATTTAGAAAAAAGCCAGAAAAAAAGAAAAGAAAGAAATGTAGGAAAAAAAAGTAAATAGAGAACAAAAAGAAAAAAGTAACAGCTCGGAAAAAATAAACACAATGAGATTTTTTTTAAAGGAATTTAAAAAAAAGTAGAAAAAAACACCGAAAAAAGAAGAAAAAGTTTGTGTTGCATTCAAATAATTTCCAATTACTGTATATCAAGTGAATCGTGTTGCCAACATTGTACTTCCACTAAAAAATGTGATTAAGTACAGTTCTGTAGCTTACAACCGACTAAATTATCCCCCCAAAATGTTTATGTATTATGCGACAAAATATATCAGGAAATAAAAAGAAATGGAAATCTTGTGAAAGAATTGTAAGAACAAACGACGTTTGTAGGCCGTACAACCTTTGCAATCGTACGTGAGTCAATTCATTCAAAAGAGAAAAATAATTTTGCATTGCCGTAAACTCAGCAAAATGTAACGTGATGTCAAGTTTTGGACGTTTTGATAATTAATTATCTTGCCACACTTGGGATTATGGTGGCTCACTGTTGTTTCAAGCGTTGCTCACCGACCCGTGGAAAATTACAGGGAACATTGCTGTTCACTACAATCGGCGTCTGTTTCGGAGCTGCCTCATATGTCGTGTCAACGGGATTTACCATTTTCAGAGCGACGTGTTCCACCGATGATGTCACAGCTCTACAGGAAACGAGCTAGATGGATCGACTTTAAGATTAAGGCATTATTCTGGGGGGAACTCAACACGTTCTGTGCCTAAATGAAAAAACTTTGGTCTTTGTGAATTCCTTTAAGAATGTAAGGAAGCCTGGTTTCAATTCTTATGGGGTTGTTTAGTAAATTTGTGTACAAACAGGGATTGTAAAGCCGGTTCCAGCTGCTCTGGTCCAACCAGGGAGGACTCACACCTATGAGTGGCTTGTGCCTGTGGGTGCTGGACCTGTTCAAGGGGAGGCAGACTGCCTGTCATACCTGTACTACTCGGCCGTGGATCCTATCAAAGACACAAACTCTGGACTGGTTGGACCGATGCTTGTCTGTCGACCTGGTTCTCTCAAGAAAGGGCTACAGGTAAAAAAAAACATTTAGATTTTAGTTTTTGTTTTGTTTTTCGCGGTGTTAGGAATGAAATATTAAAATGTACCGTTTACCAAATTGTTCGAATTAGTTATCTGACTCCATTAACCAAACACAACCTACATTCTCCTAACAATGCGCGCTCCTTTCTTGATGTGAAAAGATGGACAAGAGACCGGCATTTCCACACGGGGGCAGATTTAATTTCTTAAATAAATTAGCTAAGTGGGCAGCACGGCGGCGCAGTGGTTAGCACATGTGCGGCACAGTTCAAGTCATGGGAACCTTCTGCGTGGGTTCAAATCCAGCTCCAGACTTCCTGTGCTGAGTGTGTATGTTCTCCCCGTGCTTGCGTGGGTTTCCTCCGGGCACTCCGGTTTCCTCCCACATTCCAAAAACATGCATTTCAGGTGAAATGGCCGGTCCAAATTGTCCCTAGGTGTGAATGAGCGAGTGAGTTGTCTGTCCCCGTGTGCCCTGCGATTGGCTGGCAACCAGTTCAGGGTGTCCCCTGCCCACTGCCCGATGATTGCTGGGATGGGCTCCAGCACCCCGCGACCCTACTGAGGATAAGCGGTGCAGCTAATGAGATGAGAAATTAGCTTGAGTCTCTGTCCAGCCTCCTCTCTCGATCTTTTTTGCTTCCTCCTCGGCCCACGTTTTTTCCCGCAAGATGGTGTGCCAGCTCCTCCCATGGGCGTGCCAGGAAAACGCCCCACGTGGGCTCCACGGCTCCGCCACCTCGCCTCGAAGTCTGAAAAACTCATAACAGCAGAGCGCTTATCAAAACAACTTCTCCAAATAATGCCTGCCCTCCTGCGTCAGAGTTCTGCTATCAACAGAATTAAACAAAACATTCCGCATTCAGTTCAGCGTGACCTGAAACCACTTGGTGAAAATCTTCATTGCATTCAATAAATTATTATCTTATCAGCTATACGTCCCGTTCCCGCCGTTCCTGTAACAACATTTTCCACCGGGGTGCCCTGACCTCGCACCCCAGCCTAGTCAGTGAATATCTTTTACATTAAATGTAACTTGTATTCAATCGTATAAAATCCCTTATAGTCAAATGTATAAAATCCTTTAGCAGCGATTGCGTTCCAAAGAGGCCCCGGGATAGTCCAACCTACAAATTAGATTTACAGGCTCAAGAATTTGTTGAACAAATAAAAGTATTGTACAGTAATCCCTTGCTGTATCGCAATTCACTTATCGCGGTTTCAATACTTCAATACAGATTTTTATTGTGCATTGTGTTCTGCATACTGATTGGCTAAACAGAAGAAGATGTTTCTATCACCAACAAAATTGGACTTCTCAACCTGCTAAACTTGCTGTGGAGACACACGTGGGTCTTTGGTGCTTTTTCAGAGATGTTTGATGATAGAAACATGTGGTTTCTGTAGGACAGAACCGGAAGTCAAGTCAAGTCATGTCATGTTTATTTGTACAGCCCATAATCACAAAGAGTCTCAAAGGGCTGCGCAGATCAAAGACAATTGCAAACTATTACTACAGACTATTATGATACCATCCCCTGATATCAACAATTATAATTATTATAATAATTATAATCAACCTATTGGAGAGCATCACTTGGAAATTAACGGTCACAAGACCCGCCACCAGTGACTGTGACATCATCACTTTAAAAGGAGAAGCGCAACAGCTTTCTACTTCTCTTTACCTGCGTTCCAAGTGCCTAGTCAAGTCAAGTCATTTTTATTTGTATAGCCCTTAATCACAAAGAGTCTCAAAGGGCTTCACAGATTATTACACTATATTACACAGACTATTTTTCAGAATATTATCATACATTCCCCTGCTCTGGAGCCGATGAGAAGAGTAGGTTATTCATATGGTATAGAGTAGAAGTGAGTTTTAAGTTTAGATTTAAACATTTCCACTGAGGTTGCAGATCGGATCTCAGGGGGAAGAGCGTTCCACAGCACCGGTGCCCGGATGGAGAACGCTCTCGAACCAGCAGAACACTTCTTTGCTCTTGGGATCACCTGAAGACCGGCACTCTCAGATCGTAGGCTTCGGACCGGGACATAGGGGCAAATCAGATCTGAAAGATAAGAGGGAGCAAGTCCATGTATGATTTTGTATAATACTAAGAGAACCTTGAAATCACATCTAAGGCTAACTGGGAGCCAATGCAGGTTAGCCAAAATCGGTGTGATGTGATCGGACTTTTTTGTCCTAGTTAAAAGCCTCGCTGCGGCATTTTGTACCAGCTGAAGAGACTTGATTCTTGACTTCGGGAGACTAGAGAGTAGTGCATTACAGTAATCGAGACGGGAGGTAACAAACGCGTGAATTATAATTTCCGCATCCGACTGAGACAGTATAGAACGAATTTTAGCAATGTTACGAAGAGCTCCCCTCTTAGGAAGGGGGTGACGCGGCCAGGACTAAGATGGCCGATTGACATGTATGTGACATTTTTAGATGTGCTTGAATAAAGGTAAATGCAGTTTTCCATCACGTCCAAATAATCTCAGCAAAGCATCATATGAAGTGGATCGTGTCCTTAATCCATACAGTTGTGCAATAAACGGCAAGATTATTTTTAAAATTATAATTTGACAGAAGTTATTTGCTAAATCAAAAACAATTATGAAGTACAGCACTTTTTTAAAGGTATTTGTTAAAGGTGGAGTGTGTCGTTGGAGGTGTCCTTCAAAAGTTACATCCTATCTCTGTTAAGTATGTGTTAAACATGCCCAACTGAGCTCAAAGAGCCATTATGCTTTATTTCTCATTGCACCTATGTTCTTTTATCTTAGTTTTATTAGTCCTGTTTATCCGAGTGCGTCTAAAAAAATGCATGTACTTGCACGCAAATCATGTGTTATTATCTGCCGCTAGCTCCTGGCTTAAAGTCATGATTGCAGCCTTAAGTCTTCAAATCCAGCACCCCACCTTCAAAAAAATACTTGAGCCTGTCACAAGCCAGAAACGGAGACAGGACCCAGTCGCGTTCGTTTACTCAGTTTTATTAAACTGCAGGGATACTGGTCACTAGCCGGGACGGGAGAGCAAGGGCGGTATCGAGTTCAGAAAAGAGGTCGGTGACAGGTATCTGGCAGGAAACGGGGCAAAACAGTTCGGAGGTCGGGATGGCAGATCAGGGCAGAAACGGGTCCAGAGACAGGTCGGCAACAGGTATCAGGCAGAAGAAAACAGGGCAGGAAAATGTTGGACGGAATGAGCTTGCCTAGCTGGGAGCATAGGTTCGCAAACGGTCTGACGGCTTCCTCTTGGAAGCCAGGGGTTTAAAAGGAGTCTCTTTGCCAATCAGCGCTCAGGGCAGTCACAAATCAGCAATCTTGACAGAGCCTGTAAATCGGGTTTGTTCTCTAGTAATAAATGAACAATTGAATAAATAAATGTATGGATAAAGGTTTCTACTTTGATCTTGACCATAGCGGAAAGTTTTTGGAACACATCCATCACGAAAAACTAGGGATTATCATACAATAAACTTTTTTTTTTAACAAATAAATTCTGTACCTTTATATTTCATTTTAAAAAAATAATCGTTATGCTGTACTGCATTGCAATATAGCAGGCGTCAGCGACACAAATTTTCAAAAGAGCCATATTGGACCCTAAAATTACCATAAATTTCGGACTATAGAGCGCACCTGATTATAAGCGGCACCCACCACATTTTAAGAGGAAAACCGATTTTGTACTTACATCTGTATATAAGCCGCATGCGCCCACATTAAAAAATGTAACACACACACAAAATTAACCCAGACCCGACTTTAAGTCCCACGATTGTAACTAAATATCCTTCATTAAAGTATACAGTCCAAAAATCACAGCCGGCAAAATGAACGGAAAATGATACCGGTACTTAAGGTTTGATGCAGACCTGCAGAGTCCGGGTCCCGTTGAAAGTAATCCAACGAAAAAGGTGTATATTTCCAAAGGTGAGGGTGGGAGAAATATATATCCACTAAATATATATCTCCTGACGGACAGACCTTTTCGTTTCATAAATCTAAGACACCACGACGGTCCTCCTTTGAAATCCGGAATTTTCTTTTCGGTGGCGATTGTTTTTGCTTTCAGTCTGATCCGCACAGTCGAAACACCTCGGCCATCTGCTCTCTGTGTGTTCACCCAGTCTTCTAGAAGGTCTTCCAGTTCGGGCCACCTAGTTTTATTACCTCGAAAAGCTTTTTTCGCCTTTTTACATTTCTCCAGTTCTTCCCGCTGCCGTTTCCAGCGTCTCACTATCGATTCGTTTATGCAGTAGCTCCGTTTCCTTCTTTATCGGACTGCTCGATTGCTTTTAGCTTGAAAGCTGCGTTATGTGCCTTTCTTTTTGCATTTTGCATGATGAGGGTATGTTTACGCTAATTTGTGCACAAGCCAAGAAGTTGCAGTCTTCCTCTGCGCATATATTCCACCGGTCTAAATCTTACCTTTTGTACTCAAGCACCGCTGGCGGCCATTAGAAAAATGACATAAATTGGCCGCATCACTGAATAAGCCACAGGGTTGAAAGTTTGGGAAAAAAGTAGCGGCTTATAGTCCGGAATTTACGGTACACATTGTCACATACCTGTCAACCTGTACAGTTGTGCCGTGCAAAGTACGTTTTTCATGCATTTTAAGACGTGAACGACGTACAAGAAAATCTGTACGGAAAAACGCAAATTAGTCTATGATGGGTACTATCCGGTATACACCGACTATCACCGAACGGCAAATCAATCAAGTCAAACAAGTTCGCCGCTGTAGCCTCTATCTCGGTATCGTTTTTTGTTGTTGTTGCAAACGAAGCGAGCGGTTTGATGCTAATGTGCGCATGCGTCTGCCGCCTGGGGATTTCCCATCATGCATTTTTCCGGAAAAAAACAAAAAAAAAACATATGGTGTACGATTCTTTTGTATTTTGTTCGGGACAGGTATGCTGTCACTTTGATTGAGTTGTTTTATGTCATGGCACACTTTAATCTTTTTATGTCCACCCGTAGAAGAACTACAAAAAGGAGTTTCACCTGCTGGCCACTGTTTTTGATGAAAACCTGAGCTGGTTTTTCGATGATAATATTCGAGCCTTTGCCACAGCGCCATCCACTGTCAACAAGGATGATGACGCCTTCGTTGAAACCAACAGGATGCATTGTAGGCAATCATCTCTATACCAGTTCGTTATTATAATTCATAATGTAGTTCAGGGGTGTCAAACGAGTTTGAACCTGGGGGCCACATGCTAAAAAATAAAAGAAAAACACGGGGCAGGACTAGTTCATGAGAAAGAAAGAGAGAGAGAGAGAGAGAGAGAGAGAGAGAGAGAGAGAGAGAGAGAGAGAGAGAGAGAGAGAGAGAGAGAGAAAAGATAGTTAATGAAGAAGTGAGACACATGGAGACAGGAAGAAAGGAAAGAGAAAAGGGAGAAGAGAGAAAAAGAGAGAGCGAGGAAGATGGAGAAAGAGAAAGAGAGAGGGGAGATGGGAGGCGACGAAGACAGAAATAGAGTAAAAAAAAGCAAGAAAAGGAGCAAGAGAGAGAAAAACAATCAGTAAAAGGAGAAAATAATAGAGAAAAAGGGAAAGAACGCAAGATATGAGGGGTGAAAGAGAGCGTGAAAAAAAGCGAGAAACAGAGCAAAGGAGAGAAAAACAAGCAGTTAAAGGAGAAAATAATAGAGAAAAAGAGAGGGAAAGAACGCAACATATGGCGGGTGAAAGAGAGAGAGAGAGAGTGAGAAAGGGAAGGTGAAAGAGAGAGAATGAGAGAAAGAAAAAAGAGAGACACAAAAAAGCTTGACAAAGAGAGGGAGGAAGAAATAGGTAGAAAAAAAGACGAATAAATAGAGAGATAAAGAGAGAGAGAGTGAGAGAGGGAGAGAGAAAGGGAGAGTAGAGGGTTAATGAAAAAGTGAGACACATGGAGAGAGAGAGGAAGGAAGGAAGATGAAATGGGGGAGGAGAGAAAAAGAGAGAGCGAGGAAGAGCAAGAAAGAGAAAGAGTGAGAGAGAGAGAGACAAGAATGGGAGGCGACGAAGACAGAAATTAAGTAAAAAAGTGGGAAAGAGAGCAAAAGAGAGAAAAACGAGCAGTAAAAGGAGAAAACAATAGAGAAAAGGAGAGGGAAAGAGCGCAAGATATGGCGGGTGAAAGAGAGAGAGCGTGAGAAAGGGAAGGTGAAAGAGAGAGAATGAGAGAAAGAAAAAAGAGAGACGGAAAAAAAATTGACAAAAAGAGTGAGGAGGAAATAGGTAGAAAAAAAGACAAATAAATAGAGGGATAAAGAAAGAGAGAGAGAGAGAGAGAGAGAGAGGAAGGGAGGGAGAGAGAGGGGGGTGGGGAGAGGGAGAGAAGAGGGTTAATGAAAAAGTGAGACACATGGAGAGAGGAAGGAAGGAAGGAGAAAAGGGCATGAGAGAAAAAGAGAGAGCGAGGAAGAGCAAGAAAGAGAAAGAGTGAGAGAGAGAGAGAGAGAGAGAGAAGGGATGGGAGGCAACAAAGTCAGAAATAGAGTAAAAAAGCGAGAAAGAGAGCAAAAGAGAGAAAAACAACCAGTAAAAGGAGAAAATAATAGAGAAAAAGGGAAAGAACGCAAGATATGGCGGGGTGAAAGAGAGAGAGCGTGAGAAAGGGAAGGTGAAAGAGAGAGAATGAGAGAAAGAAAAAAGAGAGACAGATAAAAGATTGACAAAGAGAGTGAAGAAGAAATAGGGAGAGAAAAAAGACAAATAAATAGAGGGATAAAGAAAGAGAGAGGGGGAGGGAGAGAAGAGGGTTAATAAAAAAGTGAGACACATGGAGAGAGGAAGGAAGGAGAAAAGGGGAAGAGAGAAGAGAGAGAGAGAGAGAGAGAGAGGGAGAGAGATAGAGAGAGAGAGAGAGAGAGAGAAATACAGTCGGAAAAGTACAAAAAAAGAGAGAAAAGACCAGTCAGAAAAAAAGAGAGAAGGAAAGAGGAAAATAAAAAAAGAGAAAGAGAGAGAGAGAGAGAGAGAGAGAGAGAGAGAGAGAGAGAGAGAGACAGAGACAGAGAGAAATACAGTCGGAAAAGTACAAAAAAAGAAAGTAAAGACCAGTCAGAAAAAAAGAGAGGAGAGAGCAGAAGAAAGAAAGAGAGGAGAGAGCGAAAGAAAGAAAGAAAGAGAAGAGAGAGCGAAAGAAAGAAAGAAAGAGAGGAGAGAGCGAAAGAAAGAAAGAAAGAAAGAAAGAAAGAGAGGAGAGAGCGAAAGAAAGAAAGAAAGAGAGGAGAGAGCGAAAGAAAGAAAGAAAGAGAGGAGAGAGCGAAAGAAAGAAAGAAAGAGAGGAGAGAGCGAAAGAAAGAAAGAGAGGAGAGAGCGAAAGAAAGAAAGAGCGGAGAGAGCGAAAGAAAGAAAGAGCGAAAGAAAGAGAGGAAAGAGCGAAAGAAAGAAAGAGAGGAAAGAGCGAAAGAAAGAAAGAGAGGAAAGAGCGAAAGAAAGAAAGAGAGGAAAGAGCGAAAGAAAGAAAGAGAGGAAAGAGCGAAAGAAAGAAAGAGAGGAAAGAGCGAAAGAAAGAAAGAAAGAAAGAGCGAAAGAAAGTAAGAAAGAAAGAAAGAAAGAAAGAGCGAAAGAAAGTAAGAAAGAAAGAGCGAAAGAAAGAAAGAAAGAAAGAGCGAAAAAAAGAGCGAAAGAAAGAAAGAAAGAAAGAAAGAGCAAAAGAAAGAGCGAAAGAAAGAAAGAGCGAAAGAAAGAAAGAGCGAAAGAAAGAAAGAAAGATAGAAAGATAGAAAGAAAGAAAGTAAGAAAGAAAGAGCGAAAGAAAGAAAGAAAGAAAGAAAGAGCGAAAGAAAGAAAGAAAGAAAGAAAGAAAGAAAGAAAGAAAGAGCGAAAGAAAGAAAGAAAGAAAGAAAGAAAGAGCAAAAGAAAGAAAGAGCGAAAGAAAGAAAGAGCGAAAGAAAGAAAGAAGAGAGAGAGAGAGAGAGAGAGAGGAGAGAGAGAGAGAGAGAGAGAGAGAGAGAGAGGAGAGAGAGAGAGAGAGAGAGAGAGAGAGAGAGAGAGAGAGAGAGAGAGAGAGAAAAGCGCGATATAAAGAAAGAGAGAAAAATGAAAGAGGGAGATAAAATAAATACATTTTCAACACATTTTTGTGAGTGGCACCTGGCTTTGGTGACATCAGGTGGGCATATTGAAAACTGCAGGTCATTTTTCTCTGTCTTCATGCGGAACGCCTCTTTTGACACCCCTAGTGGAGTAAATGCAAACTAAATGTTTTGGAGTTTTTTTTCACAGTTGCACGGTTTAAGTGTTGCCATTTTGTCCCTTTCAGCCATTAACGGTTTGGTCTACGGGAACCTCCAAGGCCTTACGATGTGCAAGGGGGACAAAGTCACATGGCATCTTTCGGGTCTGGGTTCGGAGACCGATGTCAACAGTTTTTACTTCCAGGGAAACCGCTTCCTCTTTCGCCAGAACCGACTCGATACCATTTCGGTTTTTCCACACATCTCGCGCACCGTCACCATGGAGCCAGACAGCATCGGTGAGGATTGATATCACAGATCATGGGTGTCAAATTCACACACCTGTCAACAGTGTTCCCTCTAAGCTGCGCGCGTGCGCAGTTGCGCACTGCTCGCACATTCTCGGCGAAAATCTAGCCAGCGCACAAAAATGAGGGCTCAAAATTGCTAATTAAGAAGTGACTTAATCAAAGTTACAGTGCATGAAGGTAAAAATACACGGGTTCCCCCGACGTTGTGTCCTAAATGCGGTATTTTGAAGTCAAGTCGAAGTAGAACGAAGTTGAGTAAAGTTAGTAGAGTTCGTCGAGAACCGGCTTCTTCGGCTCGGCTCACTAAAAGCAACCGGCTCTTTCGGGTCCTAAACGGCTCTTCGGGTTGTTTTTGCTTCATTAAACCCTACATGACCAAATATTATGTAAAATGATGCACAAAATGACTTAAGGGAAGGAGGGGAAATAGAACAAAAAAGAAAAAAATACCAAAATGAAAAAGTGGTGAAAAGCTGAGAAAAAAAGAAACAAAAGGAAGAGAAAAAAGAAGGAAAATTCAGAAAAAAACAGAAAAAAGAAAAAGAAATGTAGGAAAAAAGTAACAGCTCAGAAAAAATAAACACAATGATATTTTTTTCAAAGGAATTAAAAAAAAAGTAGAAAAAAACAGGGAAAAAAGAAGAAAAAGTTTGTGTGGCATTCAAATAATTTCCAATGATATCAAGTGAATCTTGTTGCCAACATTGTACTTCCACTAAAAAAATGTGATTAAGTAGAGTTCTGTATCTTACAACCGACTAAATAAACCCCCAAAAATGTTAATGTTATGCGACAAAATATATCAGGAAATGAAAAGAAATGAATATCTTGTGAAAGAATTGTAAGAACAAACGAAAGTTTGTAGGCCGTACAACCTTTGCAATAGTACATGAGTCAATTCATTCAAAAGAGAAAAATAATTTTGCATTGCCGGAAACTCAGCAAAATGTAACTTGATGTCAAGTTTTGGACATGTTTGATCATTAATTATCTTGCCACACTTGGGATTGCCATTGCTCACTGTTGTTTCAAGCGTTGCTCACCGACTTTGTGTGAACGCTCAGACCCGTAAGGAAAATTACAGGGAACATTGCCTGTCAACCTGTACGTTTTTGCCGTACAAAGTACGTTTATTATGTATTTTAAGACGTGTACGACGTACAAGAAAATCTGTATGGAAAACCGCAAATTTGTCAATGATGTGTACCATTCGGTATACACAGACTATGACGAAACGGCAAATCAATCAAGTCAAACGAGTTCGCCGCGGTAGCCTCTATCTCGGTATGGTTTTTTTTTCCGTTGCAAACAAAGCGAGCGGTTTGATGCTACTGTGCGCATGCATCTGCCGCCTCGGATTTTACGTGGTAGTTATGTAGTGAAAGGAAGTCCGTCTCTTTTTAGAGAACCGGCTTTTTCGGCTCAACTCATTAAAGACAGCCGGCTCTCAAACGGGTCACTTGCTTTGATGCATTATACAGCACCCTCGCTTTGCTCGCAGGTGAAAAAAATCAAGTTAAGAGAATTTTAAGATGCTACCGGTAGAGGGCCAAGGAAAATCCGTACGGAAAACCGCAAATTTGTCAATGATGGGTACCATCCGGTATACACCGACTATCACCAAACGGCAAATCAATCAAGTAAAACCAGTTCGCCGCGGTAGCCTCTATCTCGGTATGGTTTTTTTCGTTGCAAACAAAGCGAGCGGTTTGATGCTACTGTGCGCATGCGTCTGCCGCCTCGGATTTCACATCATGCATGTTAGATTATTTTGTATTTTGTAAGGGAAAATCCGACAGTTTGTAAGGGCATGGAGCCCTGGAGCGCGACAGGTAATCAGGTATGCCGAAAAAGCCAGTTCTCTAAAAAGAGACGGACTTCCTTTCACTACATCAAACCGCTCGCCCGCATAATAAACGTACTTTGTACGGCAAAAACATACAGGTTGGCAGGTATGCAGTATCAAATTATTATCTGATTGTTGGTGCCAACAATCTGGCCCGTGGCCATATGCTCGACCCCCTTTTCCTACTCATCAATTTTTTATTTCCCAGGTCGTTTTGAAGTGGCGTCCCCTACTCTCAGCCATTATGGTGGAGGAATGCGGGCGAACTACACAGTAAACAAATGCAGCCTTTTTCAGCGGCAGGGTGAGACCATGTTCCACTTTAAAACCTACTACATCGCCGCCATTGAGACAGTATGGGACTACTCTCCCAATCGTACTTGGGAGGCTGAAATGTTTCGTGGCAAAAAAAGGTAACTCGGACAGATTCCATTTTTAGTTCCATGTTTTCATAATGAACATCACTGGATTCCGATATTTTGGAGGCCAGCCTGATGGCCCATCCCTATAAATCTCGCTATCCACTCCTTTCTCTCTTTTCTGTAGTCCAGCATCTGTCTACCTCAAC
Source organism: Urocampus carinirostris (assembly GCF_059441175.1). Lineage (NCBI taxonomy): Eukaryota > Metazoa > Chordata > Actinopteri > Syngnathiformes > Syngnathidae > Urocampus > Urocampus carinirostris. Next base: position 28,782,846 of record NC_142360.1, read on the forward strand.
CAAGAAGGTGGTTTCATTGGTTCACGCTACAAGAAGGTGGTTTATCGGCAGTTCACCGATGACAAGTTCACCACACAGGTGGAAAGGGGGGCTGACATGGAGCATCTTGGGATTTTGGGTAAGCTTTAAGGGTCTTCATTATTCATCCATCCATTATCTTCACCGTTTCCGGTGTTGGGTCGCAGGGCCAGCAGGGAAGCCCAGACCTTCTTAGCCCCAGCCATTTCATTCAGCTTTTCCAACGGGATCCCGAGGCGTCCCCATGCCAGCCCAGAGAATAGAATAGAATATACCTTTATTGTCATTGTTACAAAATGGGTTGAGCATATTGTGACAACGAAATTGGACGTGGCACTCCAGTCTCACATTTTACAGTGCGGATAAAAGAAAGCAAAGAAGATAAAGGAACAAAGAAGATGTTTGTATTGTCCTTGTTGCAGGCTTTGTTTTCCTCCGGAGGTGAGGGACAGACAGAGATGGCCGGATCCAACTAGATGTTTGATATTAGAGACGTATTCTCTCCAGCGTGTCCTGGGTCGTCCCCGTGGTCTCCTGCCGGTGGGACATGCCCGCATCACATCCCAGGGAGGTGTCCAGGAGGCATCCTTATCAGATGCCTGAGCCACCCTAAAATGGTTCCTCTCAACACAGATGAGAAGCGGCTCTGTCCTGGATGTGTCATGATTGCTGATTCAGGGCACCTGTGGCTGCCCCGTTGGCGACGACAGCCGTGGTTGCTGATTGGCTCCTTGCCACTTTTTAAACCCCCTGTTACCGGTGTCAGACCGTTTGCGAACCTATGCTCCCAGCTAGGCAAGCTCCATACCTTCCGACATTTTCCTGCCCTGTTTTCTCCTGCCCGATACCTGTTGCCAACCTGTTTCTGGACGCGTTTCTGCACTGCTCTTCCCTCCCAACCATTGACCTGTTTTGCCCTGTTTCCTGCCTGATACCTGTTGCCGACCTCTTTTCTGGACTCGACACTGCCCTTGCTCTCCCGTCCCGGCTAGAGACCAGTATTCCTGCTGCCTACAATTAACCTCACTCGACACGGAAGTGCCACTTCCGCGTTCCTGCCACCTGCTACCCGTGTCCATCAATCATCGGATCGTAGAAGCAAGCCCTGCTCTCTCTCTTTATCAATAAAACTGAGTAAACGAACACTATATCTACGGGAGAGCCTAGCTACCCTGCAGAAGAAACTCATTTCAATCGCTTGTGTATGGGATCTTGTTCTTTTGGTCATGACGCACAGTTCATGACCACAGGTTATGGTAGGAACATAGTTTGACCGGTAAATCGAGAGCTTTCAGCTCAGCTCCTTCTTCACCACAAAGGACCGGTACAGGGTATGCATGACAATAGACTCTGCACTGTGGGGTCTAAATCGACCTCTAACATGTCCTGCAACGCTAAAAACATGTCCTGCAACGCTAAAAAAAATACACCAGGCATTGAAGTTGTTACAACTGCAGTTGGAAAGGGGAAGTCAGGAGAGGAGGAACTTATTCACGTCCGTCTCCTTGGCTGTGCTCCTTAACTCTGGGGGGCCCTTCCCCCACCAAACTGCATTTATTTAAGCAGAACAAAGGAAGAGAAAGAAACGCCCCTTTGGGCAGTACCAATATCTGAAACAGAAACGTGATACCACCTGGTTTAGATATACACACTTTGGGGGAAGTACCCTAAGCCCACCTTGCATGCACCAATCGGTCTTTGGATCTCCGATTCGACCCTACCATGCCTCGTGAACAAGACTCAGAGATACTTGATCTCCTACACTCTGGGCAATGATCTCATTCCCAACCTGAAGAGGGCATGATGCCACCCTCTTCCAGCTGAGAACCATGGTCTCGGACTTTGACGTGCTAATCTTCACACTCAACTGTGAACCACTCCAGTGAGAGTTGAGGATCACGGCTTGAGAAGCCAACAGCACCACATCATCTGCAAAATGCAGAGATGCAATGCTGAGGCCCCCAAACCGGACCCTTTCAAAACCACGTCTGCGCCTATAAATTCTGTTCATAAAAGTTGTGAACAGAAGCAGTAACAAGAGGCAGCCTTGGCAGAGTCCAACTGGAAACAAATTCGACTCACTGTCGGCAATACGATGTCATGGTTGCCATGGCGCCCAATTGGTCCCCACCGTGTGGCGCCAGGTTCTGTCACGGTTGCCACGGCGCCCAATTGGCCCCGCCCACTGACACCAGCTGAAACGCGTTGACAGATTGCTGCCGGACTACTAACGTGGTCTCGCGAGTTGCCTGGTGTCAGAGCGTCTGCGAAACTCCTGCTAGACTCTGTGTGATATGCCAAGTCCTGTGAATTTGCCGGTGTTTGATCCTGTTTTATTTTCGGCCCGATCTGTTTGATTTTGACCACGCTTTAGTTCTGATTTCAATCCACTTCGATTCCCGGATCGAGTGTGCGCGCATTACTCCTCTCCCCAATAAACTGTGAGTAACGTTACGCGATTGGGTTCTCATTCCTGTTTCCTGTCCTGGTTCGTGACATACGAATCAACCACTGGCACCGGTCATACAGAAATTGTAGAGCTCGGATGAGACTGTCTGGTACCCCATACTAAATATATACTCCCAAACGCCTGTAGATCGAATGGGCAAACTCTCATGTACTCTCAAGGACCCTGCAGAGTGTGTTGAGCTGGGGCCTCCAACATGGTGGTATAGACATAAGTCTATTTAACCCTATTTTTAAAAACTAACATTTCTAAAAACTAACAAAAATGTAGAGTTTCGAAAGTGCAGTGGTGACTACATGCGCCTAACCTGCGAAAGATCCCCGGTTAGAGACCGGATGGAAAGTGTTAGGAATTTAAATATCAAAATGTATCGTTTACCAAATTGTTCGAATAAGTTATCTGTTATCTACATTCACCCAACAATGCGCGCTCGTTTCTTGATGGGAAAGATGAACAAGAAAAGCCGATATTTTTACACGGGGGGCAGATTTAATTTCATTAGCCATTTAACTAAGTGTACTCCATTGAAAATGGCCGAATTAGTCGAATTAGTGTCGTGGGACTCTCTGGCAAGCCTTCTCTGACGTCCTCTAGCTTTCTCCTCTCGGCCCACGTCTCCCCGCAAGATGGCGTCTCGACTCCTCCCATGGGCGTGCCAAGGAAGCCCCTCCCTGGGCGTCGCAATGTCTGGAAAACTCAAAACAACACAGAGCGTTTCTACGTCATCAAGGCCTTGTTCTCAAAACATTGCCTGCAGTCCTCCGTCAGAGTCCTGTTATCAAAATTCCCTAGTCAAAATATTCTGTATTTGGAACGCCGTGACCTGTCATTGAACTATATCGGTGAAAATTTTCATTGCACTCAATAAATGTAACTTGTATTCAATCATATAAAATCCTTTATAGTCAAATGTATAAAATCCTTCTAAAGACATGTTGGCCTGGAGGGAGGGATGGGTGCCACCAGGCTGTACTTGCCCAAGACACACAGCAGGAAATGGTGCCCCTACAACCTGTGTGCTTAAGAGATCCAACCAATCAATAACATAGTAACAAGTAATGACATAATGTGTTGTTTTATAAATTAAATAATAAATATATCAATCTATTCAAGTATTAATAATTATAATTATTTTCAAGCAACTAAGAGAGTATAATGACAATATATTAAACCAATACATTTATTCATATTTTAATTGATTTATTTTACAGGTAATACAACAACATAAATTCCAATTGATGGGTTTTATAAAGTGAATGAGCAAAAAGATCATGGGTGTCAAAGTCATTTAGGGTAGCTTTGGTTTTAGCTTTCTCTCCGGCTAGTTACCGTAAATTCCGGACTATAAGTCGCTACTTTTTTCCCTAACTTTCACCCCTGCGGCTTATTCAGTGATGCGGCCAATTTATGTCATTTTTCTAACGGCCGCTAGCGGCGCTCGAGTGTTGCTACCATTAACTGCCCTGTCAGAGCTATATTATTATTATTATTAAAGCTTTAAAAACTCTCTCGGTGTACTGTCTTTCTTTGTAAATATGTGTAACCCATGTATAATATGTATTTGCAACTGTATATTTTTGTAATGAATTAATTTGTATTTATTTTAGACACTTATTCTGATATGTTTTGCACGGGTGAACGAAAAAGGAGGGGCGGAACAAACGCGGGATGCCGAGTTTAAGTGGGGACCGCTAAAGGTGAGGGACAGACAAGGAAAGAAGAGGGGGTAAAAAGTTGGTTAAAGAAAAAGGAGTTGCGTGAGTAAATGTGTTCATCTGATATATTTTTCTCACCCTTACCTTTGGAAATATACACTTTTTTCCTTGGATTACTTTCAACGGGACCCGGACTCTGCAGGTCTGCATCAAACCTTAAGTACCGGTATCATTTTCCAGTCATTTTGCCGGCTGTGATTTTTGGACTGTGGACTTTAATGAAGGACATTTAGTTTCAATCGCGGGACTTGAAGTCGGGTTTGGGTTAATTTTGTGTTTGGGTTACATGTTTAAATGTGGGCGCATGCAGCTCATATACCGGTGCGGCTTGTGTATGTACAAAATCGGTTTTCCTCTTAAAATGTGGTGGTGCGGCTTATAATCAGGTGCGCTCTATAGTCCGGAATTTACGGTAGATGACTTTGTGGTCATTTAGCTAGCTATCTTGCGCCCTTATCAAGCTACCTTTTTTGTCATTTAGCAAAGCATCTAGCTAAGTTGCTATTTTCAAAATTCACATCAAACTGGGTGCCCTCTGCGCTAATTAGTGGAAAGGTTGAAAATGGTTGGAGGCCCTCTGGTGTAGACCTTGAATTCTTCATGGCACAAAAAAATGATCATCTGTTAAAGTTCGCGGTATCCATTTTTGTTTCAGGTCCAATGATCCATGCAAAAGTTGGTGACAAGGTGAAAGTGGTTTTCAAGAACATGGCTTCTCGTCCGTATTCAATCCACGCTCACGGGGTTAAGACCGAAGATCCCAATGTTTACGTCACTAATCCGGGTAAGCTAAAGAGCTAACCATGAAAACAATTTAGGAGAAATGCCAAAATGATCATTCTATCCAAGTACAGTACAGTGGTACCTCTACATAAGAGCTTAATTTGTTGCAGGATCGTGCTCGTTGCTCCAATTCCTCATGTAAAAGATATTCAAAATATACGTAAAAAATGATAAATATTTAATCATGAAGTTAATAAAGATTCATATACTGGTAATAACCTCAGCGCATGCAAAGAAAGCACTTTTAACTTTGGCTCCCGTTTTGATCCCGACCTGTTTCCTGTATTGATCCCCGATCCCAGCTTTGTTCCCCTGTCCCGGCGACCCCTATCCTGATTCTGTTTCCTGTATCGGTCCCTGATCAATGCTCCGTTCTTCTGTCCCGGCGACCCGTATCCTGATTCTGTTTCATGTATCGATCCCCGATCCAAGCTTTGTTCTCCTGTCCCGGCAACCCTTATCCTGATTCTGTTTCCTGTATCGATCCCTGATCAATGCTCCGTTCTCCTGTCCCGGCTACCCGTATCCTGATTATCTTTCATGTATCGATCCCCGATCCAAGCTTCGTTCTTCTGTCCCGGCTACCCGTATCCTGATTCTCTTTCATGTATGGATCCCTGATCCATGCTCCATCTCTCTTGTCCCGGCTACCCGTATCCTGATTCTCTTTCATCTATCGATCCCCGATCCAAGCTTTGTTCTCCTGTCCCGGCTACCCGTGTCCTGATTCTCTTTCATATATGGATTCCTGATCCATGCTCCATTCTCTTGTCCCGGCTACCCGTATCCTGATTCTGTTTCCTGTATCGATCCCTGATCCAAGCTTTGTTCTCCTGTCCCGGCGACCCCTATCCTGATTCTGTTTCCTGTATCGATCCCTGATCCCTCATCCATGCTCCGTTCTCCTGTCCCGGCTACCCGTGTCCTGATTCTGTTTCCTGTATCCATCCCGGATCCATGCTTTGTTCTCCTGTCCCGGCGACCCATATCCTGATTCTGTTTCCTGTATCGATCCCCGATCCATGCTCCTGTCCCGGCGACCCGTATCCTGATTATCTTTCATGTATCGATCCCTGATCCAAGCTCCGTTCTTCTGTCCCGGCTACCCGTATCCTGATTCTGTTTCCTGTATCGATCCCTGATCCAAGCTTTGTTCTCCTGTCCCGGCGACCCGTATCCTGATTCTGTTTCCTGTATCGATCCCTGATCCATGCTCCGTTCTCCTGTCCCGGCTACCCGTGTCCTGATTCTCTTTCATATATGGATTCCTGATCCATGCTCCGTTCTCCTGTCCCGGCTACCCGTATCCTGATTCTCTTTCATGTATCGATCCCTGATCCAAGCTTTGTTCTCTTGTCCTGGCGACCCGTATCCTGATTCTGTTTCCTGTATCGATCCCCAATCCAAGCTCTGTTTTCCTGTCCCGGCTACCCGTGTCCTGATTCTGTTTCCTGTATTGATCCCCGCTCTCTGGCTTCCCGCTTGTCCCGGCTACCCAAATTGTTCCGATCTCCGACCATGCTCCGTCTCCCGTCCTGGCTGACCGATTTGTTCCGATCTCCGACCACACTTCGTTCGCGAGGGCTTCCCGCACCACATTGCTATCCTTTTCCTCTCGCCCTGACTTCCCAGATGCCTTAATAAAGCATTGTGTGAAACGTTACGCATTTGGGTCCCTGGCTTGTACCAGTCGTGACAAAAAATATAACATTTTTAAACCATTAACCAGACACATGTACACAATTTTCATATTTCCCGACTCTGTCCTTCTTTGACTAGATTGTTGTTTGCCATTTATCCTTCTCCTTATCAGTAACTTTCTTGGGACCTATTATCATCGGCAGAAAAAGGAAATGAAACCAACAAAATCACAATAAAACGAGATGTGGTCCCTCTCAAAAGCGCCGATTGACAAAACGGGAAGAAGAAATCGAGCAGGGCATTATCACCATCTACTGATAAGGAGTGTTATCAACCCCTTTGTCTTTTCTTCTTAAGATTATTTTGCCAAGGCGAAGGCCTGCAACCCACTAAAAACGGATCCGCGACCTAGTTTTGGCCCCGGACCCACTAGTTTAGAAACACCGCCCTACAGGTGCCTGATGGAGCGAGTTGATAGTAGTAAATGGTAAATGGTCTGCATTTCTATAGCGCTTTTCAAGTCAATGAAGTCCTCCCAAAGAACTTTACAATGCACTTCACACTTACCCATTCACACACACACTCACACACCAATAGCGGCCGTGCAGCCATGCAAGGCGCCGACCTGCTTATTGGGGGCATTAGGGATTCAGTGTCCTTTAAGTGAGCCGAGCCGAAGAAGCCGGTTCTCGACAAACTCTACTAACGTTACTCAACTTCGGTCTACTTGGACTCGACTTCAAAATACTGCATTTAGAACACAGCGTCGGGGAAACCCGTGTCTTTTTACCTTCATGCACTGTAACTTTGACTTAATTCGCTTCTTAATTTGTCATTTTGAGCCCTGATTTTTGTGCGCTGGCTAGATTTTCTTCTGCGCTGAGAATGTGCGAGCAGTGCGCAATTGCTTAGAGCAGGGGTGTCAAACTCAATTTACCTCGGGGGCCACAGGATAGAACAAACATTCCCTCGGGGGCCGGACTAGTAGATTAGAGAGAAAGAAAGAGAGAAAGAAATAAGACAAAGCGAAAGAGAGAAAAAGAGGGTGGGACAAAGAAAGTGAGAAAGGGAGAGAGAGAGAGAAAAAAAGGAAAAAGAGAGAGAGAGAACGTGAAACGTGAGAAACAAGAGATAAAGACAAATAATGAGAGAGGGGGAAAGAAAGAGAGAGAAAGAAAAATATCCAAAGAGAAATAGAAAGAGAGGAGAGAAAAAAGAAGGAGAGAAAGAGAGAATGGGAGAAGGAGAAAATGGGAAAGCAAGAGAGAGAGAAAGAGAGACGAGAGAGAGAGAAGGAAGAATGGAAGAGAGAGCAAAATAAGGTAAAAAGACAAAGAGAGAGAGAAAGAGACAAAGAGAAACAAAGAAAGAGACAAAGAGAGACACAGAAAGTGAAAGAGAGAGACAGCGAGAGAGAGAAAAAGGGAAGGGAAAAAAAAAGAGAGAGAGGGAGAGAGAAATAAATACAAGTACAGTGTCTTTGTTCGAGGCACCTGGCTTTGGCAACATCAAGTGGACATATTTCAACCTACAGCTTGTTTTTCTCTTGCGCTTCACTGAGCGTTGTCTCGCGGGCCGGATTCCATCCCTTAGCGGGCCTGATGTGGCCCCCGGGCCGCATGTTTGACACCCCTGGTTTAGAGGGAACACTGCTGAAATGTCAAATGTGGTGAACTTCACAGGCGAGACTCATGTCTACGAGTGGTACGTTAATAAGAATACCGGCCCGACCACTGAGCAAGAGGAATGCTCCGTGTCGGCATATTACTCCACAGTGGACTTGGGAAAGGTGCGTACATGGCAACATGCATGTTTGTGCAACAAACAATCTATTCGTTTTGAATATTCGACTAATCCAGGAATGTCAAATTCAGTTTGGCTCTGAGGCTGGATCCAGACCATCTATTCTCAGGGGGGTTGGAGCAGATACATCGACTCCAAATTTTTAGCTTTGTTCTTTTTTTTATATAGCGCTTTTCAAGTCAAGACTTCCCAAAGCGCTTTACAGTGTGCTTCACATTTACCAATAGCGGCCATGTAAGGCGCTAACCTGCTTATTGGGGGCATTAGGGGTCAGTGTCTTACCCAAGGACACTTCGACATGTAACACGGAGGAGCCGGGATTCGAACTGTGATCTCTTGATCCCAAGACGAGCGCTCTACCTCCACTGCCGCCACTATTATGCTTTATAATCAGTCTTTAGTAACTACCCTACATATTATGATTACAGATGACAGGTGAGCTTTTTAAACACAAACAATTGGGACAAAAGATGTTTATGTTTGGCATTGACTGGTTTCTTTTAACAGTTAAGTGAATGCAGTTTTACACCTGAACCAACACACCACGATGTACAAATTCAACATTGCCTTCCAGTTTTCAGATTTAAAACGGGCATGAACAGGTCTTCAACAAGGTAAAGCAATGGTCTGGCCACGGGCAGTCCCAAAAGGAGGGTTAAAGTACTCCAAAAGCAATCAGTCCAATGCGTCTCAGCCAGTGTTAAGAGGCGGGGCCAGCTGGGCGCCATGACAACCGTGCAGGACATGACATTAAGTGAATGCAATTTTACACCTGAACCAACACACCACGCTTTACAAATTCAACAATGCCTCCCAGTTTTCAGATTTTAAAAATAAATCATAACTTTTGATTGAAATAACATCAAGATGCTTTTTTTGTTAATTAAAATCATCCGACGGACTGGATATTTCCTGCAGGCTATATGTTTGACATTCCTAGACTAATCTTTTGATTATGTTATCTTGATCTTAAACTATGAATTTGGTGAAACTAATTGTTTCTTTTCCCTTAAATAATTATTTGGTTTCTTTTTCTTTTTTTATAGTAATTTTATCTTGTGTATAGAAAAAGTATAGGATTTCCATTTGCAGTTACCTCAGATTACCAAGAGGATGCCACATATCCACACTTTAAAATAATAATCAGTCTCATAACTCTAAAACAGCTACACTTTTATGTATTAATTTTGTGGTTCATTGATTTGATGATGAAATAATTATTCAGTCAAAAATACACACACATTGAAGAGGGGTCAGAAGCAGAAAAAATGGCCAGTATAGTGTTGTAGAAAATAAACTTGTAGAATAGATTTGCATACATTTAGAAAGAAATGTAGAAAGACTTGCGTACAGTAGTCAGAAATGTTGCTTACATTTTGGGAAGGTCTCGGCAGACGAATTAGTATAAACAATCCTCCTTAAGGGAAGACAAGAGATAACGGCAAAGGGCAAGGTGACATAAACTGGCATAAACTTAAAAGCACTTCCAAATGGGGACGGAACCCTGGGCATGTGCGCCTTCAGGCGTGAAAAGGAACGGGGCCAAACCGGGTACACGTGCTATGTTGAAAACTATAAAAACCCACTCCGTCTGGAGATTCTTTGAGTTTTCTTGTTGAAATTGTGAACCAATAAAAAAGAACTCCCTCTTACGTCATTTGATTCCTGCATTTCTTTGAACACGTATGAGACGATTCAACAAATTGGTCTTATCTTCATCAAACCCATCTGAAGGGACAATAGTTATGTAAATCATTGTTTTAATTTTGTAATAACACCAACTCATATTACCTCTCATTAACCATCAAAAACAGATGGGAATATTCACTGTTGAGATTGCAATTGATTTTTGCAAAGTTTGATATCTGTCAGCAGGGTTGGGTAGGGTTACTGTAACTGGATTACTTTCAATTACTTTTGGATTACTCCAATACCAAATATGCTAATAAAATACTAAAGAAACTAAATATGAATAAAATGACTAAATTTTGTGCAGCCTTGGGGAGTAACGGAATACACGGAACGGCAACAATGATGTTGGCAAGCTGTTTGGATTTATTTTCATTTTGTTTCTGTCGCATTTTATGTCAGTTTTGCCGGAGATCAAAGAGATCAAAGCCAGGAGAGAAAGCTTACCACGTGTTGTGAGTCATCATTTTATTCATATTTAGTTTCTTTTGTCTTTTATTAGCATATTTGGTATTGGAGTCATCCAAAAGTAATTGAAAGTAATCCAGTTAAAGTAACTCTACCCAACCTCGTCTGTCAGTTATCTGCATGATTGATTGTCAAATTAATCGTCAAATATTTTTAGCACTCGATGATTCGATTTGGATTGATTAATCAGTGGTTACACCTCCAACGTCTCACTTCCCTGTCTGCCAGGACCTGTACAGTGGTCTAATTGGCCCCTTGATCATCTGTCGACGTAGTTGGGCCAGGTAAGGATTTGATTATATGATGTGTGCTTGTGTTGATTTTAGTAGACACTCAAAATAAGAAGAGAAGACATCACTGTATTTTGAACCTGCAACGAGGACAGATAGAGAAGCCTCCAGATCAGGAAATCCAATCTGTTCTCAAGGCCCTTCCCTGAGCCCTTTATATTACATCATTTAATTGCATCTTCTAGATCAGCAACACGATTGGTCGATAGCAACAATGATGTACCGGTAATAGTAAAAACAACGAAACAACAGTGTGCAATAAATGTCGAAAATAACTGGAAAAATGTGAAATCCTTTGCAGGTGTCCGATGTTCAGAACAGATTACACTTATCAGGTTGCGATAATAACTTCATTTACATAATGTGATTGTGAGGTGAATGTTTGAAAAGAGTTGAATGATGATGTGTTTTTGCTTTGTTCATAAATACAAATTGCTGACGTGGAATTTGATCTGTCCTCTTAAGAACTTTGGGCCTGAAGAAAGAAATCGAAGAGTTTGCTTTGCTGATGCTGGTGTTTGATGAAAATGAGAGCTGGTGAGTAGAGATAAAATATCTATCTAATCTAAACTGCGGAGAAGGCAATGGATGTCCCCAATACCAAATATGCTAATAAAAGACAAAAGAAACTAAATATGAATAAAATGATGACTCACAACACGTGGTAAGCTTTCTCTCCTGGCTTTGATCTCTTTGATCTCCGGCAAAACTAACATAAAATTGTTGGAATAATGTACATAAGTTATTCAACTTTACTATAATTCATGTGTGTTATATGTTTTCTTGTGAGATATTGTGCTCACAAAATCAAGATATTCTCTCAGCAAAAGTCTTCCACTACACCCTGGCAAGAGAGAATAAAATGGTGTTAATCAGTTACAGATTTGACCTGCAGATCAAGGATCTTTTCCTGAAGTATAGCATGAAGAGAGTTAATCAGTCACATTTCAAATAACAAGTTGTTGTGCAAGAACTGGATTTTAATGGAAAAATTCAACCTTCAACCAACCCCTAACCCTTAGTGTTGAAACCACCTTGTAACTAGGGCGTTCCTTTTCTGAATAAAAGGCAAGGTGAGGGAAGGCTACTTTGGAGTGAGTTGGAGGAACTGTAACCAAAAGCAGTTTTCCGTTCGCTTCCCTTGCATGTAATTATACACAATTCTCTATGTCCTTTTTGTATACAGGTTTTTGTTACAAGTGTTGGGTTGAACCCGACAAAAATGCGACAGAAACAGAATGAAAATAAATCCAAACAGCTTGCCAACATCATTTTTGCCGTTCCATGTGTTCCGTTACTCCCCAAGCCTGCACAAAATGGAGTCATTTTATTCATATTTAGTTTCTTTTGTCTTTTATTAGCATATTTGGTATTGGAGTCATCCAAAAGTCATTGAAAGTAATCCAGTTAAAGTAACCCAACCCAACCCTGATGATGAAAATCCAGAAAGTAGAGAAATCACAAAAAGTAAACCGCGTCACAACAAGGGATTACTGTCTATACATCCGGTCATTTTGAATGAGCTTAATTGATGAGCAGTGTTTCCGAACCAGGTATTTGGATGAGAACATCAGAACCTACATCAGGAACCCACGGCCAAATTTAAAGGAAGATGAAGACTTTATAAAGAGCAACCAGATGCACGGTCAGAAAAGCTTATTTACGACTTAAACTACTATGCCCTTATTAACATGAACTGGAATTTGATGTCATTTGTATACACTCAGCCATCAACGGTTTTGTGTATTCCAATCTGATCGGTCTGAACATGGAGGTCGGGGATAAGGTCTACTGGTATCTGATGGGCATGGGTAATGAAGTGGACATGCATGGTGTGCACTGGCATGGGCACAGTGTGGAATACAAGGTAATCGCCATTTTAAAATTGTATTCAAGTAAAAATGTAAAGCCTCTTCTTTTATTTCTTCTCAGTTAGGTGGAGGCCCACATACTACTGATGTGTTTCAGCTTTTTCCAGCCACCTTTCAGGTAAAAGCTGTCGGGGTTGGGTAGGATTACTTTAACTGGATTACTTTCAACTACTTTTGGATTACTCCAATACCAAATATGCTAATAAAAGACAAAAGAAACTAAATAGGAATGAAATGAGGGAATTTTGTGCAGGCTTGGGGAGTAACGGAATACATGGAACGGCAAAGATGATGTTGGCAAGCTGTTAGGATTTATTTTCATTTTTTTTCTGTCGCATTTTATGTTCGTTTTGCCGGAGATCCAAGAGATCAAAGCCAGGAGAGAAAGCTTACCACGTGTTGTGAGTCATCATTTTATTCATATTTAGTTTCTTTTGTCTTTTATTAGCATATTTGGTATTGGAGTCGTCCAAAAGTCATTGAAAGTAATCAAGTAATCCCTGTAGCAGTACAGTGGCCCCTCAGTGACCAGATCCTCTAGTGACGAGAAATTCGATATACGAGACGTTTTTTGAGCTGTTAGGTTTTAAATATTAAAATATATCGTTTACCAAATTGTTCGAATTAGTTATCTGACTCCATTAACCAAACACAACCGACATTCACCTAACAATGCACGCTCGTTTCTTGATGGAAAATATGGACAAGAGACCGGCATTTCCACACAGGGGCAGATTTAATTTCTTATACAATTTAACTAAGTGAACTCCATCAAATTAGCCGAATTAGTGTTGCTCGAGTCTCTGTCAAGCCTCCTCTCTCGTTCTCTTGCTTCTCTCTCGGCCCACGGATATCCGCAAGCTGGTGTGCCGGCTCCTCCCATGGGCGTGCCACGGAAGCCCCCCATGTGGGCTCCATCATCTCGGAGAAGAGCGTCCCGATGTCTGTAAAACTCATAGCAGCAGAGCGTTTATCAAAACAATGCCTGACGTCCTGCGTCAGAGTCCTGTTATCAAAACTCCCTAGTCAAAATATTTTGCATTTGGAACGGCGTGACCTGTCATTGAACTGAGAATGTGCGAGCAGTGCGCAATTTCTGATGGGGAAGATTGCTTTGAGATATGAACAAATTCTAGAGGGGCCACTGTACTCTCCTAATATATGTATTGTTGAGAAAATAAACTAGGTTACTAACCTACCCTCCTTTGTAGACAGTAAAGATGTATCCTAAGCATCCCGGAACATGGATGGTTCACTGCCATATTGCGGAACATATTACCGCTGGCACAATTGCCGTGTATAATGTCAGAGAAAAAGGTGAGTAATATTTGTACATAATCATATATTTGTACAAAAATACAGTGACGGTAGGAATATCACATAAGTTAATGTGTGACCGCCCTTTTCTGTTTACAGACGACAAAAGGAGAGTCGGTTGAATATGGCGAAAGTAAGAAGAGTGCGATGGATCTGGAATTTGTATTGAAAAATAAATGGTGTACTGTATACAAAAAAGGATTGAACTTCAATACATGAGCTTTTGAAATCAGCGCCTTCATTTTTATCAACATCAGTGACTGATACGTTGAAGTATTGGGAGTATAATAAACACAATTCAATTTGCAAAAATTTGACATCATGCAGCTCAGTCAAATGGGAGCCAAATGAATGGTAGGATCGTTAATAGTTCTCTTTATCAATAGACAATCTGATTTCGACAAAATATTCTAAGTTTGTCGTGATTATTATTTTAGGGTTATTATGCGTTCGGTACAAATGTAAACATAAAGCTGTCACAGACCAGAAACAGACACAGGACCCAATAGCGCTCGTTTACTCAGTTTTATTAATAAAGTGGTAGAGTAGGGCTTGCTTCCACGATCCGATGGTTGACGGACAAGGGTAGCAGGAGACGCGGAAATGGCACTGTCTAGCGAGGAGGGTAGAAGACAGGCAGGAATTACAAGTCGTTAGCCGGGACGGGAGAGCAAGGGCGGTGTCAAGTTCGGAAACCGGGTCGGCAACAGGTGTCAGGCAGGTAGCGGGACAAAACAGGTCGGATACCGGGAAGGCAGAACGGGGCAGAGTCAGGTCCGGAAACAGGTTGGCATCAGGCAGAGAAAAACAGGGGAGGAACAGAGTTTGAACGTGAGGGCTTGCCGAGCTGGGAGCAACGGTTCGCAACGATCTGACAGGGATCTCTTGAAAGCCGGGGGTTTAAAAAGAGTTCATTAGCCAATCAGCTCTCAAGACTGTTGACGCCAACTGAGAAGACACAGAGGCTCTGAATCATGACAAAAGCAGGGCGGTCACAACTTTTGAGGCCAGACTTGGTTAGCTGAAAATGTGCGAGGGCCGACAATTCAGCTTGGCATTCTATAAACAGTCTTTAACCCAGGGGTGTCAAACTCATTTTAACCCGGGGGCCACACGGGAGAACAAACATTCTCTTGGGGGCCGGACTAGTAGATTAGAGAGAACGAAAAAGGGGAGAAAGAAATAAGTGAAAGGGAGGTAGAGAATAGTAAAAAGGGTGGGACAAAGAAGGAGAGAAAGGGAGAAAGAGAGAGAGAAAAGAAAGAGAGAGAGAGGGCGTGAGAAAAAAAATAGAAAGAAAGAGAAATAGTGAGAGAGGGGTGAAGGAAAGAGAGAGAGAACAAAATCCAAAGAGAAATAGAAAGAGAGAAAGAGACAAGGAGAGAAAAGAGAAGGAAGGAAAGAGAGAAGGGGAAAGCGAGAGAGAGAGAGAGAGAGAGAGAGAGAGAGAAGGAAAAAAGGAAGTTAGAGTGAAAAAAGGTAAAAATACAGAGACAAAGAGGAACAAAGAAAGAGAAAAAGAGAGAGAGGGATAGTGAAAGAGAGAGAGAGATAAAGAGTGGAAGGAAGATTGAGGGTTGAGAGAGAGAGAGAGAGAGAAATAGAGAGCGAGAGAGATGCAAGTACAGCGTTTGTGAGAGGCACCTGGCTTTGGCAACATCAAGTGTATATATTTCAACCTGCAGCTCATTTTTCTCTTGCACTTCTCCGAGTGTTGACTCGCGGGCCGGATTTAATCCCTGTGCGGGCCTGATCCGGCCCACGGGCCGACTGTTTGACACCCCTGCTTTAACCCATTAACGATCCTGTAAAATTGGTCCAAAATCCAAATCCAAGACGGACCTAAAGCCAATTGAATGCTGCTCTTGAACTGCTTGGAGAATATATACGCTTTTGGTCTCTTTTGAAACACTCTAAAGTTTTGTCTCTAATTGAAATAATCACGGCAAGTCCTACTGACATTGAGTTATAAAAATAGAAGGTTTTTATTCTCGACTGAATTTCTTTTGTTGCAATTAATGCCTGAGTTTGGGTGTAGCATGGGCACCTTAGCTGGAAAACCGCTGGGACAATAGCATGAAGCCTTACCTGGTCACAGGTCAAATTCGATCACTATCTGGAAAAACAAACAATGTATTCTACACATTTTTCCAAGGGTAGTGTTGGGAACTATTATCAAAATGTACCGTTTACCAAATTGTTCAAATGAGTTATCTGACTCCATTAACCAAACACAACCTATATTCACCCAACAATTTATGCGCGCTCGTTTCTTGACGGAAAAGATGAACAGGAAAGCCGACATTTCCGCACGGGGGCAGATTTAATTTCATTAACAATTTAAATTAGTGTACTCCATCGAAAACGGCCGAAGTAGTGTTGTTGGAGTCTCTGGGAAGCCCTCTTCTGAAGTCATCTAGCTCTTTCCTATTCACCATCTTCTCCCTGCATAATGGCGTACAGACTCCTCCCATGGGCGTGCCAAGGAAGCCCCCCGGGCGTCACGATGTCTTGAATACTCAAAACAAAACAGAGCGTTTCTACGTCATCAGGGCCTTTCTGCGTCTGGATGTGCTGATTATATTATCAGCCTTACGTTCCCGCCGTTCCTGTAAACAACATTTTCCACCAGGGTGCCCTGACATCGCACCACAGCCCAGCCAGTGAATATCTTTTGCATTAATTTAATTTGTATTCGATCGTATAAAATCCTTTACAGCCAAATGTATAAAATCCTCCATTATCAATATTTAGGTACATCCTTTACAAATATTTAGAATGTATTTTATTAGGGGCTACTTTAAAGCATGGAGTTGCTTATATGCGATGTAGGCTTATATGCCAGTTTATACAGTATTTGGAGTCCTTTTGGTTTTACCGGCCATTTTGTTTTTGGAAAAAAAGAGAACAGAAAGCTTGAGTATACTCTACCTCGATTTTAAACTGCAAAATACTTTCATTGGCTAACTATGAGAAGTGGATTTTTTTTTCTCGATTTGGATCACAGCATGTCATTAGTGTGGAATGCTGGCTCCTCGAATCATAGCAAATATTTTTTTGTATTCGTAAAGCAAATACATGGCCATTCAAAGTGCTGTTTCCGATCACACGTGAACAAAGCGAAAGCAGAGCAGTAGGCCTACATGTCAACATAGTTTTGAATTTTCTTTGGAAACCATCTTCAAGTCGCAATGGCCGAACCTGAATTAAAACGCTGTAAGTCATTCTGATCTGGTTGATTGAGTAAATTTGAAATACATGTGGTCTTAAAAAACATCGGATTTCATGTGGTAGTTGTGTAGTGAAAGGAAGTCCGTCTCCCAAAAGTAAAAGCTTTAACAATGCATCGGTGAGTTCGAGAAAGAGTTAAAGCGGCTTAAAAGTTGATTTAACATAAAAGTTAGTGTCTTTGATGCATTATATTAGGAATTATGATGTTGTATAAAGAAGTTAAGAAAAAAAGGAAATATAACGGAAGAAAATGAAAAAAGACAGGTTTGTATTTATCCTTTTCATCAGTATATTACCAACAATAATTGAATGCAGAAAATGAATTCATCATTTGAATAAGAAAATGTATTATTCTACTAAGTATATTTGCATGTATTTTTTCCTCATATAGTGAACGTCCAAGCGACTTCATTTTTGAACTTTTTTATCATAAACCTCATTCATGTCGAGCAACTCAGGATCTCACAACAAAATATTAATTAACAATATATATGATATAACAAAACTCATGCACAGTATAACATGTTAGACTACATAAATAAACACGTTTGAAGAAAAAATATGGTGTAAGATTATTTTGTATTTTGTAAGGGAAAATACAACAGTTTGTAAGGGCATGGAGCCCTGGAGCGCGACAGGTATGCATTTAGGACGGACACGTTCTCCTTTTTAGTCATTTGAATGTAGTATGTAGAGTTGAGTCCACTAGATGGTGCTATCGCTTTAAGAATGGGCGCTACCGCTGCTTTACGGCAGTGACGACGAGCTTTACGACATTCTGTTGTATGTTACTATGTGTTTTGTTCTGTCAGCTACTTCATAAAAGTGTTCATTTTCCAGGATTCAGTCCATTTTCAGGGCAAACTGTATCTTAATGTATATAATGTATACATATCTTAAAGCATTTCTGATTTTTATATATTTAAACCATATATATATATATATATATATATATATATATATATATATATATATATATATATATATATATATATATATATATATATATATATATATATATATATATTTATATATATATTTATAAACTAGCCCATGAGATGCCGCTGAGAGAAGCAAAAGAGAAAAACGAGCTGGAGTTTTAAATATGTCCACTTGATGGCGCCTTAGCCACTCGCAAGGCAACCAAAGCTGTAATTTTTTTCCTTTCTTTCCTTCTTTTTCATATCTTTATCGCCATCCCCCCTCTCTCTGTCTTTCTGTTATCCTCCCCCAAATCTTTTTTAACCATTTCTCTCTCTATTTTTCTCTTTTTTTCCTGTCTTTCTATTCCTTTTCTGTCTCTGTCTTTTTATTTTCTCTCTCTGTCTCTCCCTTTCCCTCTCTCTTCCCCTTGACGTCTCTCATTGTCTCTCTTTTTCTCTTCCTGTTTGAGAGAGAGAGAGAGTTATGGGAGGAGACAGGAGGAATGAGACACAGAGAAAAAAGAAACAGAAAGAGAGTGAAAGCAAAAAGGAATGAAAAAGAGCAAAAATAAAAAATGAAAAATAAAAACAGCAAGAAGGCAGAAAGTAAAAGAGAATGAGAAAGAGAGAAAGAGGCAGAGTGAAAGAGAGAAAGAAACAAAGAAAGAGACAGAAAGAAAAAGAAGGGACTATGAAAATAGAAAAAGACAACGAGAAAGAAAGAGACACTGCGTGAAAAAGAGAATGAAAAGAGATAGAGACAGAGATAAAAAGAGGGAGAACATTTGAAAGAGAGATTGATAAAGAGAGAAAAAGAATGACAGAAGAAGCGAGAGAGAAAAAGAGAAAGAGAAAAAACAAAAAGGGAGACAGAAAAAGACAGAGGGACAAAGAGAGAAAAAAGAATGGAAGAAAAAATGAAGAAAGAGAGAGAGAGAGAGAGAGAGAGGTAGAGAGAGAGAGAAATATATTCTACCCCCCTCTTTGTCTGTCTCTCTTTCTCTCTCTCTCTCTCTTTCTCTCTCTCTCACTCTCAGATCATTTGTGTAATTTTGCCTAATATTCAAATCAATATTGTTTTTTTTTTACTGGATGAAAGTTTTTTGTACAACTAGGGGGCACTGAATATGACACACTGTCTCTTTAAAAAATATATTCCTGTTTTCATTCCACTTGTTTTCTTTTCTGCTCCTAGTTGTGTTCGCTCGTCACTGATCCCTGACTCTGGCATGTCCAGTCCCAGACCCGACCCCTTCCCCTTCTGTAGTATTCCATTAGTATTTCTGTCGTATTTGTGTAGTATTACTGTAGATGTATTTTTGTAGAATTTCTGTCGTAGTATTTGTGCAGCATTAATATCGTTGAATTTTAGTTTTAGCACTTCTGCATTACAGTATTACTGTAGATATTTCTAGTACCATATTTCTTTATTATTTTGTAATATTTCTGTAGTATTTCTGAAGTAGTATTTATGTCGTAGTATTTCTATATTATAGTATTACTGTAAAAGTATTTTGTCATATTTTTGTAGTATTTTTTTTCGTATTTCTGTAGCTGTATTTTTGTGGTATTTTTGTAGTATTTTTGCACTACTTTCGCAATATTTTTCGAGTGGTTCTCTGGTAGTGTTTCTGTAGTAATATTTCTGCATATGTATTACTGTTTATATATTTTTAGTAATATTTCTGTAGTATTTATGAAGTAGTATTTATGTTGTAGTATTTCTATATTATAGTATTACTGTAAAAGTATTTTGTCATATTTTTGTAGTATTTCTGTAGCTGTATTTTTGCGGTATTTTTGTAGTATTTATGCACTACTTTCGCTGTATTTTTTAGTAGTTCTCTGGTAGTGTTTCTGTAGTAATATTTCTGCATATGTATTACTGTTTATATATTTTTAGTAATATTTCTGTAGTATTTATGAAGTAGTATTTATGTTGTAGTATTTCTATTCTATAGTATTACTGTAAAAGTATTTTGTCATATTTTCGTAGTATTTTTATCGTATTTCTGTAGCTGTATTTTTGTGGTATTTTTGTAGTATTTATGCACTACTTTCGCTGTATTTTTTAGTAGTTCTCTGGTAGTGTTTCTGTATTAATATTTCTGCATATGTATTACTGTTTATATATTTTTAGTAATATTTCTGTAGTATTTCTGAAGTAGTATTTATGTTGTAGTATTTCTATTCTATAGTATTACTGTAAAAGTGTTTTGTCATATTTTCGTAGTATTTTTATCGTATTTCTGTAGCTGTATTTTTGTGGTATTTTTGTAGTATTTATGCACTACTTTCGCAATATTTTTCTAGTATTTCTCTGGTAGTGTTTCTGTAGTAATATTTCTGCATATGTATTACTGTTTATATATTATTAGTAATATTTCTGTAGTATTTATGAAGTAGTATTTATGTTGTAGTATTTCTTTATTATAGTATTACTGTAAAAGTATTTTGTCATATTTTTTAGTATTTCTGTAGCTGTATTTTTGCGGTATTTTTGTGGTATTTTTGTAGTATTTATGCACTACTTTCGCAATATTTTTCTAGTAGTTCTCTGGTAGTGTTTCTGTAGTAATATTTCTGCATATGTATTACTGTTTATATATTTTTAGTAATATTTCTGTAGTATTTATGAAGTAGTATTTATGTTGTAGTATTTCTATTCTATAGTATTACTGTAAAAGTATTTTGTCATATTTTCGTAGTATTTTTATCGTATTTCTGTAGCTGTATTTTTGTGGTATTTTTGTAGTATTTATGCACTACTTTCGCAATATTTTTCGAGTGGTTCTCTGGTAGTGTTTCTGTAGTAATATTTCTGCATATGTATTACTGTTTATATATTTTTAGTAATATTTCTGTAGTATTTATGAAGTAGTATTTATGTTGTAGTATTTCTATATTATAGTATTACTGTAAAAGTATTTTGTCATATTTTTGTAGTATTTCTGTAGCTGTATTTTTGCGGTATTTTTGTGGTATTTTTGTAGTATTTATGCACTACTTTCGCTGTATTTTTTAGTAGTTCTCTGGTAGTGTTTCTGTAGTAATATTTCTGCATATGTATTACTGTTTATATATTTTTAGTAATATTTCTGTAGTATTTATGAAGTAGTATTTATGTTGTAGTATTTCTATTCTATAGTATTACTGTAAAAGTATTTTGTCATATTTTCGTAGTATTTTTATCGTATTTCTGTAGCTGTATTTTTGTGGTATTTTTGTAGTATTTATGCACTACTTTCGCTGTATTTTTTAGTAGTTCTCTGGTAGTGTTTCTGTATTAATATTTCTGCATATGTATTACTGTTTATATATTTTTAGTAATATTTCTGTAGTATTTCTGAAGTAGTATTTATGTTGTAGTATTTCTATTCTATAGTATTACTGTAAAAGTGTTTTGTCATATTTTCGTAGTATTTTTATCGTATTTCTGTAGCTGTATTTTTGTGGTATTTTTGTAGTATTTATGCACTACTTTCGCAATATTTTTCTAGTATTTCTCTGGTAGTGTTTCTGTAGTAATATTTCTGCATATGTATTACTGTTTATATATTTTTAGTAATATTTCTGTAGTATTTATGAAGTAGTATTTATGTTGTAGTATTTCTTTATTATAGTATTACTGTAAAAGTATTTTGTCATATTTTTTAGTATTTCTGTAGCTGTATTTTTGCGGTATTTTTGTGGTATTTTTGTAGTATTTATGCACTACTTTCGCAATATTTTTCTAGTAGTTCTCTGGTAGTGTTTCTGTAGTAATATTTCTGCATATGTATTACTGTTTATATATTTTTAGTAATATTTCTGTAGTATTTATGAAGTAGTATTTATGTTGTAGTATTTCTATTCTATAGTATTACTGTAAAAGTATTTTGTCATATTTTCGTAGTATTTTTATCGTATTTCTGTAGCTGTATTTTTGTGGTATTTTTGTAGTATTTATGCACTACTTTCGCTGTATTTTTTAGTAGTTCTCTGGTAGTGTTTCTGTATTAATATTTCTGCATATGTATTACTGTTTATATATTTTTAGTAATATTTCTGTAGTATTTCTGAAGTAGTATTTATGTTGTAGTATTTCTATTCTATAGTATTACTGTAAAAGTGTTTTGTCATATTTTCGTAGTATTTTTATCGTATTTCTGTAGCTGTATTTTTGTGGTATTTTTGTAGTATTTATGCACTACTTTCGCAATATTTTTCTAGTATTTCTCTGGTAGTGTTTCTGTAGTAATATTTCTGCATATGTATTACTGTTTATATATTATTAGTAATATTTCTGTAGTATTTATGAAGTAGTATTTATGTTGTAGTATTTCTTTATTATAGTATTACTGTAAAAGTATTTTGTCATATTTTTTAGTATTTCTGTAGCTGTATTTTTGCGGTATTTTTGTGGTATTTTTGTAGTATTTATGCACTACTTTCGCAATATTTTTCTAGTAGTTCTCTGGTAGTGTTTCTGTAGTAATATTTCTGCATATGTATTACTGTTTATATATTTTTAGTAATATTTCTGTAGTATTTATGAAGTAGTATTTATGTTGTAGTATTTCTATTCTATAGTATTACTGTAAAAGTATTTTGTCATATTTTCGTAGTATTTTTATCGTATTTCTGTAGCTGTATTTTTGTGGTATTTTTGTAGTATTTATGCACTACTTTCGCAATATTTTTCGAGTGGTTCTCTGGTAGTGTTTCTGTAGTAATATTTCTGCATATGTATTACTGTTTATATATTTTTAGTAATATTTCTGTAGTATTTATGAAGTAGTATTTATGTTGTAGTATTTCTATATTATAGTATTACTGTAAAAGTATTTTGTCATATTTTTGTAGTATTTCTGTAGCTGTATTTTTGCGGTATTTTTGTGGTATTTTTGTAGTATTTATGCACTACTTTCGCTGTATTTTTTAGTAGTTCTCTGGTAGTGTTTCTGTAGTAATATTTCTGCATATGTATTACTGTTTATATATTTTTAGTAATATTTCTGTAGTATTTATGAAGTAGTATTTATGTTGTAGTATTTCTATTCTATAGTATTACTGTAAAAGTATTTTGTCATATTTTCGTAGTATTTTTATCGTATTTCTGTAGCTGTATTTTTGTGGTATTTTTGTAGTATTTATGCACTACTTTCGCTGTATTTTTTAGTAGTTCTCTGGTAGTGTTTCTGTATTAATATTTCTGCATATGTATTACTGTTTATATATTTTTAGTAATATTTCTGTAGTATTTCTGAAGTAGTATTTATGTTGTAGTATTTCTATTCTATAGTATTACTGTAAAAGTGTTTTGTCATATTTTCGTAGTATTTTTATCGTATTTCTGTAGCTGTATTTTTGTGGTATTTTTGTAGTATTTATGCACTACTTTCGCAATATTTTTCTAGTATTTCTCTGGTAGTGTTTCTGTAGTAATATTTCTGCATATGTATTACTGTTTATATATTTTTAGTAATATTTCTGTAGTATTTATGAAGTAGTATTTATGTTGTAGTATTTCTTTATTATAGTATTACTGTAAAAGTATTTTGTCATATTTTTTAGTATTTCTGTAGCTGTATTTTTGCGGTATTTTTGTGGTATTTTTGTAGTATTTATGCACTACTTTCGCAATATTTTTCTAGTAGTTCTCTGGTAGTGTTTCTGTAGTAATATTTCTGCATATGTATTACTGTTTATATATTTTTAGTAATATTTCTGTAGTATTTATGAAGTAGTATTTATGTTGTAGTATTTCTATTCTATAGTATTACTGTAAAAGTATTTTGTCATATTTTCGTAGTATTTTTATCGTATTTCTGTAGCTGTATTTTTGTGGTATTTTTGTAGTATTTATGCACTACTTTCGCAATATTTTTCGAGTAGTTCTCTGGTAGTGTTTCTGTAGTAATATTTCTGCATATGTATTACTGTTTATATATTTTTAGTAATATTTCTGTAGTATTCATGAAGTAGTATTTATGTTGTAGTATTTCTATTCTATAGTATTACTGTAAAAGTATTTTGTCATATTTTCGTAGTATTTTTATCGTATTTCTGTAGCTGTATTTTTGTGGTATTTTTGTAGTATTTATGCACTACTTTCGCTGTATTTTTTAGTAGTTCTCTGGTAGTGTTGCTGTAGTAATATTTCTGCATATGTATTACTGTTTATATAGTTTTAGATAATATTTCTGTAGTATTTCTGAAGTAGTATTTATGTTGTAGTATTTCTATTCTATAGTATTACTGTAAAAGTATTTTGTCATATTTTCGTAGTATTTTTATCGTATTTCTGTAGCTGTATTTTTGTGGTATTTTTGTAGTATTTATGCACTACTTTCGCAATTTTTTTCTAGTAGTTCTCTGGTAGTGTTTCTGTAGTAATATTTCTGCATATGTATTACTGTTTATATATTTTTAGTAATATTTCTGTAGTATTCATGAAGTAGTATTTATGTTGTAGTATTTCTATTCTATAGTATTACTGTAAAAGTATTTTGTCATATTTTCGTAGTATTTTTATCGTATTTCTGTAGCTGTATTTTTGTGGTATTTTTGTAGTATTTATGCACTACTTTCGCTGTATTTTTTAGTAGTTCTCTGGTAGTGTTTCTGTAGTAATATTTCTGCATATGTATTACTGTTTATATATTTTTAGATAATATTTCTGTAGTATTTCTGAAGTAGTATTTATGTTGTAGTATTTCTATTCTATAGTATTACTGTAAAAGTATTTTGTCATATTTTCGTAGTATTTTTATCGTATTTCTGTAGCTGTATTTTTGTGGTATTTTTGTAGTATTTATGCACTACTTTCGCAATTTTTTTCTAGTAGTTCTCTGGTAGTGTTTCTGTAGTAATATTTCTGCATATGTATTACTGTTTATATATTTTTAGTAATATTTCTGTAGTATTCATGAAGTAGTATTTATGTTGTAGTATTTCTATTCTATAGTATTACTGTAAAAGTATTTTGTCATATTTTCGTAGTATTTTTATCGTATTTCTGTAGCTGTATTTTTGTGGTATTTTTGTAGTATTTATGCACTACTTTCGCTGTATTTTTTAGTAGTTCTCTGGTAGTGTTTCTGTAGTAATATTTCTGCATATGTATTACTGTTTATATACTTTTAGTAATATTTCTGTAGTATTCATGAAGTAGTATTTATGTTGTAGTATTTCTATTCTATAGTATTACTGTAAAAGTATTTTGTCATATTTTCGTAGTATTTTTATCGTATTTCTGTAGCTGTATTTTTGTGGTATTTTTGTAGTATTTATGCACTACTTTCGCAATATTTTTCTAGTAGTTCTCTGGTAGTGTTTCTGTAGTAATATTTCTGCATATGTATTACTGTTTAAATATTTTTAGTAATATTTCTGTAGTATTTCTGAAGTAGTATTTATGTTGTAGTATTTCTATTCTATAGTATTACTGTAAAAGTATTTTGTCATATTTTCGTAGTATTTTTATCGTATTTCTGTAGCTGTATTTTTGTGGTATTTTTGTAGTATTTATGCACTACTTTCGCAATATTTTTCTAGTAGTTCTCTGGTAGTGTTTCTGTAGTAATATTTCTGCATATGTATTACTGTTTAAATATTTTTAGTAATATTTCTGTAGTATTTCTGAAGTAGTATTTATGTTGTAGTATTTCTATTCTATAGTATTACTGTAAAAGTATTTTGTCATATTTTCGTAGTATTTTTATCGTATTTCTGTAGCTGTATTTTTGTGGTATTTTTGTAGTATTTATGCACTACTTTCGCAATATTTTTCTAGTAGTTCTCTGGTAGTGTTTCTGTAGTAATATTTCTGCATATGTATTACTGTTTATATATTTTTAGTAATATTTCTGTAGTATTTATGAAGTAGTATTTATGTTGTAGTAATTCTATATTATGGTATTACTGTAAAAGTATTTTGTCATATTTTTGTAGTATTTTTTTTCGTATTTCTGTAGATGTACTTTTGTAGAATTTCTGTCGTAGTATTTGTGCAGCATTAATATCGTTGAATTTTAGTTTTAGCACTTCTGCATTACAGTAATACTGTAGATATTTTTAGTACCATATTTCTTTATTATTTTGTAATATTTCTGTAGTATTTCTGAAGTAGTATTTATGTTGTAGTATTTCTATATTATAGTATTACTGTAAAAGTATTTTGTCATATTTTTGTAGTATTTTTTTTCGTATTTCTGTAGCTGTATTTTTGTGGTATTTTTGTAGTATTTATGCACTACTTTCGCAGTATTTTTCGAGTAGTTCTCTGGTAGTGTTTCTATAGTAATATTTCTGCATATGTATTACTGTTTATATATTTTTAGTAATATTTCTGTAGTATTTATGAAGTAGTATTTATGTTGTAGTATTTCTATATTATAGTATTACTGTAAAAGTATTTTGTCATATTTTTGTAGTATTTCTGTAGCTGTATTTTTGCGTATTTTTGTGGTATTTTTGTAGTATTTATGCACTACTTTCGCAATTTTTTTCTAGTAGTTCTCTGGTAGTGTTTCTGTAGTAATATTTCTGCATATGTATTACTGTTTATATATTTTTAGTAATATTTCTGTAGTATTCATGAAGTAGTATTTATGTTGTAGTATTTCTATTCTATAGTATTACTGTAAAAGTATTTTGTCATATTTTCGTAGTATTTTTATCGTATTTCTGTAGCTGTATTTTTGTGGTATTTTTGTAGTATTTATGCACTACTTTCGCTGTATTTTTTAGTAGTTCTCTGGTAGTGTTTCTGTAGTAATATTTCTGCATATGTATTACTGTTTATATACTTTTAGTAATATTTCTGTAGTATTCATGAAGTAGTATTTATGTTGTAGTATTTCTATTCTATAGTATTACTGTAAAAGTATTTTGTCATATTTTCGTAGTATTTTTATCGTATTTCTGTAGCTGTATTTTTGTGGTATTTTTGTAGTATTTATGCACTACTTTCGCAATATTTTTCTAGTAGTTCTCTGGTAGTGTTTCTGTAGTAATATTTCTGCATATGTATTACTGTTTAAATATTTTTAGTAATATTTCTGTAGTATTTCTGAAGTAGTATTTATGTTGTAGTATTTCTATTCTATAGTATTACTGTAAAAGTATTTTGTCATATTTTCGTAGTATTTTTATCGTATTTCTGTAGCTGTATTTTTGTGGTATTTTTGTAGTATTTATGCACTACTTTCGCAATATTTTTCTAGTAGTTCTCTGGTAGTGTTTCTGTAGTAATATTTCTGCATATGTATTACTGTTTAAATATTTTTAGTAATATTTCTGTAGTATTTCTGAAGTAGTATTTATGTTGTAGTATTTCTATTCTATAGTATTACTGTAAAAGTATTTTGTCATATTTTCGTAGTATTTTTATCGTATTTCTGTAGCTGTATTTTTGTGGTATTTTTGTAGTATTTATGCACTACTTTCGCAATATTTTTCTAGTAGTTCTCTGGTAGTGTTTCTGTAGTAATATTTCTGCATATGTATTACTGTTTATATATTTTTAGTAATATTTCTGTAGTATTTATGAAGTAGTATTTATGTTGTAGTAATTCTATATTATGGTATTACTGTAAAAGTATTTTGTCATATTTTTGTAGTATTTTTTTTCGTATTTCTGTAGATGTACTTTTGTAGAATTTCTGTCGTAGTATTTGTGCAGCATTAATATCGTTGAATTTTAGTTTTAGCACTTCTGCATTACAGTAATACTGTAGATATTTTTAGTACCATATTTCTTTATTATTTTGTAATATTTCTGTAGTATTTCTGAAGTAGTATTTATGTTGTAGTATTTCTATATTATAGTATTACTGTAAAAGTATTTTGTCATATTTTTGTAGTATTTTTTTTCGTATTTCTGTAGCTGTATTTTTGTGGTATTTTTGTAGTATTTATGCACTACTTTCGCAGTATTTTTCGAGTAGTTCTCTGGTAGTGTTTCTATAGTAATATTTCTGCATATGTATTACTGTTTATATATTTTTAGTAATATTTCTGTAGTATTTATGAAGTAGTATTTATGTTGTAGTATTTCTATATTATAGTATTACTGTAAAAGTATTTTGTCATATTTTTGTAGTATTTCTGTAGCTGTATTTTTGCGTATTTTTGTGGTATTTTTGTAGTATTTATGCACTACTTTCGCAGTATTTTTCGAGTAGTTCTCTGGTAGTGTTTCTGTAGTAATATTTCTGCATATGTATTACTGTTTATATATTTTTAGTAATATTTCTGTAGTATTTATGAAGTAGTATTTATGTTGTAGTAATTCTATATTATAGTATTACTGTAAAAGTATTTTGTCATATTTTTGTAGTATTTCTGTAGCTGTATTTTTGCTGTATTTTTGTGGTATTTTTGTAGTATTTATGCACTACTTTCGCAGTATTTTTCGAGTAGTTCTCTGGTAGTGTTTCTGTAGTAATATTTCTGCATATGTATTACTGTTGATATATTTTTAGTAATATTTCTGTAATATTTGCTATTCATTTAAAAAGAAAGTAAAATAATGTCATTTTGTTTTCAAGCACTAAATTTGATAAATGGTTTTGTAGTCATTTTGCTGTATTTCTGTAGTATTATTTTTCTGATAAACATTCAGGTTAAGGTTAAGAGTCATTAAAAAAAATACATATTAAAAAAAATGAAAATAAAAATAAATTAGAAATCAAATTAATAAACAAAAATAAAAATAAGAACAAAAATAAAAATGAAAATAAAAATAAAAATATAAATACAAATTAAAGGGTTAGGGGTAGGGCTAGCAATTAAAATAATTGTTTTTATTTTTATTTTGTATTCATTACTTTTAATTTGTAGCCCTATCCCTAACCATATGGACAGGGTTGGGTAGGGTTACTTTAACTTGATTACTTTCAATGACTTTTGGGTGACTCCAATACCAAATATGCTAATAAAAGACAAAAGAAACTAAATGAGACTCAAGAGCATATTTGGTATTGGAGTAATCCAAAAGTAATTGAAAGTAAACCAGTTAAAGTAACCCTACCCAACCCTGCATATGGACTATGGGGACAAAACTGGCGCACCAAAATATATATTCTTATTAGTAGCACCTTATTTATCATTGTATATTGTTATCATACGACCATTTTAGTTCTTTGGCCCGGATTGAGAAGCCTGATGGGCCGCATGTGGCCCACATGGCATAGTTTGCCCACCCCTGAGTTAGAACGTTTGGTTTTTGACAAGGATGACTGCTGACACAGTTTTTGAGTATTTTGGCAAGGGAGGGAAAAAGTTAGCATGCTTGGCACACTGGTTCAAATCCCTTTATTCAAAAAAATGGATTCAAATGTTTTAAAGTATGGAAAGCATTCAGTCGGATTGACGCTGCGTGAAAATCTTCAAGAATTTCTTCAGTTGTACACCCAAACCGCGCATTGTGAACAGCTGTACAGTGTTTGAGTCCAGTGTTTTTCAACTGGTGGGTCCTGAACCAAAACTGAGTCACTTTCTTCTTGACAAGGGGTCTCATGCATTTGTCTTGGCAAAATGATGCGAATAAGGAAGAAAAAAGACAAAAAAAAGAAAGAAGCAAAGAAAGTAGTAAAGAAAGTAGTAAAGAAAGAATGCAAGAAAGAAAGAAAGAAAGAAAGAAAGAAAGAAAGAAAGAAAGAAAGAAAGAAAGAAAGAAAGAAAGAAAGAAAGAAGAGAGAAAGTAAAAAGAGAGAAAAAAACAGAGAAGAGAAAGACAGAGAGAGAGGGAGAGAGCTATGAGATATGTCGAAGCGTCCTTGGGCAAGACACTGAACCCCTAATGCCCCCAATAAGCATGTTGGCGCCTTGCATGGCTGCATGGTCGCTATTGGTGTGTGAGTGTGTGTATCAATGGGTAACACTAACCCTAGCCCCAGCCCTAACCCTAAACCCTAACCCTAACCCTAACCCTAACCCCAGCCCTAACCCTAACCCTAACCCTAAATCTAACCCTAGCCCTAACCCTAGCCCTAACCCTAGCCCTAACCCACTTTTTTTTTAAATTTATTTATTTATTTATTTTATTTTTTAATTTTTAATTTTATTTATTTTTAATTATTTGTAGGCCTAACTCTAACCCTAACAATAACCCTAACCCTAACCTTTTTTCAATTTTATTTTTAATTCTCATTTGTATTTGTTTTTTATTTTTTTTTAATTTGTATCTTTTCAAAAATGAACCCAACCCTAACCCTAGCCCTACTATTTTTATTTTTTTATTTTTTTATTTTCATTTACATTCTTTATTTTTTATTTTTTATTTTTTTTTCATTTTTGTTATTTTTATTTATTTTTTTGTATTTTTTTTAATGACCCTAACCCTAATACTAACCTTAACCCTAGCCCTAGCATTTTTTTTAAATGACCCTAACCCTAATATTACCCTTAACCCTAGCCCTAGCCCTAGCCCTAGCCCTAGTCCAAACCTTAACCCTAACCCTAGCCTTAGTCCTAACCCTAAACCTAACACTAACCCTAACCCCAACACTAACCCTTGCCCTAATTCAAATGTTGATTTACACATTGGAAAAAACAGGGAAAAAAGAAGAAAAAGTTTGTGTTGCATTCAAATAATTTCCAATTATATCAAGTTAATCTTGTACTTCCACTAAAAAATGTAATTAAATACAGTTATGTATTGTGCAACCGACTAAATAAGCCCCCCAAAAATGTTGGTATTATGCGACAAAAGATACCAGGAATAAAAGAAATGGAACTCTTGTGAAAGAATTGTAAAAACAAATGACGTTTGTAGGCCCTGCAACCTTCGCAATCGTACATGAGTCAATTCCTTCAATGTGAAAAATAATTTTGCATTGCCGTAACGTGATGTCAAGTTTTGGACATGTCTGATAATGACTCAGTTGCCACACTTGGGATTGCCGTTGCTCACTGTTGTTTCAAGCGTTGCTCACCGACTTTGTGTGAACGCTCAGACCCGTAAGGAAAATTACAGGGAACATGGGTCCAGATTCTCCAATGGGATCAAGAACAGCATTCAATTGACTTCGGGGACGTCTCGGATGGGGATTTGAGGTCAATTTGACAGAAATGTTAAGGCGGTTCATAAAAAAAGGGTTAAAAAAAATGTTTTTTCCCGCTGGGTTGCACATTCTCATTCTGCATGCAGACTCCTCACCCCTCCCTCACTCTTACTGTCTCCTCTGTAATGAGCTCCAGATGTGCTGTTGAAGACCGGAGTGGGCGAGTGGGTGGGTGAGGGTAGAAGTGGTTCGGAGAGAGGGGTCGTTGCGCTGTAAGGCAAAGAGAAACTCGGGGGATGCTGTCATACCTGATGGAGTTGATGGTCAGGTCCCGGGGTGAAGAAGGGGGAAGGAGGAAAAATGGAGAAGTGTGTGGAGAGAGGGGCGCACGGGTCGGGGTGACGGGGGGCGGCCGGGGGACGGGGTTTAGGTTAAAAAGATTTCCACATCTGGAATCGCTTCAGGTCACCGGCCGTGAAAGGTGAAACCAGGCGCCTGGCAGGGGAACAGGGGGGGAATGGGGGAAGGGGTCGGGTCTGACACTGGACATACCACAGTCAGGGATCAGTGACGGGGAAAACAACTAGGAGCAGAAAAGAAAACAAGCGGAATGAAAACAGGAATATCCTTTTTTAATGCGGCGTGGACGATGGGATCGATGCGGAAGCCACATCAGTGAGCCGCCATTTTATTAGGACGCTCGCTTCAAAGCCGCGGGGAAGTACTTGAGCAGAAAAAAAATCCTCGATCGAAATAAAGAAGGTATTGTCGTGGACAAGCAAAAATCCTACTAAGGAAACGCTATAACAAGAGTACCGGAGAAATACTGAAAAACGCTACTAGAGAAATATTACAAAAAATACTACAAAAAAATACTAATGAAACAGAAAAACGGAGAAAATACTACTACGAACATACTACAAAATACATCCACAGTTACGCGACAAAAAACCACAGGAATATTATAAAAATACTAAAAAACATACTAATGAAACACTACAGAAATACTGTGAAAATTCGACTACAAATATACTACAAAATATATCTACAGTTACGCGACAAAAACTACAGAAATGCGATAAAAATACTACAAAAAATACAACAAAAAATACTAATGAAACACTACAGAAATACTGAGAAAATACTACTATAAATATACTGCAAAATACATCTACAGCCAGACAACAAAAACTACAGAAATACTATGAAAATGCGACAAAAATACTAATGATACACAGCAGACATACTGAGAAAAGACTACTGTGAATATACTACAAAATACAACTACATCTACAAAACATAAACTACAGAAATACTATGAAAATGCGACAAAAATACTAACGATACACTGCAGACATACTGAGAAAATACTACTACAAATATACTACAAAATACATCTGCTGTTACCCGACAAAAAACTACAGAAATGCAATAAAAATACTACAAAAAATACAACAAAAAATACTAATGAAACACTACAGAAATACTGAGAAAATGCTACTATAAATATACTGCAAAATACATCTACAGCCAGACAACAAAAACTACAGAAATACTATGAAAATGCGACAAAAATACTAATGATACACAGCAGACATACTGAGAAAAGACTACTGTGAATATACTACAAAATACAACTACATCTACAAAACATAAACTACAGAAATACTATGAAAATGCGACAAAAATACTAATGATACACTGCAGACATACTGAGAAAATACTACTACAAATATACTACAAAATACATCTGCTGTTACGCGACAAAAAACTACAGAAATGCAATAAAAATACTACAAAAAATTCAACAAAAAATACTAATGAAACACTACAGAAATACTGAGAAAACACTACTATAAATATACTGCAAAATACATCTACAGCCAGACAACAAATCTTACAGAAATACTATGAAAATACTACTACGAATATACTACAAAATACATATACGGCTACACGACAAAAACTACAGAAATACTATAAAAATACGACAAAAATACTAATGATACTCTACAGACATACTGAGGAAATACTACTACAAATATACTACAAAATACATCTACAGCTACAAAACAAAAACTACAGAAATATGATGAAAATACTACAAAAATACACTACGAAATACATCTACAGTTACGTGACATGATACACTACAGAAATACTAAGAAAATACTACTACAAATTTACTACAAAATACATCTACAGCTACAAAACAAAAACTACGGAAATAAGATGAAAATACTACAAAAATACACTACGAAATACATCAACAGTTACTTGACATGATACACTACAGAAATACTAAAAAAATACTACTACAAACATACTACAAAATACATCTACAGTTACGCAACAAAAACTACAGAAATACTATAAAAATACTACAAAAATACTACAAAACATACTAACAAAACACTACAGAAATACTAAGAAACTTCTGTTACAAATATACTACAAAATACATCTACAGTAACATGACAAAAACTACAGAAATAATATCAAAACAACAGTAATACTGTAATACAGCAATATTTTTACATAAATGTTACTACATAGATGTTACTGCATAAATGCTGCAAAACTACTACTACAATATTACTGTAATACAGTCATACATTTATATCAATGCTACTATATAAATGCTACCTAGAAAAATGTTAGACGGTGTAAAGACTTGTGAAAAAAAACTCAATCAAATTAGGCTTAATAAATACATATTGGAAATTCTCAGTATTGTAGTATTCATGTAGCAGTATTTCTGCATTGTAGTATTATTGTAGCAGAATTTGTGTTATGTTTCTGTAGTCATTTGTAGCATTTCTGTGGGTTTTTTGTAATATTTCTGTCGTAGTATATTGTAGAATTTCTGTATCGTAGTGTTGATGTAGTAGTATTTCTGCATTGTAGTATTATTGTAGCAGAATTTGTGTTGTTTCTGTAGTAATTTGCAGCATTCCTGTAGGGTTTTTGTAGTATTTCTCTCGTAGTATATTGTAGAATTTCTGTATCGTAGTATTCATGTGGTAGTATTTCTACATTGTAGTATTATTGTAGCAGAATTTGTGTTGTTTCTGTAGTAATTTGCAGCATTCCTGTAGGGTTTTTGTAATATTTCTGTCGTAGTATATTGTAGAATTTCTGTATCGTAGTATTCATGTAGTAGTATTTCTGCATTGTAGTATTATTGTAGCAGAATTTTTGTTGTTTCTGTAGTAATTTGTAGCATTCCTGTAGGGTTTTTGTAGTATTTCTGTCGTAGTATATTGTAGAATTTCTGTATCGTAGTATTAAAGTAGTAGTATTTCTGCATTGTAGTATTATTGTAGCAGAATTTGTGTTATGTTTCTGTAGTAATTTGCAGCACTCCTGTAGGGTTTTTGTAATATTTCTCACGTAGTATATTGTAGAATTTCTGTATCGTAGTATTCATGTAGTAGTATTTTTGTCGTGTTTCTGTAGTAATTTTGTAGTATTACTGTAGCATTTCTGTAGCATTTCTGCCATTGTTAGTATTTCTGGAATAGTTTTTTCTGTATTATATTATTATTGAAGTAGTATTTGTGTAGGATTTCTGCAATGTAGTATTATTGCAGCAGAATTTTTGTTATGCTTCTGTAGTAATGTGTAGCATTTCTGTTGGGTTTTTGTAATATTTCTGTCGTAGTATATTGTAGAATTTCTGTATCGTAGTATTAATGTATTTTTGTAGTGTTTCTGCAGTCATTTTGTAGTATTACTGTAGCATTTCTGTAGTAGTAGTAGTAGTTTTTGTTTTATATTATTACAGAAGTAGATTTGTGTAGTATGTCTGCAGTATTTCAGTCATAGTGATTTTATAGAATGTCTGTAGTATTTTTCATAAATACCTCATAAGAACGATGTCATTTTGAGAGTAGAGAAGCAAGTGAGAGAAAAAGTCAGGCCCTTTGGCAAGCCAGAAACATACCGGTTAAAATCCCTTTATTAGAAAAACTCATAAATATCCAATTTCGAAGATGAAATGGAATGCTTGTTAGACTAACGTCAAAGCAAAACACACAAAGTATCGCTGAGGGTTTTTCTTTCCTTCTGAGCAAGAATTCAAGTTGTAAATCTCACTCTAATGGCTCCTTCAAGGGCTTCTAGATCAGGTTTCTCTCTAAACAAGCTCGACCACATTTATTTCTTCGAGGAAGTTCTCAACGTTAAATGGGCAAAATTCATTAGAGCCTTGATTTTGCTGCTATGCTAGAAATATTGAGAAAAAAGAAGCCATCACTTCAAAAATTACCGGTTAAAAATGTCTCTATAGTTCAGCATTCATCCACTCGTTCAATGGCAGCCTAGCTAAAATGGATCTTTGACGTCTATAGCCGTCAATGGCAGCCTAACTAGAACGGTTGCTTGATGTCTACAGTCGTGAATGGCAACCCAGTCAAAATGGATCTTTGACGTCTATAGCCATCAATGGCAAACCAGTCAAAATGGAGCTTTGACATCTTTAGTCATCAATTGCAGCCTAGTTTGATTCGTGCATAGCCGTATGCGGCAGCCTAGCTAAAATTAGTCTTTCACATATACAACCATCAATGGGAGTCTAGCTAAAATGGATCTTTGACGTCTATAGCCGTCAATGGCAGCCTAACTAGAACGGTTGCTTGATGTCTACAGTCGTGAATGGCAACCCAGTCAAAATGGATCTTTGACGTCTATAGCCATCAATGGCAAACCAGTCAAAATGGAGCTTTGACATCTTTAGTCATCAATTGCAGCCTAGTTTGATTCGTGCATAGCCGTATGCGGCAGCCTAGCTAAAATTAGTCTTTCACATATACAACCATCAATGGGAGTCTAGCTAAAATGGATCTTTGACGTCTATAGCCGTCAATGGCAGCCTAAGTAGAATGGTTGCTTGATGTCTATAGTCGTGAATGGCAACCTAGTCAAAATGGGTCTTTGACGTCTATAAACTTTAACGGCAGCTTAGCTTGAATGGATCTTAGACATCCATAGTCATCAATTGAAGCCTAGTTTGACTCGTGTGTAGCCGTATGCGGCAGCCGTATGCGGCAGCCTAGCTAAAATTAATCTTTAACATCTTTAGCCGTCAATGGCAGCCTAACTAGAATGGTTGCGTGATGTCTATAGTCGTGAATGGCAACCTAGTCAAAATGGGTCTTTGACGTCTATAGTCATCAATTGCACCCTAGTTTGACCCGTGCGTAGCCGTATGCGGCAGCCTAGCTAAAATTAGTCTTCTACATATACAGCCATCAATGGGAGTCTAGCTAAAATGGATCTTTGACGTCTATAGCCATCAATAGAAACCCAGTCAAAATGGATCTTTGACATCTATAATCATTAATTGCAGCCTAGTTTGACTCATGTGTAGCCATATGCAGCAGCCTAGCTAAAATTTGTCTTTCACATATACAACCATCAATGGGAGTCTAGCTAAAATGGATCTTTGACGTCTATAGCCGTCAATGGCAGCCTAAGTAGAATGGTTGCTTGATGTCTGTAGTCGTGTATGGCAACCCAGTCAAAACGGATCTTTGACGTCTATAAACTTTAACGGCAGCTTAGCTTGAATGGATCTTAGACATCTATAGTCATCAATTGCAGCCTAGTTTGACTTGTGCGTAGCTGTATGCGGCAGCCTAGCTAAAATTAGTCTTTTACATATACAACCATCAATGGGAGTCTAGCTAAAATTGATCTTTGACGTCTATAGCCATCAATGGCAACCCAGTCAAAATGGATCTTTGACATCTATAATCATTAATTGCAGCCTAGTTTGACTCGTGTGTAGCCATATGCAGCAGCCTAGCTAAAATGTGTCTTTCACATATACAACCATCAATGGGAGTTTAGCTAAAATGGATCTTTTACGTCTATAGCCATCAATGGCAGCCTAGTTTGACTCGTGCTTAGCCATATGCGGCAGCCTAGCTAAAATTAGTCTTTTACATATATAGTCATCAATGGGAGTCTAGGTAAAATGGATCTTTGACGTCTATAGCCATCAATGGCAACCCAGTCAAAAAGGATCTTTGACGTCTATAGCCATCAATGGCAACCCAGTCAAAATGGATCTTTGAAATCTATAGTCATCAATTGCAGCCTCGTTTGACTCGTGCGTAGCCGTATGCGGCAGCTTAGATAAAATCAGTCTTTTACATATATTATCATCAATGGGAGTCTAGCTAATATGGATCTTTGACGTCTATAGCCATCGATGGCAACCCAGTCAAAATTGATCTTTGACATCTACAGTCATCAATTGCACCCTAGTTTGACTCGTGTGTAGCCGTATGCGGCTGCCTAGCTAAAATTAGTCTTTTACAAATATAACCATCAATGGGAGTCTAGCTAAAATGGATCTTTGACGTCTATAGCCGTCAATGGCAACCCAGTCAAAATGGATCTTTGACATCCATAGCCATCAATGGCAACCCAGTCAAAATGGATCTTTGACGTCTATAGCCATCAATGGCAACCCAGTCAAAATGGATCTTTGACATCTATAATCATTAATTGCAGTCTAGTTTGACTCGTGCGTAGCCGTATGCGGCAGCCTAGCTAATATTAGTCTTTTACATATACAACCATCAATGGGAGTCTAACTAAAATGGATCTTTGACGTCTATAGCCATCAATGTAAACCCAGTCAAAATGGATCTTTGACGTTTATTGTCAACATTTGCAGCCTAGTTTGACTCGTGTGTAGCCGTATGCGGCAGCCTAGCTAAAATTAATCTTTAACATCTTTAGCCGTCAATGGCAGCCTAACTAATGGTTGCTTGATGTCTATAGTCGTGAATGGCAACCCAGTCAAAATGGATCTTTGACGTCTATAGCCATCAATGGCAACCTAGTCAAAATGGATCTTTGACATCTATAGTCATCAGTTGCAGCCTAGTTTGACTCGTGTGTAGCCATATGCGGCAGCCTAGCTAAAATTTGTCTTTTACATATACAACCATCAATGGGAGTCTAGCTAAAATGGATCTTTGATATATATACATATATATATTATATAAATGTATTATTTGAAGTTTTTCCTACTGAATTGTAAACTGTGCAATTCATTACTTCACATGCATTTTATTAATTAATATACATTTTTTTTTCTGTTACAAATAAAACGTATCACAGAATATCGAAATGAAAACAGTCTCTTACATGGAAATGAAAGTTTGTTGAAAACATTGGTTGGACATTGGTATACGTAGTTGACATTGGAAAAGAACATGATCAAAATCAAATTCTAGTTGGAGCCATGGATCCCACTCACACCATGATTTACAAAGAGTCTCATTACACTACCGTTCAAAAGTTTTACCCAGATTATTTTGTGTGTTTCATAAAAAGGCACACTTTTAGGAATTCAACGAGTTATCCAATGTCAGTATTGTTTTGTTCGCCAGTCTAAGATCTGTTTTTGTTGTTGCTACTCTGTCAGGCCAGCATCTCGGAGTCTCCTCTTCACTGTGGACACTAATTTATTGAGGATACTATTTAACAAAGCTACTAGTTGAGTACTTGTAAGGCACCTATTTCTCAAACTAGACCAGACCTGGGAACTCCGGTCCTGGAGGGCCGCACGTCCTGCCAGATTTTGAAGTTTGCTCTTCTTTAACTCAGGTGATACAAATTATAACCTTGTTAGCAAGCTAGCAAGTGCTCGTTAACGATACTGGTGATTGGAATCACCTGTATTGGATCAGAGAAACCTCAAAAATCATGCAGAACATGCGGCCCTCCAGGACCGGAGTGCCCAGGTCTGAACTAGACTCTAATGTACTTTAGTCATTAGTCTTCTAACGCAATTAGCAAACACAATGTACTATGTACAACGGAGTATCGGTTGCTGGAATTTGGCCTCTATACATCTGTGTAGATCCCAATTCACAGTTCCTGGATCCTTTAACCGCTTGGGTCATCGGAACACCACTGGGGACGAAATTCCGGACAGCTTTCTTCACTGCTGACAGTTCCCAGTTTTTAGGCTGTGGGAAACTTGTCACCAGTACATTCCTTGATCCCAGTTCGTTTTTGGTCTTCCGCTCCTCCTGCTCCCTTGGACTGTGCCCTGGAGAAGTATCTTGGCCAGTCCTGATGATCTTATGACGTGACCATACCACTGAATTTTCCGTCCGCGCAGTTGGCAACAGTTCTTCATAGGGTCCAATGTGCCCTCTGAGGGTGCTGCGAACCGTTTTGTTTGTCACATGGGCTAAGAAGCTGATGCCTAGAAGTTTTCTGGAGCATCGCATTTCCATAACCTGGATTTTGTTTTCCAGTTTTTCTGTGAGGGTCTATGTCATAGAAGTTACTAGTGCTTGCATGAGTCTAATCTTTGATTTGTCTGCTATGTTCTTGTCCGTCCAGATGCTATCCTACCCACGATTTCTGGTTCTGACCCCTCTTCTGAGATGACATCTCCAAGATATTTAAATTTGCTGATGTTTAGGGTGACACCTTGTAGGTTGTTGGTCAATACTTAAGTTTTTTTGTGTTGAGTTACATCCCATACTGGGTTGATGCTTTGTCCAGATCTTTGAGTTCCTTATCTTCTCCAGCCTCGGCAAAATGGATGTTAGTGGCGTTGTTTCCCCCAATGCTGACTGTACCTTCATGTTGCTCCAGGGTTTCAGTCATGATCCTCTGTAGGAAGATGTTATAGAAAGTTGGAGAGAGAATATAGCCTACTCTCACATCAATTGTGGTATGTAACCACGTACCAACGGTACATTGAACAGCACTGCAATGGCATTGGCATACAGTTGTTCAATGGTCTGGACTAGTTTCTGGCCTATGTTGTACCTCTGCATGTTGGCCCATGAGGCAGCTTGCCGTACTCTGCCTTCTTTAAAGCTAAGAAGACCTATGTAGGTGGTCATGATTACCGATTGAGAGCACCTGCGACTGTTTACTTGGCGCCAACAGCCTGGACAGCTGATTGGCTGATGCTCTTTTTTTAAACCCTCAGTTTCCAAGAGGAAGCCGTCAGATCGTTATACAAACTGTTGCCACCAGCTCAGTAAGCTTTTTCGTCCGACTCTGTTCCTGCCCTGCTTTTCTCTGCCTGATCTGTTTCCGGACCTGACTTCGCCCCGTTCTGCCTGCCTGTTACCTGACCTGTTTTGCCCCGTTACCTGCCTGCCTCCTGTTACCGACCTCGTTTCCGAACTCGACACCGCCTTTGCTCTCCAGTCCCGGCCAGCGACTTGTAATTCCCGCCTGTCTCCGATCCTCCTCGCTAGACACGGAAGTGCCACTTCCGCATCGCCCGCTCCCCTTGTCCGTCAGCCATCGGATCGTGGAAACAAGCCCTTCTCTCCCTCTTTATCAAAAAAAACGGAGAAAACGAGCGCTATTGGGTCCTGTGTCCGTTTCTGCTCTGTGACAGTAGGTATTGCATTTAAAAACAAACATTTGCAGCTAAAACAGTCATTTACCATGCTAACAATGTACGCAGTGTGTTTCTGATTAGTTTCCTGTTATCTTTATTGAATATAAAAACAGTCCTTTTCCTTTAAAAATAAGAACATTTCTAAGTGACCCCAAATTTTTGAACAGTAGTGTAAATTTTAAAAAGCGAAGGAAAAAAAACACCTTGACTCATAAAAGGGTGTGTGATTTTGGTCCAATGCAGCAAAAGTGAAGTGATAGAAGACAGTATTCCGTATTGAGTCGGTCTTCTCTTAACTATCTCTGTAGTCAGGGTTGGGTAGGGTTACTTTAACTGGATTACTTTCAATTACCGTATTTTCCGCACTATAAGGCGCACCTAAAAGCCTTTATTTTTTTCAAAAGCTGACCATGCGCCTTATAATACAGTGCGCCTTATATATGGATCAATATTAAGTCGCAAAGTCTTGCAATTAAAGCAAGCAGCCACCGACTAGATTTTCCCCCGAACGCCAAGTAGTCAGCGGTGTATGCTGGGATTTATTTACCGGCGTTTCATTGGCTAACCAATGTGTCAATCATCATTTGAATCGATTACTATTGGCTAAAGTTATTCGGAGGTCAAGGGGCGGATCCTTTTTATCATTTACAGGCTGGCATAGGCTGAAGCGGCAAAACAAAGCCTGCAATTGGCCGAAAAAGATGAATGTGTATAGCACGTGGTTGACGGCATACAGAAAGCGTTTTTTACTATTCTGTATTTGTAAATATTTTATTCTCATGGATTTACTACACTCACGGATATAAGAGGACCATGGTTGCACATTATTATTGAACACAACAACTTCGGTGAGCTACTCTGGCTATATATTTTCCCTGTATCTTGTTTCAGACTGAACTCGATGTTTCTGCGATAAGCGGTGCAGATAATGGATGGAATGGAGTGTCTATTTTTAAATTAAACTCAATTCCAAGTGTTTACTGTCATATGCACAGTAAAGTTGGGAGCGAAAAAGAAAATAGAAACTAAGGAATGGTTGGCATTTCTTGAATCCCAAGACTTTAACCTTCCGAATGATATTTGGAACGATGCATTTGAGTGACATCGTACGGACACCGCATCCGTACGTGTTCTCGACACGTATTTGCGTCTTTGCAAGCTTTGGGAATGTTAAGGGGGTAATAAATTGGACTGAATCATCTGACTGTTTTGTCGACGTTCCCATTGTAGCGCCTTATAATCCGGTGCGCCTTATGTATGTCAAATATAGGACCAAAAACTATTTTTTCGGGGTGCGCCCTATAACCCGGTGCGCCTTATAGTGCGGAAAATACGGTACTTTTGGATGACTCCAATACCAAATATGCCAATAAAAGACAAAAGAAACTAAATATGAATAGAATGATGACTCACAACACGTGGTAAGCTTTCTCTCCTGGCTTTGAACTCTTTGATCTCCGGCAAAACGAACATAAAATGCGACAGAAACCAAATGAAAAGAAATCCAAACATCATTTTTGCCGTTCCATGTGTTCCGTTACTCCCCTAGCCTGCACAAAATTGAGTCATTTTATTCCTATTTAGTTTCTTTTGTCTTTTATTAGCATATTTGGTATTGGAGTAATCCAAAAGTCATTGAAAGTAATCCAGTTAAAGTAACCCTACCCAACCCTGTCTGTAGTAGCAGAACCAAAATACCAAGGAACAAAGCTTCGATTTCATTTACAAGAACAAAGTTACGTATAATTGATTAACAACACCCGGTCCTAATGTCTTTGACAGCGGTTCTCTGGGCTAAGTCTTTTTTTTTTGCATTTCATAGCAAAAACAAAAGATGCTATCGCTCTGTCTTGAAGGCCAGCATCTCAGGGGCCGCCGCTTCGCTCTAGATGTTGAAACTGTACACCTTGAAATGTTTTGGAAGTACAAAAAGCAGAAACCTCTCTCCCAGGTGAGGTTGAATGACGTTTTTAAAGGTGGTTTTGGAAGGGGGTCCAGTGGTTTCCCGATCATCCCCCTAATCAAGATGGCGGTACTTGTCTTGTCAGTTGACTGTGGGCACCTGGTTCAAGCTGTACTCCTTGGCTTTGAGTCGTAGGTTCGCGATGCTGTTAGCCATGTTCATTCCCTGGGATGCGTTCGTGTTGGAGCAAGTGGGCGGGTAGTTGGCCATGGCGCTGAGAGAGAAGGTGGAAAATGTTAAAACAGTTGTAACTAAGAAAAAGCAAAAAAAAAAAAAGGAACTCAGTATTATATATAAACCGGAGTTGGGCAAACTACAGCCCGCAGGCCACGTGTGGCACAGCAGGGTTTTTCATCCGGTAAATGAAAATGGTCAAAATATAATGACTACATAAATACCGTATTTTCCGCACTATAGGGTGCACCAGGTTCTAGGGCGCACCCCCAAAAAATAGTTTTTGGTCCTATATCTTCCATACATAAGGCGCATTGGATTATAAGGCGCTACAATGCGAACGTTGACAAAACAGTCAGATAGTTCAGTTCAACTTATTATGCGGATGCGGTGTCCGTACGATGTCACTCAAATGCATCGTTCCATCATTCGGAAGGTTAAAGTCTTGGGATTCAAGAAATGCCAACCATTCCTTAGTTTCTATTTTCTTTTTCGCTCCCAACTTTACTGTGCATATGACAATAAACACTTGGAATTGAGTTTAATTTAAAAAAAGGCCCATCACAGAAACATCGATATCACTCTGAAACAAGATACTGGGAAAATATATAGCCGGAGTAGCTCACCGAAGTGGTTGTGTTCAATAATAATGTGCAACCATGGTCCTCTTATATCCGTGAGTGTAGCAAATCCAGGAGAGTAAAATATTTACAAATACAGTACAGAATAGTAAAATACTGTTTTCTCTATGCCGTCAACCCAACATGCTATTCACATTCATCTTTTTCGGCCAATTGCAGGCTTTGTTTTGCCCCTTTAGCCTATGCTAGCCTGTAAATGATAAAAAGGATCCGCCCCTTGACCTCAGAATAACTTTAGCCAATAGTGATCGATTCAGGGTTTGTTTTGGCCATCTAGCCAATCCGAGGCTCCGAATAACTTCAGCCAATAGTGATCGATTCAAATGATGATTGACACATTGGTTAGCCAATGAAACGCCGGTATATAAATCCCAGCATACACCGCGGACGACTTGGCCTTCGGGGGAAAATCTAGTCGGCGGCTTCTTGCCTTAGTTGCAAGACTTTGCGACTTAATATTGATCCATATATAAGGCGCACTGTATTATAAGGCGCATGGTCAGCTTTTGAAAAAAATTAAGACCTTTAGGTGCACCTCATAGTGCGGAAAATACGGTAATAGCAAAAAAAGTATTACTAATGAAGAATTTTATACATTTGACTATAAAAGATTTCATACGGTTGAATACAAGGGCAGCACAGCAGCGCAGTG
Source organism: Urocampus carinirostris (assembly GCF_059441175.1). Lineage (NCBI taxonomy): Eukaryota > Metazoa > Chordata > Actinopteri > Syngnathiformes > Syngnathidae > Urocampus > Urocampus carinirostris. The sequence goes on from NC_142360.1 coordinate 28,826,881, forward strand.
GTTAGCGTGTGGGCGGCACAGTTCTAAGGTCTTGGGAACCTCCTGTGTGGGTTCAAATCCAGCTATCGGACTGGATTTGTTGTGATAACAGAAATACTACAGAATTATTGTGACAGAAATACTACCAAAAAAACATCAAAAATAAAATTAAAGTAATACTATAGCAATACTACAAAATGATGACCACATAAAAACTACAAATATACTACAAAAATACAACTACAGTAATATTGAAAATACTAAAGAAATACTACAAAGATACAAATACCAAAACACTTCAACAAAAATACTACAAAAATACCAGTCCAGTAACACTATAAAACAAAACTACTGCCAAATAAATATTATACCATAAATACTACAACAATAATTCTATAGATTTATTGTGATAGAAATACTACCCAAAAAAACATCAAAAATAAAACTAAAGTAATACTATAGCAATACTACAAAATGATGACCACATAAAAACTACAAATATACTACAAAAATACAACTACAGTAATATTGAAAATACTAAAAAATACTACAAAGATACTAATACCAAAACCCTTCAACAGAAATACTACAAAAATACCAGTACAGTAACATTATAAAACAAAACTACTGCTAAATAAATATTACAACATAAATACTACAACAATAATTATTGTGACAGAAATACTACAAGAAAACAAAAATAAAACTAAAGTAATACTACAAAACTACAACTGACATACTACAAATATTCTACAATGTCAAATACCACACAAATACAACTGCAAAAATACTCCAAAAACAAAACTACAGTAACACTAGGGATATACTACAAAAATTGTACTATGGAAATACAACACCAATACTACTGTAGAAATACTACAAAAAGTACAGTAATACTATTAAACACTACAGAAATACTAGAAAAATCTGATTGCAGACAAAAAAACAACCCTCATGTCTGTGCCTTCTCAGGGTTACTTCATTTCCTCATGCTGAGGTTTTTGAGTTTTTCCTTGCCCTCATGTAGGTTTTAGATCAGGGTATAGTGTAACTATAGCGATATTGACATGATTTGCTATCCAAAGTGAGACTAACCTGTATGTAGCTGTGCTACCCCAGGAAAGGTAATCATTGGGGCGTGGCGCTGGTCGGGGTACAATGGGCTGCTCCACTGCAGTAATCTCCCCAGTGTAAGATTTCAGGAGCGAGGCGTTCTTGCTGGCTAGCATGGCGCGCTCGTTGCGGCGAAATTTAGCTCGCCTGTTTTGAAACCAGACCTGGAAAGAAAAAAAATGAAACGTTATTGAAATACACAGTATACCGTGGTTCAGGAACCTATAGCTCACGAATTCTTTTGTTTGCATTTTTTGGTGACATATTTACGAGAGAACTCTGCTTGCACCTTGTTTTGAAACCATGATTTAAGGGGGAAAATGAAGGGAGGCCAAAATGAGCCTCGATGATCTTAAGAAACTGCAGTAGGAAGACAAGTTTAAAGAAGTATATTTGTTGATGTAGGACAAGGGCTTTGGCATCATAATATTTCAGAAATTACGGTCATCTTCAGATCATCTAACGCAGGGGTGTCAAACTCGTTTTAACTCGGGGGCCGGACTAGTAGATTAAAGAGAAAGAAAAAGAGATAAAGAAATAAGAGAAAGAAGGAGGGAAAAGGAGAGAGGGCGGGACAAAGAAAGAGAAAGAGAGAGAGGGAGAGAGAAACAAAAGATAAAAAGTTGTGAGAGAGGGGGAAAAGAAAGGGAGAGGAAGAAAGAAATCCAAAGAGAAATAGAAAGACAGAAGGAGAGAAAACAGAAAAGAAAGCGCGAAGGGTAGGAAGAGAAAAAGAGAAACACAGAGAGTGAGAGAGACAGAGTGGGAGAAAATGGGTGGAAAAGAAAGAAAGAAAGAAAGAAAGAAAAAGAAAAAGAAAAAGAAAAAGAAAAAGAAAAAGAAAGAAAGAAAGAAAAAGAAAAAAGAAAGAAAGAAAGAAAGAAAGAAAATGAAAGAAAGAAAGAAAAAGAAAGAAAGAAAGAAAGAAAGACAAAAAGAAAGAGAAAAAGAAAGAAAGAAAAAGAAAGAAAGTAGGAAAAAGAAAAAGAAAGAGAAAAAGAAAGAAAGAAAAAGAAAGAAAAAGAAAGAAAAAGAGAAAGAAAAAGAAAAAGAGAGAGAGAGAGAGAGAGAGAGAGAGAGAGAGAGAGAGAGAGAGAGAGAGAGAGAGAGAGTAATATTGTTTGTTTTTCTCTTGCGCTTCTCTTAGTGTTGTCTCGCGAGCCGGATTCAATCCCTTAGCGGGCCTGATCTGGCCCGCGGGCCGCCTGTTCGACACCTGTGATCTAACGTACACAAAGAACTAAATCGTGTTGAAAATCTTGTTTTTTTTCTGGAGAGCGTGTTTGACGTATTTTGCTGAAATTTGTCTCCAAATATATCGTTTTGCTCGCTCACAAAAAAAAGGCAAAATGTTTTTGGGGTCAAAAAGGCGCCTTGCAAAATCATTGTCCCCCCCAAGAACTTTTTACCAACACCTACTTGTTCTGCTTTTTTTTAATGACATAGATATAAAATGATGCGTTCGTGGTTTTGGGAATTTAATATTAAAATGTATCGTTTACCAAATTGTTCGAATGAGTTATCTGACTCCATTAACCAAACACAACCTGCATTCTCCTAACAATGCACGCTCCTTTCTTGATGGGAAAAGATGAACAAGAAATTTCCACACGGGGGCAGATTTAATTTCATTAACAATTTAACTAAGTGTACTTCATCCAAAATGGCTGAATTAGTGTCGCTGGAGTCTCTGTGAAGCCTTTTTCTGAAGTCCTTTAGCTCTCTCCTTATTGGCTATCTTCTCCCCGCAAGATGGTGTGCCGGCTCCTCCCATGGGCGTGCCAAGGAAGCCCAACGTGGGCTCCACCACCTCGCCTCACCGAGCGTTTCTACGTCATCAGGGCCTTGTTCTCAGGACATCGCCTGCCGTCCTCCGTCAGAGTCCTGTTATCGAAATTCCCTAGTCAAAATGTTCTGCGTGACCTGTCATTGAACTATAGCCTACACCACAGGCGTCAAACAGGCGGCCCGCGGGCCGGATCCGGCCCGCTAAGGGATTGAATCCGGCCCGCGAGACAACACTTAGAGAAGCGCAAGAGAAAAACAAGCTGCAGGTTGAAATAGGTCCACTTGATGTTGCCAAAGCCAGTTGCCTATAACAAAGACACTGTACTTGTATTTCTTTCTCTCTCTCTCTCTCTCTCTCTCTCTCTCTCTGTCTCTCTCTCTCTCTCTCTCTCTCTCTCTTTCTTTTCCACCCCTTTTCTCCCACTCTGTCTCTTTTACTCTCTGTGTCTCTCTTTTTCTCTTCCTTTGTTGCTCTTTGTCTCTTTGTCTCTCTGTGTCTTTTAACCTCTTTTGCTCTAACTTCTTTTTTTTTCTTTTCTCTCTTTTCTCTTTCTCTCTTCCTACCCTTTGCGCTTTCTTTTCTCTTTTCTCTCCTTCTGTCTTTCTATTTCTCTTTGGATTTCTTTCTTCCTCTCCCTTTCTTTCCCCCCTCTCTCATGACTTTTTATCTTTTGTTTCTCATGCTCTTTCCCTCTCACTTTTTTTTTCTTTGTCCCGCCCTCTCTCCTTTTCCCTTCCTCTTTCTCTTATTTCTTTACCTCTCTTTTTCTTTCTCTTTAATCCACTAGTCCGGCCCCTGACAGAAGGTTTGTTCTATGGTGTGGCCCCCGAGTTAAAATAAGTTTGACACCACTGGCCTACACGGTGAAAATCTTCATTGCACTCAATAAATGCAACTTGTATTCAATCGTATGAAATCCTTTATAGTCAAATGTATAAAATCCTTCAGTGGTTACGATGGCGTCCGGCACGTTGTTGGAATATATTCTCGGTTTTTCAGCTGAATCGTGGCAATATGTCAAACAAGTATTTGGCAATGGCCGGGGGGGGGGGTCAATACTTTCGCTAGGCCGGACTGTAAAAGGGAAGGTATGATTTGGAAAGGTAACGTTCGGGCCGACTTTGAAAATCCAATCCGTGAGTAACATGGTGATGCAGGCGTTCAGGAATGAGCTCAACGAGTCCTGAATCAAAGGATCGGGGTCTTGGGGGGGGCGGGGGGGGGGGTCTCTTGACTTCTGCAACACATTCATGGCAGATGTGCGCCTTCTTCTCAATCCCAGCTCATTATTTCCCTTTTTCCCGCTTGCCTTTTTTTGGCTTCGAGGAATGGAAACGCACAACGAGGGATTTTTACCCTGGGGTGGAAAAACTACGGCCCGCGGGCCACGGGCGGCACGGCAGGCTTTTCAATCCGGCCCTCCTGTCCATAAACCGGTTCAAACTAAATAAAGCGTTACTCACAAAGAGGTGATTTTTTTTGGTCCTCTTTTCCTTCTTAAACAAAAATACTACTACGGAAATACTACAAAAATACCGCATAATGACTACAAAACTAAACATCAAATTAAATGCTAATATTGTTTTGCTTTTATTCTGAAAAAGGTGGAAATACTACAGAAATACAGTCCTACAATACTACTAATACAGTAATACAAAAATACTACTCCAAAAATACTACAATACAACTAATACAGTAATACTATAATACAAAAATCAACTACAAAAATACTACAAAAATACCGCAAAATAACTAGGAAACTAAACATCAAATTAAATGCTAATATTGTTTTGCTTTTATTCTGAAAAGGGTGAAAATACTACAGAAATACAGTCCTACAATACTACTAATACAGTAATACAAAAATACTACTCCAAAAATACTACAATACAACTAATACAGTAATACTATAATACAAAAATCAACTACAAAAATACTACAAAAATACCGCAAAATAACTAGGAAACTAAACATCAAATTAAATGCTAATATTGTTTTGCTTTTATTCTGAAAAGGGTGAAAATACTACAGAAATACAGTCCTACAATACTACTAATACAGTAATACAAAAATACTACTCCAAAAATACTACAATACTACTAATACAGTAATACCATAATACAAAAATACTACTACAAAAATACTACAAAAATACCACAAAATGAGTACAAAACTAAACATCAAATTGAATGCTTCAAAACAGGGACTAACTATATTGTTTTGCTTTTATTCTGAAAAGGATGAAAATACTACATAAATACAGTACTACAATACTACTAATAGAGTAATACAAAAATACTACTCCGGAAATACTACAATACAACTAATACAGTAATACTATAATACGAAATTACTACTCCAAAATACTACAGTACAACTAATACAGTAACACTATAATACAATATTACTTCGACAGAAATACTACAATACTACTAATACAGTAATACCACAATACAAAAATACTACTACAAAAATACTACAAAAATACCACAAAATGACTACAAAACTAAACATCAAATTGAATGCTTCAAAACAGGGACCAACTATATTGTTTTGCTTTTATTTTGAAAAGGATGAAAATACTACAGAAATACAGTACTACAATACTACTAATACAGTAATACCATAATACAAAGTTACTACTCCAGAAATACTATAATTCTACTAATACAGTAATACTATAATACAAAATTACTACAACAGAAATACTACAATACAATTAATACAGTGATACTATAATACAATATTACTTCGACAGAAATACTACAATACTACTAATAAGTAATACCATTATACAAAATTACTACTCCAGAAATACTACAACTCTACTAATACAGTAATACTATAATACGAAATTACTACGACAGAAATATTACAATTCTACTAATACAGTCATACCATAATACAAAAATACTTCTACAGAAATACTACAAAAATACCACAAAATGACTACATCATTAAACATCAATTTCAATGCTAATATTGTTTTGGTTTTATTCTGAAAAGGGTGAAAATACTACAGAAGTACAGTACTACAATACTACTAATACAGTAATACAAAAATACTACTCCAAAAATACTACAAAAATACCACAAAATGAGTACAAAACTAAACATCAAATTCAATGCTTCAAAACAGGGACCAGCTATATAGTTTTGCTTTTATTCTGTAAAGGATGAAAATACTACAGAAATACAGTAAAGTACTACAATAGTACTAATAGAGTAAAACAAAAATACTACTCCAGAAATACAACAATTTTACCAATACAGTAATACTATAATACGGAATTACTACTCCAAATATCCTACAATACAACTAATAAAGTAATACTATAATACAATATTACTTCGACAGAAATACTACAATTCTACTAATACAGTAATACTATAATCCGAAATTACTACTCCAAAAATACTACAATGCAACTAATACAGTAATACTATAATACAATATTACTTCAACAGAAATACTACAATACTACTAATACAGTAATACCATAATACAATATTACTACTCCAGAAACACTACAATTCTACTAATACAGTAAAACAAAAATACTACTCCAGAAATACTACAACTCTACTAATACAATAAAAAAAAAATACTACTCCAGAAATACTACAACTCTACTAATACAGTAATAATATAATACGAAATTACTACACCAGAAATACTACAATACTACTAATACAGTAACACTATAATACAAAATGACTACGATAGAAATACTACAATACAACTAATACAGTCCTACCATAATACAAAAAATACTACCAAAAAAAAATACGACAAAAATACCACAAAATGACTACAAAACTAAACATCAAATTGAATGCTTTAAAACAGGGACCACTTAAATTGTTTTACTTTCTGAAAAAGAAGAAAATACTACAGAAATACTACAATATTATTAAGACAGTAATACTATGATACAAAAATACTACTACAGAAATGGTACAAAAATACAACTACAGTAAGACTACAAAAAAATTACTGTGAAAATGCTACAAAAATAAAACTACAGTAATACTCTAAAAATACTATAGTGTAATCCAAAACCCCTACTAGGGACATAGTACAAAAATACCACAGAAATGCTATGCGAATACTACTACGTAAATACTGCAAAAGTACAAAGACAGTAGTACTACAAATCTAAATATTAAATTTAGTGCTTTCTCTCTCTCTCTCTCTCTCTCTCTCTCTCTCTCTCTCTTTTTTTTTTTCTCCTTCTCTCTTTTATCTTTTACTCTCTGACTTTCTCTCTCTATTTTTCTCTCTTTGCTTTCCACCTCTTTTCCCTTTATCTTTGTCTATTTTCAAACTCTCTCTGCTTCTTCTCTTTTTCCTCCTCTCTCTCTCTCTCTCTCTCACACACACTTTCTGTGTTTTTTTCCCCTCGTTCACGTTCCCTTTTTTTCTCTTTTTCTTGTTTTTTTTCTCTCCCTCACTCTCTCTCTCTCTTGCTCTGTCTTTCTCTCTTTTTCCTGGTTTTCTGTTTTTTCTCTCTTTGGCTTTGTGTCACTCTTTCTCTCTTTTCTTTCTTTTTCTCCATATTGCTTGTTCTTTTTTTGTTTCTTACTTTCCTTCTCCTTAGCACTTTTTCTCTTTTTTCTCTTTTTCTGCTTTTTCTCATTTTCTCCATTCTCATTTTTCATTTTTTTCTCATTTTTCCTTTCTTTTATCCTTTTTTTATATCCATCTTTCTTTCTTTTTTTCTTTCTTTCTTTCTTTCTTTCTTTCTTTCTTTCCATCTTTCTTTCTTTACTTCCATCTTTGTTTCTCCCATTCTTTCTTTCTTTCTTTATTTCCATCTTTCTTTCTTCCTTTCATACTTTCTTTCTTTCTCTTTCTTTCTCTTTCTTTCTCTTTCTTTCTCTTTCTTTCTCTTTCTTCCAATCTTTTTTCTTCCTTTCTTTCTTTATTTCCATCTTTTTTTTCTTCCTTTCTTTTTTATTTCCATCTTTCTGTTTTCCTTCCTTCCTTTCTTTCTTTCCTTCTTTCTTTCTTTCTTTCTTTCTTTCTTTCTCTTTCTTTCTTTCTTTCACTTTCTTTCTTTCCACCTTTCTTTCTTCCTTCCTTCCTTTCTTTCTTTCTTTCTTTCTTTCTTTCTCTCTTTCTTTTTTCTTTCTCTTTCTTTCTTTCTTCCTTTCTTTCACTTTCTTTCTTTCCATCTTTCTTTCTTCCTTCCTTCCTTCCTTTCTTTCTTTCTCTCTTTCTTTCTTTCTTTCTTTCTTTCTTTCTTTCTTTCTTTCTTAATTTCCTTCCTTCTTTCCTTCCTTCTTTCTTTCTATCTCCCTCCCACTCTCTTTCTTTAATCCGGCCCCTGCGGGGTTTTCTGGGTCGGACAGCCGCACCTTACCTGCACTCTGGCCTCGGTGAGGTTGACCCGGCGAGCGAGGTCCTCTCGCACGAAAGCATCGGGGTAATGCGTCCTCTCGAAAACTCTCTCCAGCGCTTGAAGTTGACTGCTGTTGAACGTGGTCCTGTTCCTGCGCTGCTTTCGTTTCTTCTTCTCCTCCGTGTTCATTTGTTCGCCTGTGGAATAATACATTTTCTTATTCAAATGATGAATTCATTTTCTGCATTATGTTATTGTTGTGTCACGAGGACCGGACCAGATCGGAGGCAGGAGGGGAGAACTCATTCGCGTTAATGATCAGATACTTTTATTAAGGAAATAAAAGTCGTCCAACACTCAGGGACAAAACAAAACAAAAACAGGCTTAAGGGCAAACAGGAACTCAGACTAGGAATACTCACAAAACAGGCTCTTACTCAGAACGGGCAAACACAGGTTTTCCTCAAGTCAAACAGAACAGATTAACGCAGAACAGAAAACGCAATGAACCAGCAACCGGCAATACCCAGCACACACGCAAATTAGGCGATCTGCAACAGCCGGTGCCCAGGGGGCGGGGCCAGCCGGTCGCCACGGCGACCATGCCGGACATGACATGTTGATAATATACTGATTAAGCAAGTGAGCCGTTAATGAGTTGAGCCGAAAAAGACGGTTCTCTAAAAAGAGACGGACTTCCTTTCACTACACAACTCGAACTTGTTTATTTGATTGATTTGCCGTTTGGTGATCGTCTGTGTATAGCGGATGGTACCCAAAATCGACAAATTTGCGTTTTACCGTACAGATTTTCTCCAACACGTCTTAAAATTAAATTATCTGGAGTGGCTGTAGTGAATTGATAATCCCAAAGGTGAGAACCACCAGGAAAAGTGTGTGTGTGTCTGTGTGTGGAGTCAAACGTTTTCAAGAAATTGAACAAAAAGACAAAAAAAATGAAGATAATAAAGAAATTAATTGCAAGAAACCAGGATTTAAAGAAATATTCTACTTCTATACTTCTACAGAAATACTACAAACACACAAGTATGGTGGTACTACGACAAAAATCGTACAGGGGTACTACAAAATATACCACTCCAGTAATACTATAATACGGATATACGACTACAAAATCACTAAAAAAATTACTACAGAAATACTGTCAAAAACAAGTGCAGTAATATTTAATAGCTTTTGTTTTCCCCATTTTGTTTTTCTCCTAGCTTTTTACTCCGTCCTTTGCTTTTTACTTCTTTGGTTCTCTATTTTCTTTCTTCTTTTGTATTTTGTTCTTCCTTTGTTCTTATATCTGAGCTTTTTCCTCATTTTCTTATATTTTTCCTGCTGTTTTTTCTTTCCTCTCTTTCACTTTTTTGTTCTTTTATTTTTTTCTCCTTTTCTTTATTTTTTCTTTGCTTTTTACTTCTATTGTTCTCATTTTCCTTCTTTTGTTCTTCCTTTTTTCTTATTTCTGAGCTTTTTCCTCATTGTCTTATTTTTCCTCTTTCCTCTCTTTTACATTTTTTGTTCTTTTATTTTTTTTGCTCCTTTTCTTTCTTTTTCTCTTAGCTTTTTACTCCTTTCTTTGCTTTACTTCTTTCATTCTCTATTTTTTTTTCTTGTTTTGTATTTTGTTCTTCCTTTTTTCTTATATCTGAGCTTTTTCCTCATTTTCTTAATTTTTTTCCGGCTGTTTTTTTCTTTCCTCTCTTTTACTTTTTTGTTCTTTTATTTTTTTCTCCTTTTCTTTGTTTTTTTTCTCTAGCTTTTTACTCCATCCTTTGCTTTCTACTTCTTTTGTTCTCTATTTTCTTTCTTCTTTTGTATTTTGTTCTTCCTTTTTTCTTATATCTGAGCTTTTTCCTCATTTTCTTATTTTTTTTCCTGCTGTATTTTCTTTCCTCTCTTTTACCTTTTTTGTTCTTTTTTTGCTCCTTTTCCTTCTTTTTCTCTTAGCTTTTTACTCCTTTCTTTGCTCTTTACTTCTTTCATTCTCTATTTTTTTCTTCTTTTGTATTTTGTTCTTCCTTTTTTTTTATTTCTGAGCTTTTTCCTCATTTTCTTATTTTTTTCCTGTTGTTTTTTCCTTCCTCTCTTTTACTTTTTTGTTCTTTTATTTTTCTTGCTCCTTTTCTTTTTTTTTCTCTTAGCTTTTTACTCCTTTCTTTGCTTTTGACTTCTTTCGTTCTCTATTTTCTTTCTTCTTTTGTATTTTGTTCTTCCTTTTTTCTTATTCCTGAGCTTTTTCCTCATTTTCTTATTTTTTTCCTGCTGTTTTTTCTTTCCTCTCTTTTACTTTTTTGTCCTTTTATTTTTTATCCTTTTCTTTTTTTTCTTAGCTTTTTACTTCATCTTAATTATTTTCTCCTGTTTTGGCCTTTTTCACTGTTTCCCCCTTTTTAAAGTCCTTTTCTGCATAATGTGCATAATGTCTGGGCCAAATTTCCTAGTAATTCGCAATTTCAGAGAGAGAAGCCCTCTTTCTCCTCACAAATAGGAAAACAATTCCTCGCAAACAAAATATAAAAATTCAGGTTTATTTCGGGCTCTGTCCCTCAAATCCAATTAATTGGTCTGGTTCAGGCTTTAATACCCACATGCCGGGTCAGGTCGGGCTGGATTATTTAGGCCTGATCTTATCTCTACCTCATTTTCAAAGAATCCGGTCGAGGATGTTATAGTTGTAGCAAAATTATTGCCCCCCCTCAAGAACTTTTTGTCATATTTCTACGTTTCATCAATGAGCTAAAAAAACTCAAAATATTTTTCCAAGTTTCAACATATGAAACACAATCGTAAAGCGGAACCAAATTATTTCAGAATTTTATATTAAATTTATAATGAAAAGAAGGTGTTGCAAAAATATTGACCCCCTGTTCCAACTGACTCCAGAAATTCTGCATGATCCAATGTCGACCTAAATGACTCATAATGACAAACAGTGCATCTGTGTCTCATTTCAAATGTACCTGAACAGACAGACTTATGAAGCATTATTATAGCATTATGAAAACCAGGATAAAGTTGTGGAAATGTTCAAAGCAGGAATGGGACTCAAGGTTTTGCAACAATTACCCGTCTCCCAGAGCACATTGAGACCAATAATATAAAAACAAAGAGATTTAAAAAACCTACAAAGACCAAGGACACCCTCTAAACTTTCAGGCCAAACAATTAGAAAACTAATCAGAGAAGCAACCAAGAGACCCATGACCACGCTCGATGATCAAGGTCATACACAGCTGAGGTGGGACTATTGGTGCGTAAGACAACTATTAGTCGTACTTTGCATTTGTCTACCCTTTCTGAAAAAGTAGCAAGAAGAAATCCTTTTCTAAAAAAAAATGGCCGTTAGGCATTTGTAAGAAGCCACCTGGGAGACGCAAATAACATGTGGAACAAGGTTTTTTGTTCAAATGAGACCAAAATTGATCTTTTGGGGCTGACGTAAAAGTGTCACATTTGGCATAAGACTAAGACTGCAAAACACCATCACCACTGTCAAACATGGTGGTGGCAACATCATGATCTGGGGTTGCTTTTCTCCAGCAAGAACTGATAGATCAATAGAATTGATTGGAAGATTGATAAGCCCAAATACAGGGAAGATAGCTTGCAAAAGACCCAAGGAGCAGGTTTACCTTCTTCCAACGGAACAATGACCCTAAACATAAAACAAAATCTATAATAAAGCTGTTAGAATGGCCAAGGCAAAGTATAGACCTCTATATTATAGAGCATTTTCCTCTTTTGACCCATTCTTCTTTCCTTTCTTTCTTTTTGTCCTCTATATTGCACTCTCTCTTCTCTCTCGACCCATTCCTGTCCTCACTTGTGCTGTGCCGCTGCCCCTCCCCCTTTACTCAGCGAACAAATTAGCGCAGCGCCAGGGACAAAACCTACTAACCAATCCACTGAAGGATTTTATACATTTGACTATAAAGGATTTTATACGATTGAATACAAGTTACATTTATTGAGTTGAATGCTGTAGTTGTTTACTGACTGTGCCTTTATTCAATGAGCAGTGAAAGTTCAGGGCACCCCGGTAGGAAATATTGTTTACAGGAATGGCGGGAACGGGACATGAGGCTGATAAGATAATCAGCACATCCAGATGCAGAAAGGCCCTGATGACGGAGGACGGCAGGCATTGTTTTGAGAAACGCTCTCCGCTGTTTTGAGTTTTCCAGACATCGCGGCGAGGTGGTGGGGCTCACGTTGGGCTTCATTGGCACGCCCATGGGAGGAGCCGGCACACCATCTCGCGGAAAGACGTGGGCCCAGAGGAGAAGCGAGAGGACTTCAGAGAAGGCTTGCCAGAGACTCCGACGACACTAATTCGACTAATTCGGCCATTATGGATGGAGTTCACTTAGTTAAATTATTTAAGAAATTAAATCTTCCCCCGTGTGGAAATGCCGGTCTCTTGTCCATCTTTTCACATCAAGAAATGAGCACGCATTGTTGGGAGATTGCAGGTTGTGTTTGGTTAATGGAGTCAGATAACTAATTCAAACAATTTATTTTAATATTATTTCCTAACACACACTATGGTATTTGCGATCTCTAATATAATGATATTTCTTGAAAACATTATATTTTTTAATACTACAAGTTTACGAGACTCTGGTATGAGAAACATCGAACATAAGGTGATCTGGCAGTAGGGTGAAATGAAAAATCGAGAAATGGATGAGCAGCACGGCGGCGCAGTGGTTAGTGCGTGCGTGGCACAGTTCTGAGGTCGTGGGAACCTCCTGCGTGGGTTCAAATCCAGCTCCCGGCCTTACTGTGCGGAGTTTGTATGTTCTCCCCGTGCTTGCGTGGGTTTCCTCCCACATTCCAAAGACATGCATTTCAGGTGAATTGGCCGGTCCAAAATTGTCCCTAGGTGTGACTGAGCGAGTGAGTTGTCTGTCCCCGTGTGCCCTGCGATTGGCTGGCAACCAGTTCAGGGTGTTCCCTGCCCACTGCCCGATGATGAGATGAGATGAGAAATGGATGTTTTGAATCAATCTGTTTATGTTGAATTCAATTCAAGAATTCAATTCAACGGTGAAAAAATATTGTGTAGTCAAATACTCGCACATGCAGACGTGTACACAAAGTTTTCTCCCAAGTACTTGTATATTCTTTTCGAAGTATCTGTCCTCCAGAGGATTGGTTCTCAACTGCTTTGACTTAAGGAGCCGGCATTCCACCCTAATGACAATATTTACACTTCTCAAATGTATCCAGTCAGAAGATTTTTGCGCTTCAAAGTAGATATAGTAGAATATATATATATATATAAACCAAAAGTACTTCAAGTACTGTATATACTCGCATATAGATCTACATCACATATAAGCCAACCTCCTGTCAGGGTTTCAATGTAAATCTCTTGAATTTCTGTCTCAAGGTAATTAGATTGTTTTTATATTACTAAATATAAAAACAATGTTTCTCATACACACACACGTAAAGTAACGTTTCAATAATGAGTGTAATTATATCTCTTGTACGTTTATCAATCTTGTATTCTTTTATTTTGAAATCGTGTTCTTGTGCGCACTGATCTCTCTGATGCAAAACAAACGTCCCTCTCTCTCTCTCTGTGGACTTCGACCAGGAAGTGAGTTTTGAGTGAGTTCTTTTCTCTGCCGTTATAATGTAGAATTAAACTATATAAATGTATTTTATCTGTGCAAATATAGCCATTAAACAGTCTTGTTAATGTTCATCTCTCACACCCCCTAAACTACTACCGTAAATTCCGGACTATAAGCCGCTACTTTTTCCCCAAACCTTCAACCCTGCGGCTTATACAGTGATGCGGCCAATCTATGTAATTTTTCTACCGGCCGCCAGCGGCGCTCGAGTACAAAAAGTAAGATTTCGACCGGTGGAATATATATATGCGCCGAGGAAGACTGCAACTTCTTAGCTTGTGCACAAATTAAATTAGCGTAGACATATCCTCACCATGTAAGTGGCAAAAAGAAAGGCACATGACGCAGCTTTCAAGTTAAATGTTTTTAGGGCAAAAGTTTTTTTTAACTCAGTCGTTTACTGTGATGCGAGCGTGTTGCTGGTAGCGTTTTGCTACCCTTCACAGGCACGGTTTGGGATTAAAGTTATAATATTATTATTAAAGCTTTGAAAACTCTCTCGGTGTACCTTCTTTCTTTGTAAATATGTTTTACTATGTATAATATGTATTTGTAACTGTACATTTTTGTAATCTATTTATTTTAGAAACTTATTCTGATATGTTTTGCATGAGCAAATGAGAAAAAGGGGCGGGGCAAACGGGGGCTGACGGGAAGTGGAGTAAAGGTGAGACGCGTTTGTGGACGCGGCCGATAATAATGGATATATATTCCCACCCTTACCTTTGGAAATATACACTTTTTTCCTTGGATTACTTTCAACGGGCACCTGGACTCTGCAGGTCTGCATCAAACCTTAAGTACCGGTATCATTTTCCGTTCTATTTGCCGGCTGTGATTTTTAGACTGTGTCGGTTATAGGTTAATTTTGTGTTTGTGTTGCATTTTTGTAATGTGAGCGCATGCGGCTAATATACCGGTGCGGCTTGTGTATGTACAAAATCGGTTTTCCTCCCGAAATGTGGTGGGTGCGGCTTATAATCAGGTGCGCTTTATAGTCTGGAATTTACCGTACTTGGTTTTAAATCAATTGGGATCATTAAATCAATTTTGAAACACTGACAACGAAAGCAAAATATTATATGAGGTCCCTGTTATAAGCATTCAATTCGATATTTAGTTTTGTAGTATTACTCCAGTTGTATTTTAATAATATTTTGCATTTTCATAATGTTTTCTATTGTATTTTTGTTGTATTTCTGTAGTATGTCTGTAAAAATGTTAGTCTTGTTCCACGGACAGACTGTGGAGATCATTTCCTCCTCATGCCATGAGGCTCTTTAACTCCACCCGGGGGAGTAAAAGCCCACATTAAACCACACCCACACATTTGCATATTACCCTATCTATCTATCTATCTATCTATCTATATCTATCTATCTATCTATCTATCTATCTGTTTCCTTAGTAGAATATTTGTAATATATCCATTGGATTTCTGTTGGATAACTGTACTTGTATATCTGTTGTATATCTGTCATCATATTTCTATAGTATCTTTGTTGTATTTCTCTCCTTCTTTATTTGTCTTTCCCTTTCTTTCTCTCTGTGTCCTTATCCTTTTTTTCTCTCTTTCTCTCTTTGTAATTTTCTTTTTCTTTCTTCTGTTTTCTTTCTTTCTTTCTTACCTACTTTTATGTTTTTTCTTTCTTTCTTTCTTTCTTTCTTTCTTTCTTTCTTTTCCTTCCTTCCTTTGTTCCTTCCTTCCTTCCTTTCTTTCTTTCTTTCTTTCTTTTCCTTCCTTCCTTTGTTCCTTCCTTCCTTCCTTTATTTTTTTCTTTCTTTCTTTCTTTCTTTCTTTCTTTCTTACTTTTATGTTTCTTATGTTTTTTCTTCCTTTCTTTTTTTCTTTCTTTCTCTTTCTTTCTTTCTTTTTTTCTCTCCTTCTTTCTTTTTTCTTTCTTTCTTTCTTTCTTTCTTTCTTTCTTACTTTTATGTTTTTTATGTTTTTTCTTTCTTTCTATCTTTCTTTCTTTCTTTCTTTCTTTCTTTCTATCTTTCTTTCTTTCTTTCTTTTCCTTCCTTACTTTGTTCCTCCATTCCTCCCTTCCTTTCTTTTTTTTCTTTCTTTCTTTCTCTTTCTTTCTTTCTTTCTTTCTTTCTTTCTCTCCTTCTTTCTTTTTTCTTTCTTTCTTTCTTTCTTTCTTTCTTTCTTTCTTCTCTTTATCTCTATTTCTGCCTCTCATTCTCTTTCTCTATCTCTCTTTCTCTTTCTGTCCCATTTTTACTCTCTATCTGTCTTACAACTCCTCTCTCTCTCCCCATCGCTCTCTCTCACACACTTTCTTGCTCTCTTCTGTCTTTCTTTTCTCACTTTCTCTCCCTCTCTTTCTTTCTTTTTCTCCCTATTAGCCCGGCCCCTAATTTATTAGCCCGACCCCCACAAGTGTGCTATGTTTCTGGGCAAAGTAATGCTAAGAAGAAAAAGAAGAAAAAAAACAGAGGTTA
Source organism: Urocampus carinirostris (assembly GCF_059441175.1). Taxonomy (NCBI): domain Eukaryota; kingdom Metazoa; phylum Chordata; class Actinopteri; order Syngnathiformes; family Syngnathidae; genus Urocampus; species Urocampus carinirostris. Next base: position 28,843,212 of record NC_142360.1, read on the forward strand.
AATTACAGTCCTTAACAGTAGATGGCGATGATGCTCTGCTCAATCCCTTCTTTCTGTACAGGCAATCGATAGGAACTATTTTTTCATTATATTTTTGGTGGTCTTAGGACTGCCTATTCAAAATCTTGCTATATTAAAGTGACAACATTGAAGAAGGACCCAGTGTTTCTTAACTGGTGGTTCATGGCCCAAAAGTGGGTCGGGGACCCATTTTTAGTGGGTGGGGGGCCTTTCCCTGGCGAAATAATCCTTACCAGTTGATGGGAAAAACACCTTCCTCGCTCTTTTTTAGCTGTTTTATTAATTGCCAACTTTTGATAGGAACCACGTCTCATTTTATTGTGATTTTGTTGGTTTTATTTCCCCCTTTCTTCCCATACCAATCTGTAACAGCAAGATGGCTGACAAATATGTCGGCCCCTTGTAGGTGAGCCTCATGTTATGTCAAAAAAAAAGGAATTTTCTCAACCTATGAGTAGTTTGTAAATATGCACGTTTATATGATAGCTCATTTCATTTGGCTCATTATTCAAAATTGTGAGGGGAATTCTGGCTCTTTTTAGAGAACCGGCTCTTTGGGCTAGGCTAGTCACTAAAAAGAGTCACAAACTGCCCTTCAGTTTGTTTTTGTCGATTTAATCCATATATTAACTATTAGAATGTAACATTTTGCAGAAAATTACAAAAAAAAAAAGCAAAAAAGAAACAAAATATAGAGCATTTTAAGAAAGAAGAAGAAAAGCCTTTAAAAAGACCATAAAAAGACCAGTTTAAATAAATGATAATACAACAATATGCACAAAAATTATTAATCATTTTAAAAAGCATTTTTTTCACTCGCGAATCAACTTTTAACCGATTTCAAATTCGAACCTTTTTAAACCAAATAACTCCGAAACCCTAAAACCACAAAACTATTGACTTTTCTGTGCAACAACGATTAAACTACCAAATACAAGAATAAACTTTACATTTTTACAATCTCATTTCGAAAAAAATGGTCCATGGAAAACACAGGAAACCTCCATTAAAATCTCTACAGATCTACAAAATAAAAGACGAAAGACAAAACTATAACCTTTCATCAACTCAAGACTTCAAAAAAAATTAGCAACTCCGAAGTAGCAGCAATCGTCGAGTGAATCGCAAGAGAGAAAGAGCCGACGAAGCGAGCCGGCTTTCAGGAGTCGTTTCGTTGCTGAACTGCACATCACTATGACTATTATTACTTAGAAGATTATTTTTGCCATTATCGGTCACATGACCTCCATCATTCTCGTTCATCCCTGCTAAAATAATCCTTCGAAACAGTCATTCAACTATCCCAATATATATATTTTCTTAACTTTAAAGGTCCAGTGTGTAATATCTGACCACTAGACAGCAGTGTTGTCCAATGCCGCGACTCTATGCCCTTTGGCACTGGTTTGTGTACTCAAGATGCCCGACAAACATGGCGGCGACCTCTCTGCATGGATTCCATTATGCTAACCAGAGGTAGGCTCAATCATCTCTTTTTTTCTACTTTTCCTTCCCCTAATCAGTAACGTCTCTCGGATCTATTATTATGGACAGAAAAAGGAAATAAAACCAACAAAATTACAATGAAATGAGATGTGGTCCCTCTCAAAATGCTCCGATTTGTGAGTAAGGGGCTGCATTGTGTTTTTTAAACATTTCCTTAGTATTTTTTGTAATAAATGAATGAAAACTTTATTCCGAACATTAAAATAAAAACAGGACAAAAACAATGAGTCAACAACAAACCCCTTTATCTTCCTTATTAAAACGATTTTACAAATCCTCTTCTCCTCTTGTGTCTAATATAACAAAATCTCATGGATAAACATATTACATAGGTCAGATATCAATCATTATAATAATAACAATAATCACATATTTTATAGACTAATCTTCGTAATACCCATCCCTCAACCTCATAATGCCACTAGTTACCAAACATCACTGCGGCACCAATGATAATAGCAACAACAGTAATAAGAAAGAAAGAAAGAAAGAAAGAAAGAAAGAAAGGAGGGAAGGAGGGAAGGAGGGAAGGAGGGAAGGAGGGAAGGAGGGAAGGAGGGAAGGAGGGAAGGAGGGAAGGAGGGAAGGAAGGAAGAAAAAACAGAGGAAAGGAAGAGAGAAGGCAAAAAGAGAGAAAGAAAGAAAGAAAGAAAGAAAGAAAGAAAGAAAGAAAGAGAGAAAGGAGGGAAGGAAGGAAGAAAAAACAGAGGAAAGGAAGAGAGAAGGAAAAAAGAGAAAGAAAGAAAGAGAGAAAGAGAAAGAAAGAAAGAAAGAAAAAAAGAAAAAAGAAAGAAAGAAAGAAAGGGGGGAAGGAGGGAAGAAAGAAAGGGGGGAAGGAAGGAAGGAAGAAAAAACAGAGGAAAGGAAGAGAGAAGGAAAAAAGAGAAAAATAAAAGAGAAAGAGAAAAAGGAAGTGAGACGGAAAGAAAGAAAGAAAGAAAGAAAGAAAGAGAGAAAGGAGGGAAGGAAGGAAGAAAAAACAGAGGAAAGGAAGAGAGAAGGAAAAAAGAGAAAGAAAGAAAGAGAGAAAGAAAAAGAGAAAGAAAGAAAGAAAGAAAAAAAGAAAGAAAGAAAGAAAGAAAGAAAGAAAGAAAGAAAGAAAGAAAGAAAGAAAGAAAGGGGGGAAGGAGGGAAGAAAGAAAGGGGGGAAGGAAGGACGAAAAAACAGAGGAAAGGAAGAGAGAAGGAAAAAAGAGAAAAAGAAAAGAGAAAGAGAAAAAGGAAGTTAGACGGAAAGAAAGAAAGAAAGAAAGAGAGAAAGGAGGGAAGGAAGGAAGAAAAAACAGAGGAAAGGAAGAGAGAAGGAAAAAAGAGAAAGAAAGAAAGAAAGAAAGAAAAAAAGAAAGAAAGAAAAAAAGAAAAAAGAAAGAAAGAAAGAAAGAAAGAAAGGGGGGAAGGAGGGAAGAAAGAAAGGGGGAAGGAAGGAAGAAAAAACAGAGGAAAGGAAGAGAGAAGGAAAAAAGAGAAAAAGAAAAGAGAAAGAGAAAAAGGAAGTGAGACGGAATGAAAGAAAGAAAGAAAGAAAGAAACAAAGAAACAAAGAGACAAAGAAAGGAGGGAAGAAAGAAAGGAGGGAAGGAAGGAAGAAAAAAAAGAGGAAAGGAAGAGAGAAGTAAAAAAGAGAAAAAAAAGAAAGAGAAAAAGAAAGAAAGAAAGAAGCAAGGAGGAGGAGAAAAAGAGAGAAAAAAGAAAGAAGGAGAAAAAAGAATATTAATAATAACAGTTGTGATATAACAATAGCAACAATAACAACAAAGTTAACCATAGTTTTAAACGCAGTATTTCCAATCTACCTCATATCCCATATTCTTTCAATTTGAAGACATCTCATCTTGTAAATGATTCCAAAGTTTGACTCCACACACAGACACACACATACTTTTCCTGGTGGTTCTCACCTCTGGGATTTTGAATTGACTACAGCCCCTTCAGTTATAATTTCCCTCTTTCTGAATGAATAATTTTGGGATGTTTTCTGGCCCTATGTTTTCGTTGACCTTAAATAGCAGTTGTGCAGTGAAACATTTTACTAAATCATCCAATTTTAATAATTTGGACTGCAGGAATAAAATATAAGTATGATCCCGATATCCTACCCTGTGTATGGTTCTAATTGCACGTTTTGGAGGATAAAAAGGGGCTGCAGTCAACTTTTGTATTTAGACTTCTGCACAAAATTATTGTACTTGAAATGATGTAATATTTCTGTTGTAATATTTTTGTATTATATTTTTATCATTGTAGTACTATGATAGTATTTTTGTTGTATTACTGTAGTTTTATTATTGTATTATTTCTGTAGTTGTATTTCTGTATTAGAGTATTCCTGTCATCGTTAACATTTCAAGTATCACATTATTATTTTTATAGTGTTACTATCATATTTTTGTCGCATTTATGGTTGATTTTTGTCCATTTTCCCTTTAGTATTTCTGGATTATCCTGTAGGATTACCAGATTTCTCATATTCTTATTTTAGTTTTACAGTCTGCGCTTTTTTACAATCTGTGCAATATTATTATTGCACTAATACGATCCCAAAACTGTATGTAACATCCGACATGCCCACATTTCTTGTGTAAATCGTGTGTAAATGATCACCTTTATCTTCTTTGTTCCTTTATCTTCTTTATTTTCTTTCATCCTCACTGTTAAATGTGAAACTGGAGTGCCACGTCCAATTTCGTTGTCACAATATGTTCAACCCATTTTGTAACAATGACAATAAAGGTATATTCTGTTCTATTCTGTTCTATTCTATTCTATTCTATTCCTTCCTTAAACTGCACTGTCCCTTGCACTCAATAAGGACATGGTACCATAAAAAATGTCAAAATAAAATAAGAAACCAGCATTTGCACAATTTTCGGCATATTGCATTTGAATCGCACTTCGAAAAGAGTCCAATAGGATTAAAATGAAGATAAAATAAAATAGCCACGTTGTAAGAGGAATTTAAAATATGGATAAAATATTTCCCCTCAATAACAACGCTCAATAAATTATGTACATGGTAAAGATCAATATACTGGTGAAAACTGGAAAATATGGCATTTTGAAATAATTTACAGCACCTTCCATCAATGATTTAATGTCACTTGTACACTATTTTTGTATTTCGCAATCAGTTCCTTCCTTGACTCAATCATTTCCTATTTTCTACTTTTCCTTCCCCTTATCAGTAAAATTCTTACGATCTATTATTATGGACAGAAAAAGGAAATAAAACCAACAAAATGACAATGAAATGAGATGTGGTCCCTATCAAAACGATGAGGTAGAAGAGATGGAGCGGGGTTTTATGGCTGTTTACCGTTAAGTGGTGTAAGCGACTCTCCCTTTTCTTCTTCTTCTTTGATTGTATTTGTCGAGGCCCCCCCGCCCCACTGAAAACAGGTTTGCGACCCACCGGTTGAGAAACCCTGATTGAAAACGACGCCAGAAATAAGCAGAAAGCTCGGCATCTTTTCATTTATATGTCTTTTCTACTTTCCCTTCCCCTTATCAGTAAAGTTCTTGGGAACTATCTTTATGGACAGAAAAAGGAAATAAAACCGACAAAACGACAATGAAATGAGATGTGGTCCCTATTAAAACGATGAGGTAGAAGAGATGGAGCGGGGTTTTATGGCTGTTTACTGTTAAGTGGTGTAAGCGACTCTCCCTTTTCTTCTTCTTTGAATGATTTGGCCGAGGACCCCCCCACCCACTGAAAACAGGTTTGCGACCCACGGGTTGACAACCCCGATCGAAAACGATGCCAGAAATAAGCGAAAAGCTCGGCCTCTTTTGATTGACGTGTCTGGCGGTTCCGCTAGATTCAATTACACGTCGGAAATTTGGAAAAGGTCTCGGCCTTTGACCCTCCGTGCAAAAAAGCAAAACAGGCCTCGTGCACACGCACGACTGGGAGCCGCTCCATTAGCCGGATGATTTACGTGGCGTTTTCTCTCACTTACCTGTCTCGTTTCCAGAGTTTCTTACTTTCTTGTTTTGTATTGGCTCCTGACATTGTTTTTTAAGGAAGAAAGAAAGAAAGAAAGAAAGAAAGAAAGAAAGAAAGAAAGAAAGAAAGAAAGAAAGAAAGAGAGGAAAGAAGGAAAGAAGGAAAGAAAGAAAGAAAGAAAGAAAGCAAGAAAGAAAGAAAGAAAGAAAGAAAGAAAAAGAAAGAAAGAAAGAGGGGAAAGGAACAGAGTAAAAAGGAAACACGAATACATTAAAAGAGAAGAAAGAAAGAAAGAAAGAAAGAAAAAAGAAAGAAAGAAAGAAAGAAAGAAAGTAAGAAAGTAAAAAAGAAAGAAAGAAGAAAGAAAGAAAGAAAGAAAGAAAGAAAGAAAGAAAGAAAGAAAGAAAAAAGAAAGAAAGAAAGAAAGTAAGAAAGTAAAAAAGAAAGAAAGAAGAAAGAAAGGAAGGAAGGAAGGAAGAATGAAAGAAAAAAGAGAGGAAAGGAAGAGATTAAAAAGGGAGAGAGGAGAGAGGAGAGAGGAAAGGAAGAGAAAAGAAAGAAAGACAGACAGACAGACAGACAGAAATACAGACAGAAAGAAAGAAAGAAAGAAAGAAAGAAAGTAAGAAAGAAAGAAAGAAAAAGAAGAATCAAGAAAGAAGAATCAAAAAAGAGAGAAAGAAAGAGATTAAAAAGGGAGAGAGGAGAGAGGAGAGAGGAAAGGAAGAGAAAAGAAAGAAAGAAAGACAGACAGACAGACAGACAGAAATACAGACAGAAAGAAAGAAAGAAAGAAAGAAAGGAAGGAAGAAAGAAAGAAAGAAAGAAAGAAAGAAAGAAAGAAAGAAAGAAGGAAAGAAGGAAAGAAAGGAAGAAAGAAAGAATGAAAGAAAGAAAAAAAGAAAGAAAGAAACAAAGAAGAATCAAGATAGAAGAATCAAGAAAGAGAGAAATAAAGAAAGAAAGAAAGAAAGAAAGGAAGTAAATAAGGAAGCAACGAAGGAACTAAGGAACGAAGGAATGAAGAAAAGAAGCGTGAATGAAAAAATAAAGTAAAAAGAGGAAAGGAAGAGAGTAAAGGGAGAGAGAAATACATAAAAAGAGAGGAAAGGAAGAGAAAAAAAAGAAAGACAGACAGACAGACAGACAGAAAGAAAGAAAGAAAGAAAGAAAGGAAGAAAGAAAGAAAGAAAGAAAGAAAGAAAGAAAGAAAGAAAGAAAGAAAGAAAGAAAAAGAAGAATCAAGAAAGAAGAATCAAAAAAGAGAGAAAGAAAGAAAGAAAGAAAGAAAGGAAGAGTGAAAGAAAAAAGAGAGATAGGGGGAGAAAGGAAAAGAGGGAGAATGAAAGAAAGTGTAAGAAACATACAATTGTTTTTTTTTCTCCCAGCGTTGTCAGGCCCGATCCGGCCCGCCCACTGTATGTATGACACCCTCTCAAAATCCACAAACGAGTGCAATTAATTGCGCATAAACGAGCGGATTTTATGTACTCTACGATAAAACTCCGCTCCATCTCTTCTACCTAATCGGCGCGTTTTTATAGGGACCACATCTCATTTCATTGTCATTGTGTTGGTTTTATTTCCTTTTTGCTGTACACGTTTGTATGATTTACACTCTTTTGTGAAGACGTCGCTGCTGAATAATTGTAAATCATATTCGCACATCATAAATAAACATCACGTGATTGATAGCTCAAGCTCTAGTGCATGCTCAGGCCAAGGGTTAGGGTTAGGGTTAGGGTTTTGAATCAATTACTTTCATCAAACTGGGTTTTAAACATTCACAGTTATAGCAAGACAATATTTTAGGTAGGGTTTGAGCACAAATATTTGAAATTCAGTTGAAAAAAAGGATAAAGAGACAAACAAAGAATTTTAAAAAAAGCAAGAAAAAAAATTAAAAAACAGAGGAAAAGCAAGAAAATAGAAAAAGAATAAAAAAGGAACCAAAGAAGAAAAAAATTAAAACATAAAATTAAAACAAGGGAAAAAAATAATAAAGCAAGCACAAGCTAGGGGAAAAAATAAGAAAAGAAACCAGAAGAGAGAAAAGAGAAGAAAACAAGCAGGAGAAAATCAAAAAAGAGGAAGAAGCAAAAAAATAAACAAAATGCTAGAGACGGGGGAAAGAAACAAAATAGTTTAAAAAAGGATTTAGAAGAGAGAAAAAGAAAACAAGCAGGAGAAAATCAAAAAAAAGAGGAAGAAGCAAATAAATAAACAAAATGCTAGAGACAGGGGAAAGAAACAAAATAGTTTAAAAAAAGGATTTAGAAGAGAGAAAAAGAAAACAAGCAGGAGAAAATCAAAAAGAGGAAGAAGCGAAAAAAAACAGCGAGGTGCGGGACAAAGAAAGAAAAATAAAACAAACAAGGAAAATGGAGAATAAAATGAGAAAATAGCTGAAAAAATGTTAAAAAAACTAGGGGCGAAGAAATAAAAGAAGAAAAAGGAAAAAAGAAAAAGATGGTTCGGTTCGGTAGGTTACTAATAACAATGTCATTCTTTGCACAAAATAAATGAATACATAAATTTTTCTACTAAATTCTAATAACATTCCTGTGCATTTTGTAATTCCCCCTTGATACCGTAATTCATTGAAAAGAAGTGAAATAACAATTCTTTCATTGGAAAATCTCCAGGAAAATATTTCAAAATCAATTCCCGGCCCGGGGGCCATTTTAGGTGTAGAGCTTTTTCATCTCACTTAAAGCGATATATCCTGTAAAATTCAATGGTGATACTATTTTCATTCAAATATTTTTAATTTAAAAGTGTTTGAAGGTCTTTTTTATTCATCAAAATTTCATTTTTGAATTGAATTTTGAGCCTCTTGGGCTTCCATAATAACATACTGCCACTGTAATACACTGGAGCCTCCACAGACTCTGCCGCTATGCCGCAAGTGACACTAAAATAGCGAAAGAGGAGCGGTGATAGAATCAAATGGACTGTACCATTTCGAGGCAGTGGAGTATTTTCCTGACATTTTTGTTTCGTTTGATTTATTTTTTCCATTTTGTTTAAGCCTGTCCTGTCCTTTATTATAGAGAAAAGAGAGTTTTTCAGGGGTGCTTGGGTGGAATTTGGGGGTGCTCAAGCACCGCCAAAAACGGGCAGGTTACGCCCATGTCCTGGCAAAAGTTGAATGTGTTTCTTTTTTCATTAAAATGATTTAAACAATTGTCATTGTTTCCAGTCACCATCAAGAGGTAATACAGTTTTTTTTCCATTTTGGTTCATAATTTTGCTGCCATTTTGGATTAAACCAGGGGTGTCAAACTCAATTTACCTCGGGGGCCACAGGATAGAACAAACATTCCCTCGGGGGCCGGACTAGTAGATTAGAGAGAAAGAAAGAGAGGAAGAAATAAGACAAAGCGAAGGAGAGAAAAAGACGGTGGGACAAAGAAAGAGAGAAACGGAGAGAGAGAGAGAAAAAGAGAAAAAAGAGAGAGAGAACGTGTAACGTGAGAATCAAGAGATAAGAAAGAAAGAAAGAAAAAGAAAGAAAGAAAGAGGGGAAATAATGAGAGAGGGGGAAAGAAAGAGAGAAAGAGAAAAATAGAAAGAGAGAATGGGAGAAGGAGAGAATGGGAAAAGCAAGAGAGAGAGAAAGAGAGACAAGAGAGAGAAGGAAAAATGGAGAGCAAAAATAAGGTAAAAAGACAAAGAGAGAGAGAAAGAGACAAAGAGAAACAAAGAAAGAGACAAAGAGACACACAGAAAGTGAAAGAGAGAGACAGCGAGAGAGAGAAAAAGGGAAGGGAAAAAAAGAGTGAGAGAGAGAGAGAAATACAAGTCCACCGTCTTTGTGAGAGGCACCTGACTTTGGCAACATCAAGTGGACATATTTCAACCTACAGCTCGTTTTTCTCTTGCGCTTCACTGAGCGTTGTCTCGCGGGCCGGATTCAATCCCTTAGCGGGCCTGATCTGGCCCCCGGGCCGCCTGTTTGACACCCCTGGATTAAACTATATTTTCTAACCCATTTTTCAAGTTTTCCTTTATTCTTATTATTGTTTTTGGGGAGGAGAACACAACATCAAATGAGCAATCACTTCCAGACAGCGGAACAAAACATTTATTTTACGACATTACAGCTTATATTTATTTATTGAACGAAAATAATAGCTCAAGCTTCACTTTGCTAGGGAAGGATTTTATACATTTGACTATAAAGGATTTTGTACAATCAAATACAAATGACATTTAAATGCAAAAGATCAAAGGTCAATGCAACCTAGTGGAGAATAATGTTTACAGGAACAGCGGGGAACTGGGACAAAGGGCTGATAAGATAATCAGCACTTCTCGACGCAGAGGGGCCCTGGTGACGTAGAAACGCTCGGGGATGTTTTGACCATTTCAGATATCGAGGCGAGGGGGTTCTCAGGGCACGCCCATGGGAGGAGCCGGCACACCAGCTTGTGGAGAGACGTGGGTCGAGAAGGAAAGAAAGGCAGGACAGAGACTTGAACGACACTAATTCGGCTAATTCGGCTAATTCGATGGAGTTCACTTAGTTAATTTGTTTAAGAAATTAAATCTGCCCCCGTGTGAAAATGTTCTTGTCCATCTTTTCCCATCAAGAAACGAGCATGCATTGTTATGTAAATAAAGTGTGTTTTTGGTTAATGGAGTCAGATAACTAACTCGAACAATTTGGTAAACGATACATTTTAATATTTATTTCCTAACACTAGGTATATTTTTTGCAGCGCAATCTGAAACAGCTTCAACATACAAACGTTATTAAATATACTGTGCTCGCTCATGAGCAGATAATTAGTATATATTAAAAAAAAATGGAATCATGCTGCCACCTACTGATAAGGATGATGATATGGAAGAAAGCAAAGATAACCAAACACTAGCACGCTTTTTAGCAGAGTTCAATTTCTTGCGGCACACCGTTTTGCCCAGGCACCCAAGGTTGAAAAACAATGCACTCATACAGTACTTTTTAAAGGAGTGCTATGCGCATGAAAAATAAAAAACAAAAACAACACGGCATGCATGAACTTAAATGAAGTGATCGCATGGTACAATAAAAATCTTGTCATAGTAATAATGATAATATTACAAATAGTAGCACCATTTTTCAGATTCAGTCTACCAAAATAAAAGTACTTTAATGATAAAATCATTCAGCAAATTGTTTATTATTTTCTTGAGTCAATAAATGATTTTCGTGTGTGCGCTGTCAATAAAATAAAAAAAGCTACAAACAAAGAATGAAATCATTTCATGCTGGAACAACAACTACGCAATAGTAGTAACAACACGATCATAATAGTATGAATAATATGACAAATAGTAGCACGGCTCTCGGAGAGCATGCTCAAATGGAGACGGAATAAAGCCCTTTTCAATCAAACGTTTGTACACTATTTAAATGATAAAAGCATTCGGCTAAAAAACAGGATTTACCGAAATTTGTGGATAGTAAAATCATGTATTTCTAGAAATAAAGGATGCATAATAACAATGATAATAATAACAATGGCCCTGCGATTGGCTGGCAACCAGTTCAGGGTGTCCCCTGCCCACTGCCCGATGATTGCTGGGATGGGCTCCAGCACCCCTGCGACCCTACTGAGGATAAGCGGTGTAGCTGATGAGATGAGATGAGATAATAACAATGATAATAATAATAATAATAATAATAATAATAATAATGGTAATAATAATAATAATAATAATAATAATAATTTGAAACTGTAATAATGATAATGTTAATGATAATAATAATAATGATAAACTATAATAAAGATAATAATAATAACAATAATGATAAAAATAATGACAATAATAATAATAATCATCATAATCATAATCATAATAAACTGTAATAAGGAACTGTAATAAGGATAATAATAATAATAATAATAATAATAATAAAAATAATGATAAAAGAATAATATTAATGATGATAAAACTGTAATGAAGATAATAATAATTATAAAATAATGTCAATAATATTAATAATAATAATAATGATAATAACAATGATAATAATGATAAAAATAATGACAATAATAATAATAATCATCATCATAATCATAATAAATTGTAATTTAAAAAATAATAATAATAATAATAATGATAATAAAAATGATAATAATGATCAAAATAATTACAATAATAATAATCATTATCATAATCATAATCATAATAAACTGTAATAAAGATAATAGTAGTAATAATAATAATAATAATTATTATTATAATTATAATTATAAAAATAATGATAAAAATAATAATAATAATAATAATAATAATAATAATGATGATGATAATAATAATAATAATGACAATAAAAATAATGATAAAAGAATAATATTAATGATGATAAACTGTAATAAAGATAATAATAATAATGATAAAAATAATGTCAATAATAATAATAATAATAATCATAATCATAATAAACTGTAATAAAGGTAATAATAATAATAATAATAATTTAAAATGATAATAATTATAAAAAGTAATGACAATAATAATAATCATCATCATAATCATAATAAACTGTAATAAAAAATAATAATAATAATGATAATAAAAATAATAATGATAAAAATAATGACAATAATAATAATAATCATCATAATCATAAACTGTAATAAAGATAATAGTAGTAATTATAATAATAATAATAATAAAAATCATAATTATAATTATAGAAATAATGATAAAAATAATAATAATAATGATAATAATGATAAAAATGATAAAAAATTATGACAATAATAATAATCATCATCATAATAAACTGTAATAAAGATAATGATGATAATAATAATAATAATAATGATGATGATGAAAATAATAATAATAATAATAATAATAATAATAAAAATAACGATGCTGATGATGATGATAATAATAATAATAACAACAACAACATAGCACTGACAGATCTAGCAATACTAGAAATGATAAAAAAAAATGATTGGGTATTATTATTGAAGTGCTCTACTTGTACTACTAAAAAAAATATTCAAAATAAAACCATATTTTTTTTCTGGAATTTTGAAATATATAATAACAAGAAATATAGTCTATCATGTTTCTCTAGATGAAAAGATACTAATAATAATATCAACATAACACAACAACTATAACAATAATAAGAATCACACAATAATTTTAGTTATTTGCGTTAAAGTACACTTCCTATACAACTAAAAAAAACTAAAGATTTCATATGATTTTCAAAATAATACAAGAACGAAAAGGGTTATCGTAGCGCTCCCCTCGAGCAAATATATTGTCTCTCTGGCAAAACATGCTTAATAACAATTATTAAAATAATGATGATATTAATTCTAATAACCTTGACAAATATACTGTAACAATAAGCGAAACGTTTAAAATAAAATCGGTTTTTATAATTGAAGTTCACTTCCTGTGACATTAAAATAACATTTAAAATAAAAGCATAATTTTCCCGGAATTTTAGATTTACACAAATAATATGATAACAAAAAGGCTTGTCGTAGAGCCACTTTTTATCAGATATAATAACATAACATTGAAAATTATAAAAAATGATACAAAAGAGATAAAAGAATATCAACTACTTTTATATTGAAGTGCGCTGGCTGTAGTATTAAAACAATTGTTGTTCGATAATGTTTATTTGACGGAGCATTAGCGTTCCAATGTGTGCTCGTCAGAGCGAATATAACCGTAAATGTTGAGATTTTCGCTGTTAAAAATAACAATAACAGCCATTAAATCCTAATTGAAGCGTCAACATGCTCCAATGTCACTCAGCGATCGCCCTCTTATTTTCCTTTTTTCATTCTATTCCTGGAAATGTACTTTATTCATCATTTACGAAAAAAAAAGGAAAAAGTGATTTACGAGAAATGACCAACAACGTGCCAACTTTTTCCTTTTTCACGCATTTTTTACCCGTTTTATTATCGTTTTCAATTGTTTTAACATTTTATTGCACCGGAGAGAAAAACGTTGAACATACCGATCTCGTCTTGATTTTTTTGTCTTTTATTTTAATTCATTTGAGATTTCTAATAAAAAAAACAACTCTGCACAAGAAAAAAAGCCATTTTACGTGCAAAACTAAATTGACCCTTCTGTTTTGTATATTTAGTAAATAATTTCACTTGTTTTTATTTATTATCTAATCTGTCCTGCCGTGAGTAAATAGGTGCCATGTAGTGTTTAAATAAAGAATTGTGATCATTTATAAGCGAATAAGCAACCCCAAATCGACCGCAAATTGAGAAAAAAACTAGAAAAAAATGCTGGAATCATTATTTGTGTTGTTTATTCGGTAAATAAAAACTTAACAACAATTATCTCCGTGTTTTTTGTTGCGAGTAAATAGGTGCCGTGTTGTGTTTGGAAGGTTTATTATTGCTTAATAATATGTAATCCCAAGAGTGCCATAGTCCAAATGATTTAACCGAACATCCAATTTATTGAAACAGCCCTCAAACGAACATTCATCTAATAAAAAGCCTTTCGAAATAATGAAAATTGTCATCACAATTTTTCCGTTCTTTTAATACATCAGAAGAGAATCGTTTACATAATCATTGTAGTTGTATTAAAAATCAACTTTCTTATTACGTTTTTATTCCCGAACGTCCTTTTCAAATTACCTTAAGAAAAGTTTGCTGTTCTAAAATCTTAAAAACTGGATCATAAGACATGATGACAATTTAATTCAAACATTTTGTCAAAGCTTTCTTATTTCAAGAGGATTTTTTTATGATTCCAATTTCGTTTTTATTCATTAAATTATGGCAATTCCGGGCTTCCGTAGTAGAACACTCGATAATGGACAAATGGAGCGTTCAATGGAAGCTATTGCATATTTATATTTATATTTATATTTATATTTATATTTATATTTATATTTATATTTATATTTATATTTAGATTTAGATTTAGATTTATAATTCTATTTTATAACATGCAATTATTGAAACGACCATTTGACTTTATCAGGTTATGTTATGTAAAACTTAGTTTCTACTTTATTTTTAACAAACATAAATAATATTAAAAAATAAACAAACGGATCTAATATGCGTTGAAGTGCAATGAGAAGGAAAAACCCCAATAATTATTCTATTCTTACGATTATTGGCCACTACACATGCAAGTTTAAATCAAAACATTTGAACATGCTATCTTGTGATCGTTCATTAAAGAGACAGTACATAGTTTATACGTAATAGTATATAATTTAACCGTGCATGTGTTGCATAAATATGCAACCCCCCCTGCAGAAGTATTTAAATATTTTTACTGAGCTTCAGATCAAAAAGATGAATGTGAGGTAGAAGTTCACCATGCAATTTATTTTTGACGGGGGGTTTATAAAACGTATTGAACTGGAGGAGATTATATTCTTCCTACACTTTGAGTTGCAGTTTATTGCCTGAAAAAGTACTACACAAATACATTTAGTATGTTGTTTTTGTATTTATTACTTCATTTTTGGGTTATAGTTTTCGGTTCTCTGTACACTAACCTAGGGTGTCCTGAGTGGCCCTTTCAAATAAAATGTGTTATGATTATGATTATGATTATATTATCATTAGTATTATTATGTCAACCTCAGCCGATTACTCCCTCTATTAACGATTGCGATTCCCCTTATGGTTCGACGATAAACCTCAAAAACAAAAACCGGCACCTATTTACTCGCAGCAAGACAGACAATGTACAATACCGCGACAATATTGGCAATGTACGATGACGTCATTGTTTGTTATAGTGACCGAGACGATCCTGATTAGAGGATAAACGGGTAAGACGGGATCGGTCTAGCAATAAAGGAGTTTAAGGGAAAAAAAACAACGGTTCCTGAACAAACATTTGAATACAGTGTACGGAATTTGAAATCAAAATAACGTATTTTTTGACAGGTATCATACCTGCCATCACTACGCTTTATCGTGTCGGACTACCGAATTCTGTTTTTTCGCCCAATTATCACTTTTTTCTTGGCTAATGTTTTAGCTGCTTTATTTTGAAGGCAGACTAAATCTTTGTGCATGAATAAATGGCTAAATTTAAGTTCCGTTTTGGTAAAAGTTTACCACTTCTGGTATTAAACGAGCACGTTTTGTTTGTTTCAAAATAAAATGCGCGATCTAATCGACAGTTTTTGAGGTCAAAAGGTGGGCATGTACGCATTTTTTCGCAAAAAATGGGGATAACAAAGAAGCTGTGATTGCAGTTTTACACCTGAACCAACTCACCACGCTATACAAAGTCAACATGGTCCTCTACTGGCTGGTGAGAGCATTTGATTTGCATTTATCTTAAGAAATTATACATTTCGATAGCAATGAAATAGAGTAGTGTTTTTAAAATGGTGGGTCAGGACTCAAAAGTGGCTTGCAGAACTGTGTTTAGTGGGTTCCAAGCCTTTGGCTTTGCAAAATAATGCCAAGCAGAAGAAACAGACGGTCGATCGCACTCCCTAACAGTAGATGGCGATAATTCCCTGCCTAAACTTTTTTGCTCAGTCAATCGACACCATCTGAAATGTGTTTGTGAGGGGCCACGTCTCGTTTGCTTGTGATCTTGTTGGTTTTCTTTCCTTTTTCTGTCCATTATAATGGGTCCCAAGAAAGTTAGTGATAAGGGGAAGGAGACGAGAGAAAAAAATCATAACAAATATAGAGACACCCCTTGGGTAAAGCGTTTTTTCTTAACTGGTGGCTCGGTATGAGTCGCCAACCCGTTTTCAGTGGGTTGGGGGCTTTTGCCTTGGCAAAATAAAGCTAAGAAGAAGTAAAAAATGGAGGGTCGATTACGATCATCAACAGTAGATGGTGATAATACCCAGCTGTTCAGTTAATCGGCGCCTCTTGATAGGAACAACAACAAATAATGTTACATAATATGTTCGAAAAGGGGTAGTAAGAAGCAAATGCTTATATTCCCTAATTATTGAAATGCTTTTAGATACTTTAGTTTGTATGTGTCTGATGTGTGTTTTTCATCTTAATTTATCGTCTTTATGACCCCTAAAAACTTAATTTCTGATACAACGTCTATTGCAGCACCATTTTTACTTCAAAATCTTGATTTGCCTTGCGATTACCAAAAAATATTACTGTGTTTTTATTTAAATTTCAAGATAATTTCTTGATAATCATCCATACTTTTAGGTTCATGAATTCATCATTTCATTTTATTGTGATTTAGTTAGGGTTTTATTCTGTCCCTAATAATGGTTCCCAAGATAATTAGGGATAAGGGAAGGCAAAGGGGAAAAATTGTGACAGGGATCCAGTCGAAGAAGGAAATGATTGCGAAATACAAAAATGGTGTAAGAGTGCCGTTAGAGTGCTGATGGAAGTCATTGGAAATAGTTTGAAAATATTTTTAGCTTTAACCGGTAAAATACCCTTTATTTTATATTTACATATTTATATCTATCTATCGATGTTTCTGTTATTAACATTTTGGATTTCTTTTAGTATTTTAAAGCTGTTATAGAGGCTCATTTATATGCGATGCAGACGTATACGGAACTCGAAGTCATTTTGCTTCTTGAAAAAAATAAATCTACTCTTCTATCTCTGCTTTAAAGTTAACCATCCCTTCATTCGATACATTGATAAGTGGATTTTTTTCACGATTTGGCTGGTCACGTGTTTTTTTTTGTCTGATCAGGGGCAATAATTACTAAAGTTCACTACAGCCCCTTTTTATCCTTCAAAAACGTGCAATTAGAACTATACACAGGGTAGGATATCGGGATCATACTCATATTTTATTCATGCAGTCCAAATGATTAAAATTAGATGATTTAATAAAATTTTTCACTTCATAACTGCTATTTAAGGTCCACAAAAACATAGTGCCAGAAAACATCCCAAAATTATTCACTCGGAAAGAGGGAAATTATAACTTGAGGGGCTGTAGTAAATTCAAAATCCCAGAGGTGAGAACCACCAGGAAAAGTATGTGTGTGTCTGTGTGTGGAGTCAAATTTTGTAATCATTTACAAGATGAGATGTCTTCAAATTTAAATACAAAAAAACATTCCTGGCGAAATACAGGGATGAAGAAAATGGGATATGAGGTAGATTGGAAATACTGCGTTTAAAACTATGGTTAACTTTGTTGTTATTGTTGCTATTATTATATCATAACTGTTATTATAAACATTATGTTTATATTTATTGTTGTTATTATCATTGGTGCCGCAGTGATATTTGGTAACGAGTGGCATGATGAGGTTGAGGGAAGGGTATTACGAAGATAAGTGTGTAAAATATGTGATTTTTGTAATTACTATAATGATTGATATCTGACCTATGTAATAAGTATATCCATGAGATTTTGTTATATTAGACACAAGAGAAGAAAAGGATTTGTAAAATGTATTGGATAGGGGTAGGGAAAATAAGCATCGTCTTCGGACATGTTATGTAACATTATTTTGTTGTTGACTCGTTGTTTTTGTCCTGTTTTTATTTTAACGTTCAAAGTTTTTATTCATTCATTCATTCTGGAGAGGGACGAAAATGGCGCTTTCTACGTATGCAGGTTTGCGTTCGATTCGGGGCAAAAGTGTCACTTACTGTCCTGTTGGTTGGTGTCACTCCCACTGGTCAATCCCGGAGATTCCAGCAAACTTCTGGCGGCTTCCCCGATGCTCTCGTCGACCTGGTTCCCCACCATTTCGGCCGACTCTTCCAAATCCAACAAGTGGCTTACCGAGAAGTTCTTTTTGGCTTGCAAGTTGTCCAGGTTGGACGCCATGGGACTCTCCAGGCGATTGGATATCGAGGCGTGCCTGTCCATTGTATAACTGGAAGTCATGACGCAATATCGAATCGGGACGATCGAGAAGGTTTCAAAACAAATAGATCCGTTTCTTCTCGGAGTCAACGGCTCATGTCGGAAAAAATCCAAAGTTAGGGCTCGGAGAAACGCTTTCTGCCGGTTTTCGGTGTATCCATGCGGCGGCGGCGGCGGTGTTTGAAAAGAAAATAGGGTGAGAGAGACTTGCTAGCTTAAGCACATCTGAATTGTCTTTGCCGTGAGCATGGGAAGGGCCCCTGCTTCCCTGATGACGACCAGATGCTCAAAGTGTGTCCTTTCAAAGTTTGCTCAACTTCAAGTAATACGAGGAAAGGGAGCCCCCCCAACCCCAGACCCCGTCTCTCTCTCTTTCTCTCCCTCCCGCTCTCTTTTCCCCTCTAGCCACCCCAGTCACAGGAGCCCCATAATTACGCGGCATCGCATGGGTCTGACTTTTTACAGGCGCCTCTGAAAGAAGTCACCTCCTCCTTTGCAACAGAATTAACAATCAGGACCATCAAGACTCCTGGCCTTACTGCTTCTAAGGCTGGAAAATCCTAATGAGGGTGAAGGTAGCATGCTAAAGGGACATTGTGTTTGATTTAGCGCCTCCTAGCGGTGAAAAAAAATCCTCATTTGTTGAAACTAGAAGGCAATGTTCCCTGTAATCTTCCAGGGGTCTGAGCGTTCACACAAAGTCGGCGAGCAACGCTTGAAACTACAGTGAGCAACAGCAATCCCATATGTGGCAACTGAGTCGTTATCAAACATGTCCAAAACTTGGCATCACGTTACATTTTGCTGAGTTTCCGGCAAGGCAAAATTATTTTTCACTTTTGAATGAATTTACTCATGTACTATTGCAAAGGTTGTACAGCCTTCAAACATCATTTGTTTTTACAATTCATTTACAAGATTTCCATTTCTTTTTTTTCCTGGTATCTTTTGTCGCATAATACTAACATGTATGGGGGCTGATTTAGTCGGTTGCACGATACAGATCTGTATTTAATTACATTTTTTTAGTGGAAGTTCAATGTTGGCAACAAGATTGACTTGGTATAATTGGGAATTATTTGACTGCAACTTTTTCTTTTTTTTTCCCCTGTTTTTTCTATTTTCTTTAAATTCCTTTAAAAAATCTTGTGTTCATTTTTTCCTGGCTGTTACATTTTTCTTGGTTTTTGTTCTCTATTACATTTGTTCCTTTATTTGTATATTTTATTTTCTTCTGGCTTTTTTTTCTGATTTTTTCCTGCTCTTTTTTTCTCTTTTTCTGTCCTTTTGTTTCTTTTCTTTCTCAGCTTTTCACTACTTTTTCATTTTGTTTTTTTTTCTTTATAGTTCTATTTCCCTCCTTCCTTTAAGTCATTTTGTGCACAATTTTACATAATAAATGGTCGTGTAGGGATTAAAGAAGAAAAAAACTCTGAAGAGCCGTTTGGGACCCGAAGGAGCCGGTTCTTTTTAGTGAGCCGAGCCGAAGAAGCCGGTTCCAGAAAAACTCTTTACTTTACTCAACTTCGTTCTACTTTGACCTTGACCTCAAAATACCGCATTTAGGACACAACGTCGGGGGAACCCGTGTAGTTTTACCTTCATGCACTGTAACTTTGACTTAATTCGCTTTTTATATAGCAATTTCGAGTCCTCATTTTTGTGAGCTGGCTAGATTTTCTTGTGAGCGGAAAAGCTCTGGGCAGTGCGCAATTGCGCACACACGCAGCTTAGAGGGAACATTGCTAGAAGGGCTGTGCGCCAGTATATAATTCTACTTGCTTGTAAAAGATTGTGATTCCGGTAAACTTCTAGCCTGAGAGGGGAGAATGTTTTTCTGGGAAAGCTGCCGAGTCAGCAAAACCAGCAGCCTTCACATCTGGGATAACCTACCTGACTGCCTTGTGTTGATCTTTAATGTCATTTGTCACAAGCCAGTGACGGAGACAGGACCCAATAGCGTTCATTTTTATTACGAAAGAAAGCAGTGCTTGCTTCCACGATCCGATGATTGTCGGACACGGGTAGCTGATGGTAGGAACGCGGAAGTGGCACTTCCGTGTCGAGCAAGGATAGTCGTGGGCGGCGGAAAAGCTGATCGATAGCCGGGACGGGGGAGCAAGGGCGGTAACGAGTCCAGAAGAAAGGTCGGCAACAACTATCAGGCAGGAAACAGGGCAAAACAGGTCGATGGACGGAAGACCAGTGCAGAAACGGGTCCAGAAACAGGTCTGGTATCAAGCAGGAGAAAACAGGGCAGGAGATTGTCAGAAGGTACAGAGCTTGCCTAGCAAAAGCGTAGGTTCGCAGGACGGTCCGACACCATCCTTCTGAAAGCCGGGAGTTTAAAAAGGGTCAGGGAACCAATCAGCGACCAGGGCTATTGGCGCCAACGGGGCAGCCGCAGGTACCCCGAATCAGTAATCATGACAGTCATTCTGTCCTGGGAGAGTGGAGTGTTATTATGGGACAGCTGCTGAGTCAGCAAAACCAAAGGTTCTGACTTGACTTTTTAAACATTTTACAAAAAAAAAAAGGTCAACCCTTCTAACTGACTGCAAGACATTGTGTTGAAATTAAAAGTTGTTCTGGCCCTTGAAAAGGGGAATGTCTTTCTGGAAAACTGCCGAGTCAGCAAAACTAAAAGGGTCAGGTTTTTGTAGGATTTTATCCTCTAGAGTGACCTACCTGATTGAGTCTGAAAGATTGTGATCCTGGTGCCACCAAAAAAAATCACCTCCTCTTTTGCAACCAAACTAATCGTCTGTACCACTGCTTCTCAGCCTGGCACAGCTGAAAGGCCAATGAGGGTTAAAGTAGCATGTTAAAGGGACATTGTGTATTATTTAGCGCCTCCTAGTGATGAAAAACCACATTTATTTGTATATTCCTTAATCACAAAATGTCTCAGGGGTTTGCACAGGACACAATGACATCACCCCCTGATCTAATAGATCTAATAGATGCATGGACAGATAGATACTATGTTCATCACCGTAGGGAAATTCACACTTCCAGCAGTATCCTTGTTTGAAAAATAAAATGATAAAATAAAAGATATAGAATACAAATATACCCAATATAACGTGTTGATATAGAGTATTTAAATAGTGCTACTGCTAATGTGGGGGTGGGGTTTAATTTGGGCTTTTACTCCCCCGGGTGGAGTTAAAGAGCCTGAGGCATGAGGAAGAAGTGATCTCTTCAGTCTGTCCGTGGAACAAGAAGAGATTTAAACACTTTCTATGAGGTTGCAGATCTTATCCCAGGGGGCAGAGTATTGCACAGCACCGGGGCCCGTATGGAGAAAGCTATCGAGCCTGCATATTTCCTCTTGGCTCTTGGAGTTACAGGCAGACGAGATTTTCTGAGCGGAGGCTCTGTGTAGGAACATTGGGGGAAATCAAATGAGAGGTAAGAGGGGCCCAGTCCATGCAAACAGTTTTATATAAGTAAAAGTCACATCTTAAGTGGACCCGGAGCCAGTGCAAGTTAGCTAATATAAGTTATATTGTTTCTTGTCTTAGTGAAAGGTTTTACTGCAGTCTGTAAAACTAGAATGGCTGTGAGCCATTAGAGCATCACCTGCTTTGAGATCTGATTGCTTGTCAAATATTTTGATCCTAGCCAAAATTGTCCCGGCCAGAGAGAGTAGACTGTCTTTCTGGGAAAGTTGCGGTGTCAGCAAAACCAAAAATGCTGAGTCAGCTTTTTGGGGCAAGTTTTTTTTTTTTTTTTTTTTTTACAAAAAAAGGTCCCTCTAGCTGTCTGCAAGGCATTGTGTTGAAATAACTTGTTGTTCTGTTCTGGAAGAGGGGAATGTCTTTTTGAAAAAAAAATGCTTTGTCAGCAAAACCAAAAGTGCTGAGTCAATTTTGGGGGCATTTTTCACATATACGTCAACCCTTCTTAATGTCCTCAAGACATTGTGTGAATCTATCTATCTATCTATCTATCTCTATATTTATCCATCCATCTATCTCTATATCTATCCATCCATCTATCCATCTATCTATCTTGGTCATATCCCTCAAGAGGGGTGACCGATAGCAAGACAAACACATACAATAACAAAGAAAATAAAAGGGAAAAAATAGCAAAAAACACAATTTTTTTGGGACCATGGCCAACCCAAATGCCCAAACACCCAAACAAGTTAGGAACCTCGGCACCCAAGTTGGTCATGCTTTCGTCCCTCCAGATGAAACGGGACACAAGAAAGCGGCCATGTCACTTGGGTCAGGGTGACACAACACACACTTCTGTTCTGACAGCTTTCACTGGTTTACCCCTGCCGCATCATACGGGTGCCCTGCCCATCCCTTAGAACGAGCCCAAACATCCCACTATCCTTTTACAGAAAAAAATGCCAAAACAGCTGCCTTTTCTTTTCTGACTCAGCAGCTTTCCCAGAAAGACATTCTACTCTCTCACGACCAGAACGAATACAAAAACACCATATTTCACAGGCAGTCAGGTAGGTTACCCTAGATGTGAACAATACACAAACAGATGACTCAGATTTTTTTTTCTGACTCAGCATTTTTCCCCAGAAAGACATTTCAGTCTCCCAGGACCAGAACGACATTAATTATCAACAACATATTTTACAGGCAGTCAGGTAGCTTACCCTAGAGGTGAACAATGCACAAACAGCTGACTCAGAACTTTTTTTTATTTTCTAACTCGGCTTTTTTTCTGAGAAAGACATTTCAGTCTTCCAGTAAAAGAAGGACATTGAATATCAACACCATATTTTACAGGCAGTCATGTAGGTTCCCCTAGATGTAAAAAATACCAGAACAGCTGCCTTTTCTTTTCTGACTCAGCGGCTTTCCCAGAAAGACATTCTATTCTCACAGGACCAGAACGACATTGAATATCAACACCATCTTTTAAAGGCAGTCATGTGGGATCCCCTATTTGTGAAAAACGCCAAAACAGCTGCCTTTTCTTTTCTGACTCAGCATTTTTCCCCAGAAAAAAAACATTTCAGTCTCCCAGGACCAGAACAACATTGAATTTCAACACCATCTTCTACAGGCAGTCAGGTAAGTTACCCTAGATGTAAACAATGCACAAACAGCTGCCTTTTATTTTTTGACTCACCAGCTTTCCCAGAAAGACATTCTCAGGACTAGAAGGACATTGAATATCAACACTATCCTTTACAGGCAGTCATGTAGGTTCCCCTATTTGTGAAAAACGCCAAAACAGCTGCCTTTTCTTTTCTGACTCAGCATTTTTCCCCAGAAAAAACATTTCAGTCTCCCAGGACCAGAACGACATTGAATATCAACACTATCTTCTACAGGAAGTCAGGTAAGTCACCCTAGATGTGAACAATGCACAAACAGCTGCATTTTCTCTTCTGACTCAGCAGCTTTCCCAGAAAGACATTCTATTCTCTCAGGCCCACAACGACATTGAATATCAACACCATCTTTTGCAGGCAGTCATGTAGGTTCCCCTGGATGTGACAAATGCACAAACAGCTGCATTTTCTCTTCTGACTCAGCAGCTTTCCCAGAAAGACATTCTATTCTCTCAGGACTAGAAGGACATTGAATATCAACACCATCTTTTGCAGGCAGTCATGTAGGTTCCCCTGGATGTGACAAATGCCAAAACAGCTGCCTTTTCTCTGTTGACTCAGCAGCTTTCACAGAAAGACATTCTATTCTCTCAGGACCAGAAGGACATTGAATATCAACACTATCCTTTACAGGCAGTCATGTAGGTTCCCCTATTTGTGAAAAACGCCAAAACAGCTGCCTTTTCTTTTCTGACTCAGCATTTTTCCCCAGAAAAAACATTTCAGTCTCCCAGGACCAGAACGACATTGAATTTCAACACCATCTTCTACAGGCAGTCAGGTAAGTTACCCTAGATGTAAACAATGCACAAACAGCTGCCTTTTATTTTTTGACTCACCAGCTTTCCCAGAAAGACATTCTATTCTCTCAGGACCAGAAGGACATTGAATATCAACACTATCCTTTACAGGCAGTCATGTAGGTTCCCCTATTTGTGAAAAACGCCAAAACAGCTGCCTTTTCTTTTCTGACTCAGCATTTTTCCCCAGAAAAAACATTTCAGTCTCCCAGGACCAGAACGACATTGAATATCAACACTATCTTCTACAGGAAGTCAGGTAAGTCACCCTAGATGTGAACAATGCACAAACAGCTGCATTTTCTTTTCTGACTCAGCTTTCCCAGAAAGACATTCTATTCTCTCAGGACCAGAACGACATTGAATATCAACACCATATTTTAAAGGCAGTCATGTGGGATCCCCTATTTGTGAAAAACGCTAAAACAGCTGCATTATCTCTTCTGACTCAGCAGCTTTCCCAGAAAGACATTCTATTCTCTCAGGCCCACAACGACATTGAATATCAACACCATCTTTTAAAGGCAGTCATGTAGGATCCCCTATTTGTGAAAAACGCTAAAACAGCTGCATTTTCTCTTCTGACTCAGCAGCTTTCCCAGAAAGACATTCTACTCTCTCAGAACACGTTTGGCAAGGATCCCAACATTTAACAAGCGATCAGGTAGGTCACTCTAGACTCTAGAGTCTAGAGGAAGGACCCTGTAAAAGGAAAAATGCTACCAAAAACTGGTTTTGGCGTCTCAAAGCGCTCTTAGACATTCCGGTTTAGTGTATCGTCGCCGATGGAGGGGAGCGTAGTCGTGGATGTGTTCTAGAGGAGGGGGGCGTTCCCGAACCAGGACTCGGGACTGTGAGCCGCCTCCCTGGTATCCCCTGGGTTCCTGCCCCCAATCCGGGAAAAGAGTACTCCGTGCCATCAAAGAAAAGCCGATTGAATCCAGATGTCTTTCTCTCCTTCTTTCCGCGTAATTGATGAAGGCAGCGAGCGCACTAGACTTTTTCATCATTAGTTTTCCTCCCAAATTCCATTTTCCGGCCTACGAGTCCATTTCGCTGCCAACGTCTGTGAAGAAGGGGGGGATGATGGGAGGGGGGGGGGGGGATTACCATGCGTCAAAGGCAAAATATGACCCTCTCGGGCCCCTTTCTTTCTTTCGCTGGATGTGAAGAAACCAGTGGGATTTCTGTGTGAACCCAACGAAATATTTTCGTGACATAAGCGGCGAAAAGTCGGTCGGGGATTTTGTTTCGGTAACGGGGTCTCGGGACCGATGTTCCCTGTAATTTTCCTTACGGGTCCGAGCGTTCACACAAAGTCGGTGAGCAACGCTTGAAACAACAGTGAGCAACAGCAATCCCAAGTGTGGCAACAAGGTCATTATCAAACATGTCCAAAACTTGACATCATGTTACATTTTGCTGAGTTTCCGGCAATGCAAAATTATTTTCACTTTTGAATGAATTAACTTATGTACTATTGCAAAGGTTGCAGGGCCTACAAACGCCATTTGTTTTTACAATTCTTTCACAAGATGTTCATTTCTTTTTATTTCCTGCTATATTTTGTCGCATAATATTAACATTTTTGGGGGCTTATTTCGTCGGTTGCACGATACAAAACTGTATTTAATCATATTTTTTAGTGGAAGTACAATGTTGGCAACAAGATTCACTTGATACAATTGGAAATTATTTGAATGCAACACAAACTTTTTCTTCTTTTTCCCTGTTTTTTTCCATTTTTTTTAAATTCCTTTAAAAAATCTCATTGTGTTTATTTTTTTCAAGCTGTTACTTTTTTCTTTTTGTTCTCTATTTACTTTTTTTCTTTCTTTTCTTTTTTCTGGCTTTTTTCTAAATGTTTCCTTCTTTTTTACTCTTCCTTTTTTCTCAGCTTTTCACTATTTTTTCATTTTGGTATTTTTTTTCTTTTTTGTTCTATTTCCCCCCCCTTCCTTTAATTCATTTTGTGCACAATTTTACATCATATTTGGTCGTGTAGAAGAGAAAAAAACCTGAAGAGCCGTTTAGGACCCGAAAGAGCCGGTTCTTTTTAGTGAGCCGAGCCGAAGAAGCCGGTTCCCGAAAAACTCTACTGACTTTACTCAACCTTGTTCTACTTCGACATTCACTTCAAAATACCGCATTTAGGACACAACGTCAGGGGAACCCGTGTATTTTTACCTTCATGCACTGTAACTTTGACTTAATTCGCTTCTTAATTAGCAATTTCCAGCCCTGATTTTTGTGAGCTGGCTAGAATTTCTTGTGCGCGGAAAAGCTCTGGCCCATAGAGGGAACAATGCTCGGAACCCCTTTTTTTTCGTCACCGTTATTAGCGGTCAAAAGCAGTGCGTTACGTACAGGGTTGGGTAGGGTTACTTTAACTGGATTACTTTCAATTTCTTTTGGATTACTCCAATACCAGATATGCTAATAAAAGACAAAATAAACTAAATATGAATAAAATGACTCAATTTAGTGCAGGCTTGGGGAGCAACGGAACACATGGAACGGCAAAAATGATGTTGGCAAGCTGTTTAGATTTATTTTCATTTTGTTTCTGTCGCATTTTATGTTAGTTTTGCCGGAGATCAAAGAGATCAAAGCCAGAAGAGAAAGCTTACCACGTGTTGTGAGTCATTATTTTATTCATATATAGTTTCTAATTTGACTTTCCTAAAAGATGCAGCCAAAAGAAGCTCGTCTGACAACATTGTTGATATGTGGGTCAAACCTGAGGCGTGAGGGATTTTATACATTTGACTATAAAGGATTTTGTACGATCAAATACAAATGACATTTAATGCAAAAGATATTCACTGGCTGAGCTGTGGGGCAGGTCAGTGCAACCGAGTGGAGAATGATAATCAGCACTTCTCGACGCAGAGGGGCCCTGATGACGTAGAAGCGTTCGGGGAAGTTTTGACCATTTCAGATATCGAGGCGAGGTGGTGGACCCCACGTGGGGGCTTTCCTTGCACGCCCATGGGAGGAGCCGGCACACCAGCTTGCGGAAAAAACGTGGGCCGAGAGAAGGAAGCGAGAAGATCGAGAGAGGAGGCTTGACGGACACTCGAGCGACACTAATTCGGCCATATATTCGATGGAGTTCATTTTTTCATCAAGAAACAAGCGCGCATTGTTAGGCGAATGTAGGTTGTGTTTGGTTAATGGAGTCAGATAACTAGTTCGAACAATTTGGTAAACGCTACATTTTAATATTAAATTCTTAACAGGCGACAGTCAAAAGTCCCAGCCAAGTTTCTGACGCCTGAACTCAACACGGCATCGCCAAACGCCATATATTGAGTCTGGTCTTCGTGGAAATAAAGACAATTTGGGGCCAATCACTGCTTGATATCGACAATACAATCCAACCAAGCATATTGATTGAAAGAAAATGAAGAAAAAAAAGGGGGAAATTAAGAATATAAAGAAATGAAAAGTCAAAGAGAGAAAAAAGCCAGAGAAAAGAGGAAAACAGAAAAGGGAAAAAGTGAGAAAATAAATCAAAAAGAAAAAAAGAAAAACGAAAAGTGTCACAAGGGAAAAAAGCAATAGTTAAAATGAACAAAGGTTATAATGTGTTCTCATTTTTTTCTGTCCTTCTGTTTTAAAAAAGAAATATACCGCAGGTTGGCAGCAAGATGTCAACCAATAATGTCGGCTTCCTCTAGGCGAGGATCATCTAATGACAAAAAAAAAATGCAGATTTGCGTGATAGTTCATGAAGTTTGACTTATTATTTAAAGAGTACATGTTTGATTATTTTTGATTGGATTTTTTTTTCACCACCAGGAGTCGCTAAGTAATAGTCCCTATAAGAAACTGGTGTCAAACATGCGGCTCACGGGCTGGATCAGGCCTGCCAAGGGTTTTAATCTGGCCTGTGAATAGACACCCAAAAGAAGCGCAGGAGGAAAATGAGCTGCAGTTTGAAATATATTCTCCAGGCACCACTCGCAAAGCAACCGGAGATCTATTACTTTTTTTCTCTTTCTTTCTCTTTCTCTTTCTGACTTCCCTTCTTTATTTTTCTCTCTCATTTTCACGCTCTCTTTTTCTCTCTCTCTCTTCTTCTCTTTCCTTTCCCCCTCTGTCACTCTATTTCTCTTTCTCTCTCGTTTGTTATCTATCATGTTCTCTCTTTTTCACTCTCTCTATTCTCTCTCTCTTGCTTGTTTTCCCTCTCCTCTCTCTCTTATTCAATCTCTCTCTCCTTCTCTTTCATTTTCTCTCTTGTTTTCTCTCTTTCTCTCACCCTCTCTGTTTTCTCTTTCTCTCTTTTTCTCCTTCTCTTTGTCCCTGTCTTTTTTCTCTCTATTTCTCACTTGTTTTCCCTCTCCTTCCCTCTCTCTTTTTCACTCTCTCTATTCCCTCTCTCTTGCTTGTTTTCCCTCTCCGCTCTCTCTTATTCAATCTCTCTCTCCTTCTCTTTCATTTTCTCTCTTGTTTTCTCTCTTTCTCTCACCCTCTCTGTTTTCTCTTTCTCGCTTTTTCTCCTTCTCTTTGTCCCTGTCTTTTTTCTCTCTATTTCTCACTTGTTTTCCCTCTCCTTCCCTCTCTCTTTTTCACTCTCTCTATTCCCTCTCTCTTGCTTGTTTTCCCTCTCCGCTCTCTCTTATTCAATCTCTCTCTCCTTCTCTTTCATTTCTCTCTTGTTTTCTCTCTTTCTCTCACCCTCTCTGTTTTCTCTTTCTCTCTTTTTCTCCTTCTGTTTGTCACTTTCTTTTTTCTCTCTTTTTCTCCCTTGTTTTCCCTCTCCTTCCCTCTCTCTTATTCTCTCTCATGTTCTCTCTCTCGTCAACTCTCTCTCTTTGTCCCTCCCTGTTTTCTCTCTCTCTGTTCTGTTTCTGTTCCTCTCTCTTTCTCCCTCTTTGTCATTCTTTTTATTCTCTTGTTTGATTTCTCCTACTCTTGCTCTTATTTTCTCTCTCTCCTTTTCTTTCACGTTCTCTCTTGTGTTTATCTCTTTTTCTCACTCTGTCTGTTCTCTTTCTATGTTCTGTCTCTGAGAAATCACATCGCGTCATTCTGATTTGATGTTGTTGCATTAATTGATAGGTAACGGTTACATTTCACACCTAGGCCTTCATCAATGTTCTACTTCAGGCATCTATCTTGAGCGCTCATTTTTTACTACACAATACAGCGACATCTAGTGGTCAAATATTATACACTGTCCATTTGATGACACAAAATACATCTCCAATCAGACTCATATGTCTTACAGATGAACGAGCATTAAACAACATCTGCTGCCGTGCTCGGATTGTAAAAGAAATACATTTCATGTCCGATTCAAGTCAAACTTGGCCATTTATCATTAACATTCTACTCAATCCTGATGTATGCTTGCCATTTAAACCAGGGGGTGTCCAAACTTCTGAGAAAGCTGGGGGCCAGATTTGGTAAGCTGGAAATGCGTGAGGGCCCACTATTCAGCCTGGCATTCTATGAACACTCTTTCATGAATTCACCATTCGTCAGAGGTTTGCAGTGCTCGGCGATGAAGGATTTTATACATTTGACTATAAAGGATTTTATACGATTAAATACATAGTTACATTTATCGAGTGCAATGAAGATTTTCACCGAGTAGGCTGAAGTTTAATGACAGGTCACGCTGATCCGAATGCGGAATGTTTTGGCTGGGGAATTTTGATAACAGGACTCTGACGGGGGGACGGCAGGCGATGTTTGGAGCACAAGGCCCTGATGACGTAGAAACGCTCTGCTGTTTTGAGTTTCTCCAGACGTCGAGGCGAGGGGGTGGACCCCACGTGGGGGGTTTCCTGGCACGCCCATGGGAGGAGCCGGCACACCAGCTTGCGGAAAAAAATTTGGGCAGAGGAAGAAAGGAAGAAGATCGAGAGAGGAGGCTTGACAGGGAGTCGAGCGACACTAATTCGGCTAATTCGATGGAGTTCACTTAGCTAAATTATTTAAGAAATTAAATCTGCCCTCGTGTGGAAATGCCGGTCTCTTGTTCATTTTTCCATTAAGAAACGAGCGTGCATTGTTAGGAGAATGCAGGTTGTGTTTGGTTAATGGAATCAGATAATTAATTCGAACATTTTGGTAAACGCTACATTTTGATATTAAATTCCTGACAGCGATCAGACTTCGTAGCTCGCCTTTGTAGTATTTTCAGTTGACTGGCAGGGTTTCATGAAAAAGGGACGCTGCTTCACATTTTCACAGCGTTAATTTCCAGCTAGCCTTTTGTAGTCGGGCAGCGCCTCTTGATAACATATTCTCTAAAAACAGACGCAGTCTTTTGGCAAATTAGGGGAACGCAGTTGTTTCGGATTACGGTGAAAAAAATACTTCCATTTTCGCTCGTCCTGGAAGTGGCGTCCCTCGTGGTCACCTTTCATTTTTTTTTTTTAATCCAAATGAAAAAGGAGCGCTGGATTTTCTGCCCTTTTTTTCTCTTCTTCTCTTTAAGGGCAAACCGGGGAACTCTGACCTCTCCGAGGTATCCGATTTCATGATCCGTCCTCATTTCCGAGTTGATTTGCGAGGAAACCAATGGTTGAGCGACACAAGACGCGGTCCGAGAAGACAAAAGAAGCAAAGTCACTTTAAGAAAATCAACTCAACGCTAATGAGTACAGAGCTATGGTCCACAATTGGATTTTTGTTTGTTATTGCTATAGATCAGGGGTGGACCACTATTTGGATTTCAGGGCCACAAACGAGGCCGAGGGCCTCATCCTGGAGACCGATGCCATTTTTTGTTCATTTAGGAATAAATGTACATGCAGAAATTTAAATGTTATATCTGTTTTTAAATAGCTTAGTTTCATCAAATTGCTTTTGAAACGCTCACAATTAAAGCAGAATTATATATGATTTTTGGAGTATTTCTGTAGTAGTATTTATGCAGTAAATTTGAAGTATTTCCAAAGTGGATGTTTTTTGTAGTATATCTGTAGTAGGTTTGTAATGTTTCCGCAGTGGTATTTGGTAATATTTTCATAGTAGTATTTTTGTAGCTATTCTGTAGTAATTCCATTGTGGAACTTTGTATTTTTGTAATATTTCCATAGTAGTATTTTTGTAGTATTTTTGTATAGTTCCATTGTGGAATTTCGTAGGGTACCTGTCATATTTTTGTAGTATTTCTGTAGTATTTTTAAAGTAATTGCAAAGTGGATTTTTGTTGTTGTATATTTGTAGTATGTTTGTAATGTTTCTGCAGTAGTATTTTTGTAATATTTCCATAGTAGTATTTTTGGAGTAATTTTGTAGTAATTCCATTGTAAAATTTTGTAGGATACCGGTCATATTTTTGTAGTATTACTATGGTTGTATTTTTGTAGTATTTCCATAGTAGTATTTCTGTAGTATTTTTCAAGTATTTCCATAGTGGATTTTTTGTTGTATATTTGTAGTATGTTTGTAATGTTTCTGCAGTAGTATTTTTGTAATATTTTCATAGTGGTATTTTTGTAGTATTTTTGTAGTAATTCCATTGTGGAATTTCGTAGGATAACTGTCATATTATTGTAGTATTACTCTGGTTGTATTTTGTAGTAGTTCCATAGTAGTATTTCTGTAGTATTTTTAAAGTATTTCCATAGTGGATTTTTTTGTTGTATATTTGTAGTATGTTTGTAATGTTTCTGCAGTAGTATTTTTGTAATATTTCTATAGTGGTATTTTTGTAGTATTTTTGTAGTAATTCCATTTTGGAATTTCGTAGGATACCTGTCATATTATTGTAGTATTACGCTGGTTGTATTTTGTAGTATTTCCATAGTAGTATTTATGTAGTATTTTTAAAGTATTTCCATAGTGGATTTTTTTGTTGTATATTTGTAGTATGTTTGTAATGTTTCTGCAGTAGTATTTTTGTAATATTTCTATAGTGGTATTTTTGTAGTAGTTTTGTAGTAATTCCATTGTGGAATTTCGTAGGATACCTGTCATATTATTGTAGTATTACTCTGGTTGTATTTTGTAGAAGTTCCATAGTAGTATTTCTGTAGTGTTTTGAAGTATTTCCATAGTGGAATTTTCTGTTGTATATTTGTAGTATGTTTGTAATGTTTCTACAGCAGTATTTTTTTTAATATTTCCAAAGTATAATTTTTGCAGTATATCTGTGGTATTTACTCAGCATTACTGGAGTTGTAATTCTCAAGTATCTTTGCAGTATTTCTGTGGTATTTTTGCATTATTACCATTGTAGAATCTTTGTAGCATATTAGTAGTATTTTAGTAGCATTTTTGTTTCAATATTTTTGTAGTAGTGTTGTTGTAGTTCTGCTGTAATATATCTTCAGTAGTATTTTTGTATTACGGTACTGTATAACTGTAGTGGTGTATTTGTAGTATTTGTGTACAAGTGTTTTTGATGTATTTTACAGCAGTGTTTTTGTCGTATTTCTTTTATAATATTTGTATTATAATATTACTGTAGTGGTATTTTTTTAGTATTTGTGTGACAATGTTTTTGAAGTATTTCAAAGTAGTTTTTTTGTAGTATTTCTGTAAATGTTTGGGAAGTATTTTCATAGTAGTATTTTAATGGTAATTTTCAATTATTTCTGTGGTTGTACATTTGTAGTATTCCTGTTGTAATATTTCTGTAATTGTATTTTTGTAGTATAGTATTACTGAAGTCGTAGTTTTGTAGTATTACTATAGATGTGTTTTTCAGAATGAAAGCAAAATAATATACGAGGTCCCTGTTTGTACATTTACAGTACATTTGATATTAATTTTTGATTATTTTTGTAGTATTCGTTTAGTACACAGGTGTCAAACAGGCGGCCCGCGGGCCAGATCAGGCCTGCTAAGGGATTGAATCTGGCCCGCGAGACAACACTCAGAGAAGCGCAAGAGAAAAACAAGCTGAAGGTTGAAATGTGTCAGCTTGATGTTGCCAAAGCCAGGTGCCTTGAACAAAGACACTGTTCTTGTATTTCTTTTTCTTTCTCTCTCTCTCTTTCTTTTCCACCCCTTTTCTCCCACTCTCTGTCTCTGTCTCTTTCCCTCTCTTTTTCTCTTCCTTTGTTTCTCTTTGTTTCTTTCACTCTCTGTGTCTTTCTAACTTATTCTGCTCTAACTTCCTTTTTTCCTTTTCTCTCTTTTCTCTTTCTCTCTTCCTACCCTTCGTGCTTTCTTTTCTCTTTTCTCTCCTTCTGTCTTTCTTTTTCTCTTTGGATTTCTTTCTTCCTCTCCCTTTCTTTTGATCTCTTTTGTTTCTCACGCTCTCTCCCTCTCTCTCTTTTTCTTTTTTTGTCCTGCCCTCTCTCCTTTACCCTCCCTCTTCCTCTTATTTCTTTATCTCTCTTTTTCTTTCTCTTTAATCTCCTAGTCCGGCCCCTGACAGAATGTTTGTTCTATCGCGTGGCCCCCCGAGTTAAGATGAGTTTGACACCCCTGGTTTAGTAGTATTCTTACACACAACGTTTTTTTATCAGTAGTTCTTCACGTACTATTATATATATTGTAGTATTTCGACCGTTTTCGTTCGGCGGGCCGGAGGAAAAAGCCCGGCGTGTGGCCCGCGTGCCGTAGTTTTCCCACCCTCGCCATGTCTTGTTGTGGAAACGGTGGAGAAAACGGAGCGTGGCTGCTTTTTGTCCACATTTTAACTTTGCAACTAATTGCTTTTACGGCGTCAGAGCGCCAGATGTGACCGGCAACCTTTCAACTCATTAAGCGCAAAGAAAATAGTTTTAACGAGCAAAAGCGGGGCCCCTTCGGTTCCTCGTGTCCAAATTCCGCATACAATTACCTTCCACGATTGGCTTTGACACAACGCCGTGAAGAAAATGCAGTACTGTGTCCTCAAATTGTAGTATTTGAAGTTCCAAAAAAAGGAATTTTACGCCGATATCAGTATGCGTTAAAAGTAATGCATTTCATTTACGGATTTAACAAAGTATTGGATAGTATAACTGTCGTATTTTTGGAAAATTACTCTGGTTGTATTTTTGTAGTATTTTCATAGTAGTTTTTCTGTAGTATTTTTCAAGTGTTTCCATAGTGGAGTTTTTTGATGTATATTTGTAGTATTTTTGTAATATTTTCATAGTATTTTTGGAGTATTTTTGTAGTAATTCCATTGTGGAACTTTGTAGGATACCTGTCATATTTTTGGAGTATTTCCATAGTAGTATTTCTGTAGTATTTTTAAAGTATTTCCATAGAGGAGTTTTTTGATGTATATTTGTAGTATGTTTGTAATGTTTCTGGAGTAGTATTTTTGTAATATTTTCATAGTATATGTGGAGTATCTATGTATTAATTCTATTATGTAACTTTGTAGGATACCTGTAATAATTTTGTAGTATTACTCTGGTTGTATTTCTGTAGTATTTTTAAAGTATTTCCATAGTGGAGTTTTTTGATGTATATTTGTAGTACGTTTGTAATGTTTCTGCAGTAGTATTTTTGTAATATTTTCATGGTAGTATTTTTGTAGTAATTCCATTGTGGAATTTTGTAGGATACCTGTCATATTTTTGGAGTATTTCCATAGTAGTATTTCCATAGTGGATTTTTTTTGTTGTATATTTGTAGTACGTTTGTAATGTTTCTGGAGTAGTATTTTTGTAATATTTTCATGGGAGTAGTTTTGTAGTAATTCCATTGTGGAATTTTGTAGGATACCTGTCATATTTTTGTAGTATTTCCATAGTAGTATTTCTGTAGTATTTTTAAAGTATTTCCATAGTGGATTTTTTTGTTGTATATTTGTAGTATGTTTGTAATGTTTCTGCAGTAGTATTTTTGTAATATTTTCATAGTATATGTGGAGTATCTATGTATTAATTCTATTATGTAACTTTGTAGGATACCTGTAATCATTTTGTAGTATTACTCTGGTTGTATTTCTGTAGTATTTTTAAAGTATTTCCATAGTGGATTTTTTGTTGTATATATATATGTATTTGTAGTACGTTTGTAATGTTTCTGCAGTAGTATTTTTGTCATATTTCCACAGTAGTATTTTTGGAGTAATTCCATTGTGGAATTTCATAGGATACCTGTCATATTTTTGTAGTGTTACTCTGGTTGTATTTTTGTAGTAGTTCCATAGTAGTATTTCTGTAGTATTTTTAAAGTATTTCCATAGCGGAGTTTTTTTATGTATATTTGTAGTATGTTTGTAATGTTTCTGCGGTTGTATTTTTGTAATATTTTTATAGTATTTTTGGAGTATTTTTGTAGTAATTCCTTTGTGGAACTTTGTAGGATACCTGTCATATTTTTGGAGTATTTCCATAGTAGTATTTTTAAAGTATTTCCATAGTGGATTTTTTTGTTGTATATTTGCAGTATGTTTGTAATGTTTCTGCAGTAGTATTTTTGTAATATTTTCATAGTATTTTTGTAGTAATTCCATTGTGGAATTTTGTAGGATACCTGTCATATTTCTGGAGTATTACTCTGGTTGTATTTTTGTTGTTCTTCCATAGTAGTATTTCTGCAGTATTTTTGAAGTATTTCCATAGTGAACTTTTTGTTGTATATTCGTAGTATATTTGTAATGTTTCTGCAGTAGTATTTTTGTAATATTTCCATAGTAGTATTTTTGTAGTAATTCCATTGTGGAATTTTGTAGGATACCTTTCATATTTTTGGGATATTACTCTGGTTGTATTTTTGAAGTATTTCCATAGTGGAGTTTTTTTTTATGTATATTTGCAGTACGTTTGTGATGTTTCTGCAGTAGTATTTTTGTAGGAATTCCATTGTGGAATTTTGGAGGATACCTGTCATATTTTTGGAGTATTACTCTGGTTTTATTTTTGTTGTAGTTACATAGTAGTATTTCTGTAGTATATTTGAAGTATTTCCATAGTGGAATTTTCTGTTGTTTATTTGTAGTATGTTTGTAAGGTTTCTGCAGTAGTATTTTTGTAATATTTCCGTAGTAGTATTTTTCTCACATTTCACGCAGCCCTTATTCTCATTTTCTTTGGGTGTAGTAGCAAATATGTGCTGGTTTTCAGGATTGCTCCGGTAAACTCCATCTTGAATGGTCCAAAAAATATGTGACGTGAAGAATATGCAAAATATGTGAAAACGGCAACAGGTGTGCTCTAGGCTTAGAGGAATTACAAAAGATAGACACAATCATGCAAATATGTCGCAAAATAAAACATTTAGTCTCGAAATTAACCGCTTTGGCATATATCCTCTACTGGTGTGATGAAAAAATACTAAATACTCCAAAACAGACGCCGATTGTAGTAAACAGTGATTGCACACGGCTCATTTCTGCTTGAAGATCTTGGAACTTTGCCTACCGTGTTGCTGGGGGACTTGTGATTGTTTGGTCCGAGTTGCAATCTTCGAGCTCCAAAAGCTGCCGTTAGTGTGTGTTCCTTTTTTTCCTTTCACTACCGTTTAAGTAGTAAATTGTGCCTTTTCATTTGTGTTTTTCGCCGCGTGTCTTGCAATTGGAATATTATGGATAGGATATCTCTCCGTTAGTGTCGCGGTTGCCACTTTTAGTTGTTGTGGTTCATCAGCTTGGCGTTGATTGTCCGGGTTAGCCTCCTTTAGCAGTGGATAGCCGGATAGCCTAACACAGGGGTCGGGAATCTTTTTGACTCAAAGAGCCATAAAAGCAAAATATATTAATTTGATTTTGGGAAAGAGCCACACCATATATTATGAGACAAATTTACTAAATTGCTAAACCCGCGCCCCAGACAAAAGCTTAGTCTTCAGCACATTTATTTTTGATGATTTGATTAAAAATTATGAAAAAAGAATAATGCCAGAGCCCGTGTCCCAAAATCAACAGACATACCACTTTAAACTTGTCTTTTTCTTGCGATTACTCAAGATCGGTTAAACTCATTTTGACCCTTTTTTTCACACATATTGGTTTCAAAACCAGATGCAAGCAGTTATTTTGTAAAAACGTCACAACATTCTGCAAATAGGGAGCCTGATGTGCTTACCTTTGGCGCAGAGGGCGTAGGGAGAGAGATGGGTGGGAGTGCTTGCACTTTTTGCATAGTTCCACCCATCCTTCCCACTCAACCAATCAAATGACTAAGTTCTTTTCTGGTGTTTTGCCGTATTTACAGTTTGTTCTGTGGATTTCATCATGAGGTATCTGAACACTGAACACAGATTAAATAGTGAGCTTTTATATAAAGGATTCTTTAGCGTTGTACAGCCAAGACGAGTTTTATTTGTGTGTTTTTTTGTGTGACACATTCCAAAGCTTATGATTGATGCCGACCTCATATTCTGTATTGTCCTGTCTTTTTCCGACTGCCTGCCTGGTGGTGATACGAAGGAGAAGGACGATTTGAGATGAGTCAGCGGACCAGTGTCTGACCTGAAGCATGTGAACGCCTGCATGGACCAGCTGGCAGAGATGGGAAGCTGCGTCGTGGCCGTCATAGACTTTCTGGACTAGTTTACAGGCTGGGGGCATCGCTGCTGTCATGTACTTTCCGGACAAATTTTCAACATGTTACCTAGTGTTTAATGTGTTTGTGTACTATAATGCTAAATGTAATTCACCCTGGTCGTCCTGAAAGGGGGATACCACTTGTGAGGTCCCTTCTCAAGGTTTCTCTTATCTCCTCACACTGAGGTTTTGAGTTGTTCCTTGCCCGCATGTTGGTTTGAGATCAGGTCATTGTAATCCTGTGCAGTCCTTTGAGACATTTTTGTGATTAAGGGCTGTATAAAAAAATTTGACTTGACTTGACACCTTGGCTGTAAATTGTAGTAAAAAACGTGCCCTGTATATTCTGCGAAGTACTGCTTCGTAATTCAGTTTTGGTTTGGCTTTGCGTGAACAGGATTAAAGGCTCAAGTTTTGAACGAGATGGAGAAAATTTGCATGCGATCAAATTTGTCTCTGAGCCACAGGTACTCATAGAAAGAGCCATATATGGCTCACGAGCCATAGGTTCCCGACCCCTGGCCTAACAAGTCCATTGGTATATTCCCGTCGAGATTGTTTTTGTTGGCGCATCAGTTTTTCGTTGTCGGTTTCTGGGTAGCCTGGCTGCCTATTGTGTGCTTTTGGTTGGCCACCCTTCAGTTTTTCTGCCGACCGGTCCCGTTATCCCTTTTCTAGCCTACCGTGTCCTAGCTGGGTTAGCCCCCATTATCTTCTTGTGTGTATTTTTTGCCAGTTGGCCTCAATTTGGCTGCTCACCATTTGTTGTACCCTTGCTGCACCCACCTGCGACACAAGCAAAGTTCCCTGTAATTTTCCACGGGTCTGAGCGTTCACTCAAAGTCGGTGAGCAACGCTTGAAACAACAGTGAGCAACGGCAACCCCAAGTGTGGCAACTAAATCATTATCAAACATGTCCAAAACTTGAAATCAAGTTACATTTTGCTGAGTTTCCAGCAATGCAAATTTATTTTTCTCTTTTGAATGAATTGACTCATGTACGATTGCTAAGGTTGTACGGCCTACAGACGTCGTTTTGTTCTTACAATTCTTTCACAAGATATCCATTTCTTTTGTTCCTGGTATCTTTTGTCGCATAATTATAACATTTTTGCGGACTTATTGAGTGGGTTGTAAGATACAGAACTGTACTTAACATTTTTTACCTCTAAGCTGCGCGCGTGCGCAATTGCGCACTGCTCACACATTCTCAGTGCACAAGAAAATCTAGCCAGCGCACAAAAATGAGGGCTCAAAATTGCTAATTAAGAAGCGACTTAAGTCAAAGTTACAGTGCATGAAGGTAAAAATACACGGGTTCCCCTGACGCTGTATTGGTATTTTGAAGTCTATGTCAAAGTAGAACGAAGTTGAGTAAAGTCAGTAGAGTTTTTCAAAAACTGGCTTCTTCGGCTCGGCTCACTAAAAGGAGTCCTACACGGCTCTTCAGGTTGTTTTTGCTTCTTTAATCCCAAAATGACCAAATATTATGTAAAATGATGCACAACATGACTTAAAGGGAGGGGGGAATAGAACAAAAAAGAAAAAAAATAACAAAATG
Organism: Urocampus carinirostris; assembly: GCF_059441175.1. Classification (NCBI taxonomy): domain Eukaryota; kingdom Metazoa; phylum Chordata; class Actinopteri; order Syngnathiformes; family Syngnathidae; genus Urocampus; species Urocampus carinirostris. Next base: position 28,882,360 of record NC_142360.1, read on the forward strand.
AAAAAGTTGTGAAAAGCTGAGAAAAAAAGAAACAAAAGGAAGAGAAAAAAGAAGGAAACATTCTGAAAAAAGCCAGAAAAAAAAAGAAAGAAATGTAGGAAAAAAAAGTAAATAGAGAACAAAAAGAAAAAAGTAACAGCTCAAAAAAAATAAACACAATGAGATTTTTTTTAAAGGAATTTTTAAAAAAGTAGAAAAAAAACACAGAAAAAAGAAGAAAAAGTTTGTGTTGCATTCAAATCATTTCCAATGATATCAAGTGAATCATGTTGCCAACATTGTACTTCCACTAAAAAATGTGATTAAGTACAGTTCTGTATCTTACAACCGACTAAATAAGCCCCCCAAAATGTTAATATTATGCGACAAAATATATCAGGAAATAAAAAGAAATGGATATCTTGTGAAAGAATTGTAAGAACAAACGACGTTTGAAGGCCCTGCCACCTTTGCAATCGTACATGAGTCAATTCATTCAAAAGAGAAAAATAATTTTGCATTGCCGGAAACTCAGCAAAATGTAACGTGATGTCAAGTTTCGGACATGTTTGATAATAACTCAGTTGCCACACTTGGGATTGCCGTTGCTCACTGTTGTTTCAAGCGTTGCTCACCGACTTTGTGTGAACGATCAGACCCCTGCAAAATGACAGGGAACATTGCTTGGGGCCATGATGAAAATCATTTATTGGCAATATAAACTTCGAACAATACACCAAAATGAAATGGACACGGTGAATTAATATGAATGCTAAATGATTTGAATCATAATTATCAACGCAGTGCCGTGAGTAAAAATGGATGAGATCAAATCTAAAGTCCTTTCATATGTCATCTACAACTGGAGTGATTACTCAATGGATTCAGGCTTATTAGTACTACGAGTTTTACTAGTACAGAAAAGGTTAAAGACCACTGGTGTAAGGGCGATTCTTTTTCGGTGTCATGATTTTTGAAAAAAAATCAGATGTTTCACGTTTTTATGACACTAAGAAATACATCGTGGTTAAAGTCAGGGATGGATACAATTATAATTATAGCTTGTTTTCTTAAACAGTGTCTCTGAATGTTTTCCACCCTGCCATTTCTTGACAAACGTTTTTCTTTTTGTAATGTTTTATGAACACATCAGTAATATATGAAGTTCAACCTGTCAACCTGTACGTTTGTACAAAGTACGTTGATGATGCATTTTAAGACGTGTACGACGTACGAGAAAATCTCTACAAAAAAACACAAATTTGTCAATTAGGGGTACCATCCGGTATACACCGACGATCACGAAACAGCAAATCAATCGAGTCAAACGAGTTGGCCGCGGTAGCCTCTATCTTGGTATCGTTTTTCTCCGTTGCAAACGAAGCGAGCGGTTTGATGCTACTGTGCGCATGCGTCTGCCGCCTGGGGATTTCCCATCATGCATCATTCCTTGGTAGTTGTGTAGTGAAAGGAAGTCCGTCTCTTTTTAGAGAACCGGCTTTTTCGGCTCAACTCATTTAAGAGAGCCGGCTCTCAAACGGCTCACTTGCTTTGATGCATTATATTACGAATTATTAGGTTGTATAAAGAAGTTTAGAAAAAAAAGGAAGTATAAAAGGAGAAAATGAAAAAAGACAGGTTTGTGGTTATCCCTTTCATCAGTATATTACCAACAATAATTTAATGAAGAAAATGAATTCATTATTTCAAATATTCTACCTAATTATATCTGCATGTATTTTTTCCTTCAACAGTGAACATCCAAGCTACTTATTTTTTGAACTTTTTTTTATAATAAACCTCATTCATGTCGAGCAACTCAGTATCTCACAACAAAATGTTAATTAACAATATATATGATATAACGAAACAGATGTACAATATAACATGTTAAACTACATAAATAAACACGTTTGGAAAAAAAAATATGGTGTAAGATTATTTTGTATTTTGTAAGGGAAAATACGACAGTTTGTAAGGGCATGGAGCCCTGTAGCGCGTCAGGTATGATGTTGCTATTATAATATTCATAATATAGAATAAAATTTGTATTATTCTCATTCTTCGACCTCCAGAAAATCACCCTAAGACGATTTCTAATGCTGTAACACAATGTCTTAAGTCTATTTGCAGGGCAGACATGATTGATTTTATGAAATAGGCTGCTGGTGCCCTCTAGCGGGTAAATAAGAAACTGCGTTTAGTGTGTGAACTACGTAATACTGTACAGTATACCGGTAACAGTACTGCTTCTCAATGTAATTACTCCAATCAAATCCAAATTTATTTGTAAAAAAAGTGCTATATGAAAACTGTGTACAATAAGGAAATACAATTGTACCCTTTCCATCCATCCAACAACCCAAAACACCAAATGCACATACACATACTATGTTTAAAATAAAATGAAAGCAAAATCATCCAAATAAAACAAACACCACTATGTCACGACACAGACTCACCATGTGAGGAAAGGCACCTGAGGAAGTCTCATCCACACTGATAGGAATGGCAGAAGATGGCTGCTTAAAGATTAAAAAAGTACCGGGCCTAAAATTGAACCTTGGGGAACCCCGCATTTAACTATGGGTTCTGGACGTATATGCATCCATACTTCCTAAGAAAGGTCGGTCTGTGAAGTCGGAATAAAAAGAGTTGAAAACTGTCCTAGAAAATGCCCACCAGGTTTCTGATTCTATTTCATAAAATGTGGCGATCTACTGCGTCAAATGCAGTACTCAGATCCAGTAGCACCGGGGCTTCAAATGGATTAAAATCCATATTGAACCTGATTTAATATAAAGTATATAAAAGAGCAGTCTCTGTAATGTGATCGATCCTAAAACAAGACTGTAGTTTCTCTAAGATATTTTTTCCCTTTAAAAAAAAATAATACAGTTGCATGAAAACCAGTTTTTCTAAAATCTTCCATAAAAACAGCAAGTTGGACATTGGACAGTAATTGTTAAAGATGCTCGAAATCAACATGCAGGCCAGACGTTGATTTTATGTCAGAGGCCGAGGGCCCGGATGGAAGTTGACCATGGGCCACAATTCTCCCGTGGGCCAGACTTTGAACATTCCTGTTTTAGAGGTTCATAATATTTAAGGTGACACACATACAAATAGGGCAGCACGGCGGCGCAGTGGTTAGGGCATGTGCGGCACAGTTCATGTCTTGGGAACCTCCTGCGTGGGTTCAAATCCAGCTCCAGACTTCCTGTGCGGAGTTTGTATGTTCTCCCCGTGCTTACGTGGGTTCCCTCCCACATTCCCAAAAACATGCATGTCAGGTGAATTGGCTGGTCCAAATTGTCCCTAGGTGTGAATGAGCGAGTGAGTTGTCTATCCCTGTGTGCCCTGCGATTGGCTGGCAACCAGGTCAGGGTGTCCCCTGCCCACTGCCCAATGATTGCTGGGATGGGCTCCAGCGCCCCCGCGACCCTACTGAGGATAAGCGGTGTAGCTAATGAGATGAGACACATACATAGTCAATGAAGTTGGAATCATGTGCACTAAATTATTAAAGGGAATGTATGGACGAAGCGGTAGTGGGCCATCAGGGCCTTCAAGATCTTCTCTGTTGGTCTAAAAAAATATCCCAATCACGTAATGTTCATGAAATTTTGTCCAAGCCAGACTCCTAAACCCAGATTTTGTTTTAGAACCAATTCTATCCAACTGGGCTGTTAATATGGCTCTCTATTGTTGTGCAAGTTACTAAAAATAGTAATTAGTTTCAGTTACTTAATTTAAAATGTAACTCAGTTACCCTTTGGATCACTGAAACCGAAATGTGATACAAATGACAGTATATCCTCGCGTAGAAACAGACCCCTAAAACGTCTTTAAACTAGCCACATAATTTAAAAAATAAAAATAAAAACCATACACCAACCTTTGGAAGCAGGGAAATCTTCATATTTCCTTACTTGTCCAATCTTATGAGCTTTCAAATAAACCCTTATACGAGGCACTCCATATCCATTTTGTCCTTTGTCTTCAAACCACTCGAAGATCTCCTTCTCCTTTACCGGGTACTCTCCGAGACATTTTTCTTTTTTCTCCAGACATGGTGGATTGCAAAAATACGTTTACAAATAAAAAGACAAAAAATAAAAGAATGAGAAAGAAAGAAAAGAAGGAAAAGAAAGGAAATAAAATAAAGAAGATAGAAACAGAGAGCAAAACAGGGAGGGACAGAGAGATAAATCAAGAGAGTTGGGGAAAAGAGAGAAGGGAAAGAGTGAGAGACAAAGAGAAAAAAAAGAGAAAAAGACTAAAAAAAGAGTCAGACGAAAAGAGAAAAAGAGCAAGAAAAGAAAAAGAGAGCCAGAGACAGGGAGAGAAAACGAGAGGAGAGAAAGACAGACAGAAGTAGAGACAAAAGAGATTGAAAGAAACAAAAGAGAGAGAGAGAGAGCAAATGAGAGACAGACAAAGACAGAAAGAAGGAGAGAGAAAGAGAGCAAGGGAAAGAAAGTAGGAACGAGAGGATCAGAGAGTGAAACAGTAAAAAAATAGAGAAAGGGAGAGAGAGTGTGTAAAAAAAAAGAAAAACAGAGAGAGAAACAGAAAAGAAATAGAGAAGAAGAAAGAAAGAGAAAAATGAGAGACAGAAAGAAATAAAACAAACAGTTACATTTGCTTTGGGAGGGGCACCTGGCTTTGGCAACATCAAGTGGACATATTTGAACTTGCAGCCTTTTATTTAACTCGCGCTCCACAGCGTTGTCTGATTCCGCCCACGAGCCGAGTGTTCGACACCCCTCTCCCCTCCCATATTTTTCATTAAGGAATGGGCAGTGATTCATTTAGGACTTACTATGTCATTTTGAGGACCTTTTTTTTCTTCTGCTCTATCGTCTTTCTTTAGCAATTCTCGATTACTGAATTCATGTTCCAGCGCGTCTTCATCCTTCTTCAGATCTTCCTCTTCTGGAGCCAACTTCACCGTTTCTTTTGGGATCTCCACAACCCCATTGTGTCCTTTCGAATGGCTTTCCGCGAGGTCTTCTTTGACCTTTTGTTCTTCTAGCATCTCCGCAGTGGCCTGGAGCTCCAACTGCTGCATCAGTTCTTCCAGCTTGAGGGCTTTACGTAGTTCATTTTGTTGGATGATGGCATAGAGGTGCTCCGTCAGCTGCTCTTTGATGTCCGTTTTCTTGTGAAGGTCTAATTTGGCCTCCACGTACTCAGCTTCTGCTCTGTTGTATCGCTTTCTGCAAGAAATACAAGGTAATTATATAGAATAGTTTAAAAAGAAAGAAGATGTAAATAACAAGACTAGAGTAGAATAGGTCGGAGGAACGCCGTTGGCATAATAATACTATACATAATAACATAAATCAATTCCCGTTGAACATACGGATAGCGGAAGGGTAAAAATTCTCTTTAAGACCTGAAGTCTTGCTCGCAATGGAAAGAAGACGGCGACCTGACGGCAGGTAATCAAAGTACCTGCGAGCAGGGTGACTGGGATCGTCTATAATTTTTTGTGTCCGTTTTCTAGTTCGATCGATGTAAATACTATGCATTCTTTCTGATTGACGCGACCAAACCAAACTGTGATGGACCTAGTTAAAACGCATTCAATGATAGCACGATAAAAATTGACTAGAATGAATTGACGGACTCCGAATGATTTGAGTTGACGGAGGAAGTAGAGCCTTTGTCTGGCTGACTTTAGAATATCAGTAGCATTGACAGTCCATGTGAGGTCAGCTGACAAGTAAGTACCCAGAAACTTGAATGAATGGACCAGTTCCACCCCACTACCATTAATTGACAGTGGCACATGCGGGGGAGGCTTAGTACGGAAATCTATTATCATCTTAGTTTTACCTACATTCAATAACAGATTACTCTCATGACACCAGGTGGAATGTGAATTAATTTCTGCTCGGTATTCAGTTTCGTCTCCATTTGAAATAAAGCCAGTAACCGTGGTGTCGTCCGCATATTTAGCGAATAGTGAATGGTCAGAATCGGGTTGACAATCATGTGTGAATAGGGAAAACAAAGTTGGAGACAATGGACAGCCCTGAGGCGTACCAGTGTTGAGGACAATAGAACATGAATCTTTCTCACCAATGCGAACGGACTGTTCGCGGCTTTTTAATGAAATCGTCTTTATTGTCATTGATATTGATATCGTGCATTGTGTACTGCCATCAGACAGCACACAACAAATAATATTTCGCGGGCAGGTTTTGGGTGAGCGTGACTGTGATAGGCTGGTTTATGCTGTCACTCAAACAGCAGGGCATGGCTGCAAAGCATGGCGACAGCTAGCTTTTAGCGTCTCGTTAAATTGAGAAGACATTCATCAATTAAAATGGACACTGAGTGTAGTAAAAGAGCACACAAAACTGCTAATCACAAGCAGATGCTCTGTGGATTGTTATCGGGTCCGGGAAAGGACTGAGGTGGCTTTTGGAGAGAAAGTGTCCACCCTCATTACACACACAAAAAAAAACTAAACATGAAACAAGGCAGAGAGCCACAGTATATAGAAAATATGATGAGACAAAGAGCCGCATTCTTATTGCCCAAGTAGCAGAGGCTCCACCGCACCCAGGAGACTACCTTAATGAACCCTTAGGGTTCGACCAAACCCAGAGCCACTGATGCAGGCGATAAGTGTTGCTACCTGGCAGCAGTGTAGTCCAGGCTGGCTTGCTCGATCATTCCTCTCAGAGTGGCAATGTCATTAGAAACCAGGTCGTCAATGGCGTTAAGCTCTTTCTGGATTCTGTTAAGCTTCACAGCCTCAGCTTTTGTTTGTCTGGACCTATAGACCCATAAACATTGATATCAGGATTCAGGAACCTTTTTGACCCAAAGAACCGTAAAAACAAGAGAGAGCCGCACCATATATTTGAAGCCAAATTTCAACAAACTCAGACATCAGACACAAACTCAATTTTCCGTGCATTTTATTTCATTGTGTGACATTAGCTGATAAAATGTATGAAATAAGAATAATGACAGTGCCTGTATCCCATATCTATATAAATGTACCACTTAAAATTGGTCTCCCTCTCGGAGTGACTTGGGAGTGTTGAGGCTCATTTTCGTCCTAAATAATGGTTTCAAAACAAGGTGCGAGCAAAGTTCTTTTGTAAATATGTCACTAAATACCATACCAAATTTTTACCCTGGGTGTGAGACGGCGATGGGCAAAGGGGAGATGAAGTGGGTGCGCTGTGTATACAGCTCTGCCCATTCCTACCGCTCACCTAATCAAATCGCTCTGAGTGCTTTGCTGGAGTTTTGGGTACATTATAATAATTAATTCCTAACAGCATGTTGTTTTTTTGTAAATTGCTACTTTAAAAATGCTATTTAACCAACAATTCCTATCTTGCTCCATTCAATCTCGTACTGATACTCCTGATGTGTTGGCTCAACAATGTGACTTGGCGATGGTTGGAAGAAAAGACACTTACTTTTCAGCAATCGTTTTCGTAAGAAGGTTCTTCTTGCGCTTATTCTTTTCTTCTATAATCTTTTGATTCTGTTGCAGTTGCTCCAGGCGATTCTTGTCACGACTGAAATGTGTTTGAAAATTGTTGACTGGAAACTGTCATGTAAAGATCCCTTAACACAGTGTTTCTCAACTGGTGGGTCGGGACAAGTTTTTACTAGGTCGCAGGCCTTTGCCTTGGAAAAATAATGCTAAAAACAAGAAAAAAACAAAGAGTGGATAACACTCCTTTACAGAAGATGGTGATAATGCTCTGCTCAATCTCATCCCGTTCTGTCAATCGGTGTGTTAGAGAGGACCTACATCATTTTTAAGGGATTTTGTTGGTTTTATTTCCTTTTTATGCCCATAATAATGGGTCCCAAGAAAATTTCTCATAAGCAGGACTCTCGCAAATATGACATCTTTGTCTGATCACAAATATTTTTCACATTTGCAATTACAGTTTTCCTTTATCTTCACCCCCTTTGTGACCAACCTTGACTGAAATGAATAAACGTCAACCAGCAGAAAATCAGGGACACACACACAGTTGAGCTTTAGGCCAGTAAAGCCCATATCATTTTGTTGTTTTGAATTTTACAGTATAGTGAAGGATTTTAGCCATTTTACTATAAAGTATATAATACGATTAAATACAAGTTACATTTATCGAGTGCAATGAAGATTTTCACCGGGTAGGCTAAAGTTCAATGACAGGTCATGCTGATCCAAATGCGGAATGTTTTGGCTGGGGAATTTTGATAACAGGACTCTTGACGGGGGACAGCAGGCGATGTTTGGAGAACAAGGCCCTGATGACGTAGAAACGCTCTCCTGTTTTAAGTTTCTCCAGACATCGAGGCGAGGTGGTGGACACCACGTGGGGGTTTTCCTGGCACGCCCATGGGAAGAGCCGGCACACGGAAAAAACGTGGGCAGAGGAAGAAAGGCAGAAGATCGAGAGAGGAGGCTTGACGGAGACTTGAGCGACACTAATTCGGCTAATTCGATGGAGTTCACTTAGCTAAATTATTTAAGAAATTAAATCTGCCCTCGTGTGGAAATGCCGGTCTCTTGTTCATTTTTCCATCAAGAAACGAGGAGAATGTAGGTTGTGTTTGGTTAATGGAGTCAGATAACTAATTCGAACAATTTGGTAAAACGGTACATTTTAATATAATTAAATTCCTAACAATAGTTAAGGCAAAGTCTAAAAGACAAATATGTTTTTGTTTGGCTATATTCAAATTCTATATACATTTTCTATCAACTAAAAAATGTCATTGTCACACAGAGATCCTGAGCTTTGAGTCCAGAACGCCAAGATCTATTCTTGTTTGCCCTGTGCAATTTTAGGTTTACAAGTTCATATTCAAGTTGATTTTTCTAAGAGAAACTGTATATTTACTAAGTTACATACTGTACCTCCTTTTACTTTTATTGGTCTTTGCTTTCAAAGCCGAAGAACTAGAAGCAAAGGAATTTTTTTCCACTGCTGTTAGCTGCATACACTTAAAATGTGTTGAAACCTTAAAACTTGGAAGTGAGGCAAAGAGTTATGTATTCACTTGAAGTGTAAAATTCGGACTATAAGCCGCGACTTTTTTCACAAGCTTTCAACCCTGCAGCTTATGCAATGATGCGTCTAATTTGTGCGTTTTTTCTAACGGCCGCCAGGGGTGCCAGAGCACTAAATGTAACAGTGAAACACATGGAATATACTGTACTGCATCGAAAAGTAAGGGCTAACTAACATATTGGAAATCATTTACGAGTCTGTTTATTTATAAACGTAAATAATGTGGAGAAACGAACCGATTACAAGAAGCAATGTCCAACGAAACAGAAATGTTTAGGCGGATTCCTATTTATCTGTTGGCATTATTTGTTTTGGAGTAAATATTTGAACAGTTGGATTTGATGGATTGTCCTTGATGTGACATAGCCATTTTGGCTAACATTAAAAAAAAAAAGTTGAAGACGGCCAGGGGGCATATTGGTGAGCAGGGTTGGGTAGGGTTACTTTAACTTGATTACTTTCAATTACTTTTGGATGACTCCAATACCAAATATGCTAATAGAAGACAAAAGAAACTAATTATGAATAAATTGACTACATTTTGTGCAGGCTTGGGGAGTAACGGAACACATGGAACGGCAAAAATGATGTTGGCAAGCTGTTAGGATTTATTTTCATTTTGTTTCTGTCGCATTTTATGTTAGTTTTGCCGGAGATCAAAGAAATCAAAGCCAGGAGAGAAAGCTTACCACATGTTGTGAGTCATAATTGTATTCATATTTAGTTTATATTGTCTTTTATTAGCATATTTGGTATTGGAGTAATCCAAAAGTCATTGAAAGTAATCACGTTAAAGTAACCCTACCCAACCCTGTTGGTGAGTTACACCAGCTTTATAGTTTTCAGGTATATTGTTTTAGAATGGTCGTGATGTTTTTCTGCTAAGTATATTTGAAATTGTCTCCGTATCTTGAATCCCAAGAATTTAAGCTTTCCAATAATTTGTGACATGACATATTTCAGTGACAGACACGTATTTGTTTATCAAAAGGCTGGCCTCACACCGGCAGCTGTCGGAACGTTAAGGAGTTAAGGTACCGTATATTATTAAAACTCTTTCTGTGTACCATCTTTCTCTGTAAATATCTCATGTTTCAATATCGGCACATGCAGCTTTATAGTCAGGTGCAGCTTATTAATGTACAAAATGTTTTTTTCCTTCAAAAATGTACTGAGTCGCTTATAATTCAAACATTCGGGAACTCTGTTTGACCCTCACTTCAAAAGGTTTAACCTAACAGGCTGAAATCCTGCACTGTTGCAGTTGTTTTAATACAAGGAAAATCATGTTAAGTTAATACCGATTTCTTTATTATTTCTTGACTTGATTTCTTGACCAATAAATTGCTCTTCTTTATTAAGGTGTACAGCATATGTAATATTAAACTCATATCCTGATAGTAGCATATAATGCATAGGGGAATAAAATTGACAATATGTTTGTCAATTGTGATTATTTGTGTGACAATTAATGGTCGCCAGAAATTCCTAATCATCACAGCCCTAGTGATAAGGGGGAGGAAAACAAAACAAAACAAAGACCGAGGCAAAAGAGGAAACAGTTGCAAAATCTGAAAATAATTAGTGTCTGCCATCAAAGCGCTGGTGAAAAGTACAGTAAATTGACATTTTTTTACATTTTAAGCCGCTTATCGGTAAACGAATGATTATTAACTGAATAACTAAATAATAAGCAATATTTAAGTACACGATTTATTCGTGTTTTGAATTTCTTTATGTATGTGGCTATTTTAAAGAAGCCTTTTTTGCGATGTAGGCTTATATGAGAGTATACAGTATATTGTCCTTAAATTTGTTCTGGTTTTGCTTGTAAATTTGTCTGTTGAGGAAAAAAGGTGAATATATTATAATATTTCTGCTTTAAACTGCGCAATCCTTTAATTGGATATATTTGAGAAGCGTAAAATTGTTTCTTCTTTGGGTCGCAGCTTGTCATTAGGGCGGAATGGTGTGTCCTCTAGTCAGACCAAGTGAGAAACACTGCCTTAAAAGAAGACAATCAAAACCACTAACAATTCGATTTCTTGTTTTTCAAGCTCCATTACTACCGGATTTTGTTCCTCTGTAGCTCCTTCAGACTTTTCTTGTCTCCTTTCTTCGCCGGAAAGCTGCAATGCATCGTTGGTGACAGTCGGACATCCTGGAGCAATAAGCTCAAAACGTTATTTTTTGTTAAGTAACATCTTACGTCAAGTCAAGTCACATTTATTTGTATAGCCTTTAATCACAAAAAATGTCTCAAAAGACTGCACAGGATTACAATCACACCATCGCCTGATCTTAAACCAACATGCGTTTATGAAGTTATTACATTTGCTGTGCAGAATTGACACCCCCTTTTATAAGAGTTTGAGATATGTGGGGGTTTGTTTGTTAACATTTCAGAATTTCAGCTGTTATAGAGACAAATTACTTTGGAATGGCATTCACAAATTGGTTGAATTCAAATTTTAATGGATTGAAGTCCCATTGGCTTTTAAAATGTTCATGACTTAATATTCCACCATTATCAGCTATCAGGAGTGATAATGACCATATGTTCCATTGAAACAAATACACAAAAAATAATGACTTGTTCATATGTAATACATAGCACTAATGTCTAGATAATATATCATATACTTAAAGGTGGGGTATCGTTTGAGGTGCATTTCAATAATTAATAAAGCCAAATTCATTTGAAACTATAATGCATTGTATTTATTATATTGTTCTCTAGTTTTGCCATACTTAACATATTGTGCAGAAGTCTGGGGCAATAATTACAAAAGTTCACTACAGCCCCTTATTATCCTCCAAAAACGTGCAATTAGAACCATACACAGGGTAGGATATCAAGATCATACTAATATTTTATTCATGCAGTCCAAATTATTAAAATTAGATGATTTAGTCAAATTTTCCACTGCACAACTGCTATTTAAGGTCCAGGAAAACATAGTGCCAGAAAACATCCGTAAATTATTCATTCGGAAAGAGGGAAACAATAACTTAAGGGGCTTGTGAATTCATAATCCCAAAGGTGAGAACCACTAGGAAAAAGTATGTGTGTGTCTGTGTGTGAAGTCAAGCTTTGGAACGGATTGCAAGACGAGATCGAACTATTCACTTGTTCAGGTTTAGATACAAAGGAACATTCCTGGCGGAATACAGAGATGAGGAGGGTGGGGTATGAGTGGTATGGGAGATTGGGAATAGTGCGTCTAGATAACTTTGTGTTATTGTTGCTATTCTTATATCATAACTGTTATTATTAATATCATTACAATTGTTGTTATATCATTGGTATATTTGGTGGGGAAGATGAAGGGGTAGGTAATATAAGCATTTGCTTCTTACTACCCCTTTTCGAACATATTATGTAACGTTATTTTGTTGTCGAGTTGTTGTTTTTGTTCTGTTTTTATTTTGATGTCCGAATAAAGTTTTCATTCATTCATTCATTCCGGTGTCCTTAAAGAGTAACTATTAAGTATGTGTCAGCAATGCCCAACTGGGATCAAAAATCCATTATGCTTCTTTTCCTATTGCGCCTATCTACTTTTATCTTACTTTTATCAGAGCTGTCCGGGGAGGAACACATTAGGTTCGGGCCAACGGGACTAGGAGAGTGCTGGAGAGAGAGGTCATGCTACTCCCGGCAGTCTTTTTTGAACTATTTATTTCCTCATTGGAGCATAAAAATGGTGAAAGTAAGATAAGAAAAGAAAAGGGCTGCTTCTAGTAAAGTCCAAACGCCAATCCAAACTCCCCAAAAGATGAAAAACGAAGTATCTAAGAAATGCATGTACTTGCACGACAATCACGAATAGGCTGCCTAAGGCTGCAATCATGAATTTAAGCCAGGAGATGGCATTAGAGAGTACCATTTTTTTTCAATTCCCGCACCCCGGCTTTAAGAATCTTCTCATTGTATTTAATCAATTAGGTCATAAATAATATTTTGCATTTTACTTCATTTAAGGAAAAGTCCCCAGTTTGAGAGCAGGTGGTAAAATTTGTTGGCCTGGAGAGGTATGGGCGCCACCGGGCTGTATTTGCCCAAGACACACCACAGGAAATGGTGCCCCCAAGACCCTAGTGGTCTACAGCACTCTTATATCTGACAACCTGTACGTTTTTGCCGTAAAAAGTACATTTATTATGCATTTTAAGACGTGTACGACGTATGAGAAAATCTGTACGGAAAAACGCACATTTGTCAATTATGGGTACCATCCGGTATACACCGACTATGAGGAAACAGCAAATCAATCAAGTCAAACGAGTTTGCCGCGGTATCCTCTATCTCGGTATCGTTTTTTTTTTCATTGCATACGAAGCGACCGTGCGCATGAGTCTGCCGCCTCAGATTTCATGTGGTAGTTGTGTAGTGAAAGGAAGTCCGTCTATTTTTAGAGAATCGTCTTTTTCGGCTCAACTCATTAAAGGGAGCCCTCATACGGCTCACTTGCTTTGATGCATTATATTACGAATTATGATGTTGTATAAAGAAGTTAAGAAAAAAAGTAAGTATAAAGGAAGAAAATGAAAAAAGACAGGTTTGAGGTTATCCCTTTAATCAGTATATTACCAACAATAATTTAATTCGGAAAATGGAATAATAATTTGAATGAGAAACTGTATTATTCTACTTAATTATATTTGCATGTATTTTTTCCTTATATAGTGAACGTCCAAGCGACTTCTTTTTTGAACTTTTTGTATAATAAACCTCATTCATGTCGAGCAACTCAGTATCTCACAACAATATATACGATATAACGAAACACATGCAGAATATAACATGTTAAACTACATAAATAAACACGTTTGAAAAAATAATATGGTGTAAGATTATTTTGTATTTTGTAAGGGAAAATACTACAGTTTGTAAGGGCATGGAGCCCTGGAGCGCGACAGGTATGCACTCTGTTTTGTTTAACTTGATGGCTTTGTATTGTTGTTTGACTTGTTTCATGCCGATTGTGTTTGGAATGATGCCATGTTGAATAAAACAAAAACATTAAATACAAAAAAGATCACCTTTCAATGGAAGCTTATTGAGACGCTGCTCGGGTGGAAGTTCAGGTAACTCGGATCGAGTGGTACCATGAGCAGATTCTTGTAAAAGCTTCTCTCTTTGCAATTGCTGCCGACTACGACGAGGCGGTCGTACTTTGCGTGTACTCGCTTCTGTAAGAACGGAATTTAACTGCCGTGATTTTATTTTGCAACACATCCAGAAAAACATTTCTTGGTAGAAATGGAATGCACACGTAAGAGGCGTTACCGTTTTGCTTTAATCTCTGCAGTTCATCTTCTGAAAACCCTGCCCAGCCGCTCATTTTATCATTTAAAACGCACAGTAATGAAAATAAGGGAAACAAAAAGGCTTAAATTACTTAGAGAACAAGATAAGTCAACTTTTGGCAACTTGCAGGCAAATAAACCACTCAAGCAGTCACTTGGCAGCCATGATTTTTGTTTGTGTATGCCACGTCAAGGCCCTGCGAAGAACCTAGTTGTCCAATGATATGCCTGAGTATTAAAAATAATTTTTAAAAAAGCAACTCATTGTCTGCCCACGCGTCAATGTCGTCGTGCCTGAGTTAACGCACCTCCATTACGCATACCTGTCAACTTCCAGAGCTCCATGCCCTTACAAACTGTCGTATTTTCCCTTACAAAATATAATCTAAGACCATATTTTTCTTAAACGTGTTTATTTATGTAGTTCTCATCAGCTGCAACCGCTTATCCTCAGTAGGGTCGCGGGGGGACTGGAGCCCATCCCAGCAATCATCGGGCAGTGGGCAGGGGACACTCTGAACTGGTTGCCAGCAAATCGCAGGGCACACGGGGACAGACAACTCGCTCGCTTATTCACACTTAGGGACAATTTGGACCGGCCAATTCACCTGACATGAATGTTTTTGGAATGTGGGAGGAAACCAGAGTGCCCGGAGGAAACCCACGGAAGCACGGGGAGAACATACAAACTCCGCACAGTAAGTCCGGTAGCTGGATTTAAACCCACACATGAGGTTCCCAAGACCTTAGAACTGTGCCGCACACGCGCAAACCACTGCGCCGCCGTGCGATATTTATGTAGTTTGACATGTTATATTCTACATGTGTTTCGTTATATCATATATATTGTTAATTAACATTTTGTTGTGAGATCCTGAGTTGCTCGACATGAATGAGGTTTATTATAAAAAAAAAAGTTCAAAAATGAAGTCGCTTGGATGTTCACTGTATAAGGAAAAGAATACATGCAAATATAATGAAGTAGAATAATACATGTTCTTATTCAAATTATGAATTCATGCTCTGCATTAAATTATTGTTGGTAATATACTGATTAAAGAGATAATCACAAACATGTCTTTTTTCATTTTCTCATTGTATACTTCCTTTTTTTTCATAACTTCTTTATACAACATCATAATTTGTAATATAATGCACCAAAGCAAGTGAGCCGTTTCTTTAATGAGTTGAGCCGAAAAAGCCGGTTCTCTAAAAAGAGACGGACTTCATTTCACTACATCAAACCGCTCGCTTCGTTTGCAACGGAAAAAAAACGATACCGAGATAGAGGCTACCGCGGCGAACTCGTTTGACTTGATTGATTCGCCGTTTTGTGATAGTCGGTGTATACCGGATGGTACCCGTTTTTCCGTACAGATTTTCTCATACGTCGTACTCGTCTTAAAATGCATAGTAAACGTACTTTGTACAGCAAAACCGTACACTTTGACAGGTATGATTACGTATGCGCAATTTTTTTTTTGTTTTCAAGTTTCTCTAAAAGCCATCATGTCAACAAAACACTCTGAAGCAGGGGTGGGGAAACTCCGGCCAAATGCAAAAAGTCAAAATTAATAAATTAATAAAAGTAAATGAAGTAATACTAATAAATACCTCTTTTTCGTGCCAACATTGTCTACTACCACATAAATACTAGAAGACTACTACAAAACTAAAACTCAAATTTCGTGCTTAAAAACAGATATATGATTTTGCCTTCATTCAGATCAAGAAAAATATACTAAAATAGAAAGATACGACTACAATGATATTACTAAAATCACTAAAGAAATACTACAACCATACGACTATGGAAATACTATAAAATACTACATTCATTCATTCATTATCTGCACCGCTTATCCTCAGTAGGGTCGCGGGGGTGCTGGAGCCTATCCCAGCTGTCTTCGGGCAGTGGGCAGGCGACACCCTCAACTGGTTCCCAGCCAATCACAGGGCACATAGAGACAGACAAGTCACTCGCTCATTCACACCTAGGGACAATTTGAACCAGCCAATTCACCTGACATTCATGTTTTTGGAATGTGGGAGGAAACCGGATTTCCCGGAGGAAACCCACGCAAGCACGGAGAGAACATGCAAACTCCACACAGGAAGGATCTCATGACCTCAGAACTGTGCCGCGGACGCGCTAACCACTGCGCCGCCCTGCTGCCCTAAAATACTACAGAAATACAAAAAAATACTACTATGGAAAGACTATACTACAGAAATGGAAAATACTTTTACAGAAATACTTAAAAATACCTCTACAGTAATACTCCAAAACTAATACTACAGTAATACTATAATACAAAATAGTAACTATTGGAATACTACAACAGAAATACTTGTCTGGTATTGTTTCCGTCTATTTCGTCCTGCTTCTTATCAGACTCCAGTCTCCAGTGCCTGATATCAATCCTGTCTGTCCCGTCCTGTCCGGTATCGACCCCATCTGTCCGATATCGTGCAATTGGTATTGATCTCCTCCGCCTCTGGCTTCCTGTCATTCCACGCCAGACTGCTGCCTCACGTCTTCCGCCCGACAATTGCCGAATAACTGGCGTTTGGGTTAACGTGCATGACCGCCCCATTTCCCGTAAAATAAAGCTTGTGTGAGAAACGTCACGCATCTGGGTCCTCCTCCTGTTCCGGTTCTTGACAAATACACATATCCCTTGCTGTATCGTAGTTTACTTTTTGCGGCTTCAATACTTTGTAGACACAGCAAATGCTATCATGGGGGCAGGTTGATGGGCGTGACTGTCTGTGTGCGAGACTGTGATAGGCTGGTGTATGCTGTCAGTCAAACAGCTGGGCAGGCGCTCCAGCCAATGCGTCTACCCACCAAAACAGTAAAGTACAGCAACTGCTGTTAGATAGATAGATAGATAGATAGATAGATAGATAGATAGATAGATAGATAGATAGATAGATAGATAGATAGATGGATGGATGGATGGATGGATGGATGGATGGATGGATGGATGGATGGATAGATAGATAGATAGATAGATAGATAGATAGATAGATAGATAGATAGATAGATAGATAGATAGATAGATAGATAGATAGATAGATAGATAGATAGATAGATAGATAGATAGATAGATAGATTGATTGATTGATTGATTGATTGATAGATAGATAGATAGATAGATAGATAGATAGATAGATAGATAGATAGATAGATAGATAGATAGATAGATAGATAGATAGATAGATTGATTGATTGATTGATTGATTGATAGATAGATAGATAGATAGATAGATAGATAGATAGATAGATAGATAGATAGATAGATAGATAGATAGATAGATAGATAGATAGATAGATAGATAGATAGATAGATAGATAGATAGATAGATAGATAGATAGATAGATAGATACTTTATTCATCCTCGCAGGGAAATTCACATTTCCAGCAGCATCCCTGAGCTGAGTACAATACAATTTTAGCGTCTTTCGTCAGACTCTGAAGAAAGTCCGAAGAGTACAAAGAAATCAGCAGTGGGTTCACCGTGGATTGTTATTGTCATTGTTATTGAGATTGTATTCAGATAAAGAAAGAGATTATGTTTTTGACAGCCCTTCCATCGCAGGTGCGTCCCACTGAGCTTTCCCTAGGTCTTGTTAGGTTTTAAATATCAAAATGTATCGTTTGCCAAATTGTTCGAATGAGTTATCTGACTCCTAACCAAACACAACCTACATTCACCTAACAATGTGTGCTCATTTCTTGATGGAAAAGATGGACAAGAAATGCCGATATTTTCACACGGGGGCAGATTTAATTTCATCAGCAGTTTAACTAAGTGTACTCCATCGAAAATGGCCAAATTAGTCGAATTAGTGACGCTAGAGTCTTTTCTGAAGTGCTCTAGCTTTTTTCTATCGTTCCACGTCTTTCCGCAAGATGGTGTGCCGACTCCTCCCATGGGCGTGCCAATGAAGCCCCCCGGGCTCCACCACCTCGCAGAAGAGCGCCGCGATGTCTGGAATTAACCAAAACAACACCAAGCGTTTCTACGCCATCAGGGCCTTGTTCTCAAAACATCGCCTGCCGTCCTCCGTCAGAGTCCTGTTATCAACAGAACTAGACAAAATATTCTGCATTCGAACGGCGCGACCTGCCATTGAACTATAGCCTACTCGGTGAAAATCTTCATTGCACTCAATAAATTTTACTTGTATTCAATCGTATAAAATCCTTTAAAGTCAAATGTATAAAATCCTTCAGTCTGCTTCCAAGATAGGCTCCGAGAGGAATCACACACACCCAATGGCTTCTGGCTCATTTATTGAAAATACAGGCATAAAACAACACATCCAATTGGCTTAAGCAAGGTCACATGAGTACATGAAACAAATCTCATTCGTAAACATAAATCACATGTTTAAATGAATCGAGTAATTCTGGTCGCTAGTTGGCGTGAGAACATAATAAAAGAGCAAAATGAACAGTGAACACAAAAGGTAGAATGTGTCACTGTGAAGTCAAGGAAGAAGGAAAAGAGAGGCAAGCTCGTGACCAGACTTCCCAGCACTAAAGTGAAGGCCATCTTGATTAATAGTTAGCGTGCCCCAAGTGTCATGATTGCTGATTCAGGGCACCTGTGACTGCCCAAATGCGTTCATGTTAGCGTCATCTTTCGTACGGAAGATTACGATAACGCGAACGTACGATTAGCCTGGGTTAGCTTCATGTTTACGTTAAACATTCATGGTAAACATTCAGGGTGTTGGAACGGATTAAAACGATTTACATTATTTTTAATGGGAAAAATGATTTCGGTGATTGAACAAATCGGTTCTCGAACAGAGTTCTGGAACGGATTATGGTCGAGAACCGAGGTTCCACTGTCTATTGACAATAAAGACCATTTATTCCTCTGCAATTCTGTGTTCTGTGTTTTTATTTGTAGATCTTAAGTTGTTATTTTGTTACAGTCGTATTTGTCACATGTTACTCATATTTAATAAATAAACGTTTCTATTATGCCGGTTTTGACTTTTGGAACACAACATCTTTTAGCTAAAATGTAACTTAGTTCGACAAATGTGTCGGAAAACGAACAACAAGCCATGTTTTAAATACTTTACTGAACACAATTACACCTGAAATGTCTCAACATATAAATAAAATACACAAATACATACATTTAAAATAGCAGTCCTGTTGTTTTCGGAATTGTAGTGGCTGCATTTTATACTGTTAAAAGTTTCCGTTCAATCGAAAATAAATATCGTATTTATAAACTAACTCGAGTGGGGAGCGGTTTAATTATTCAAGCCTCAACATTTTCAAGCAAAAGTATCAGTATCAGAGCCGTATCGATCGATACTACCCTGTATTTACCTGGATCGGATTGATACCAGAATTCAAGTATTGCTCACCCTTAGTTTAAAGGAACAAAGTTAAAACAGAAAATCATATAAGTAGAGAAAGACCGAAAATCTTTCAGGAAAAACTGCATTTTCAAAGTCCCTGTATATCCTGAAACTAAGTTTGATTTTAGCATATAAATATATAAAGGACTCACTTATAACATTTTGCAAAGAATGTTTTTAAACAAGGCCAATTACCAGTCTTTTATGTGTTAAGTGTAAAGAGAGAGAAAGGAACAGAGTGAAAAAAGAAAGTTAGAGAGTGAGAAAGAAAAAGAAAGACAAAATGAGGGAGAAAAAAGAATGAGAGAGAAAAAAGAACAAGGGAAAGAGAAAGAGAGAGAAAGACAAATAAAGGGAAAGAGGAAAAGAGAGGGAGGGGGGAAGAAAGAGAGAAGGTAAGAAATAAAGTACGAAAGAAAAAAAGAGAGGATAAGAGCAAGAGGGGCATAAAGTGAGAGAGAAAGAAAGAGAGAAAGAAATTAAGCAATAGAAATAAAGAGAGACCAAGGGAAAAAGAGAAATACATAAAGAAAAGGAGAGAAAGAAAGTGAGAGCAAAAGAAAAACATTGCGCTCCAGTTGCTTTGTGAGTGGCTTGTCCTCTATGACGACATCAAGTGGACATTTTTCAAACTGTATGTTGTTTTTCAACTTTTCTTCTCTTGCGCTTCTTCCGTGGGCTGGATTCAATCTGTCGGTGGGCCTGATCCGGCCCGAGGGCCGTAAGCTTGGCACCACTGCCTTAAAGGGACAGTGTGTAATATTTTGTGCCTCATACAAAAGACTTTCATTCATTTAAAAAAGAAAACCTAAAACATTTAAATCGAATACTAGACAAAAATACACGAATTATCTTATTCATAAGTGGAGAAATTTGTATCAGTTTGACAGAGTGTAATTCATACCTAGTAGTCGCCGCCATGTTTTTCTTCCATCTAGCTCCTATTCAGTGATCATTTAACACTGGTTTTCTTCACATTAACAAAGTCATTGGGTGTTATTTTTCAGACTCGCAATGATTTACAGCTGGAAATTCTTCAAGAAGCATGGCTCACAGGTGCATAACAGTCTGCAAAACTTGAGTATAACAGTTTGTTACTTTGGATTGGATTTATCTTTTATAGTAACATAATGTTCTCCAAAAACATTTTTTTTAATCTTCAAATGCCTCTTTGTGGACAATATCCCTGTATTATTTGTAATTGCAACATATTTTACTGTCTGGTAATCCTGAAAGGGGGATGCCACATGTGCGGTCCCTTCTCAAGGTTTCTTCATTTGCCTCATGTTGAGGTTTTTGAGTTTTTCCTTGCCCTCATGTTGGTTCCAGATCAGGGGATGGTGTAATAATAGTCTGAAATAATAGTCTGTGCAATAACCTGTGCAGCCCTTTGAGACTCTTTGTGATTAAGGGCTATACAAATAAAAATGACTTGACTTGACTATAACACAAACCAAGTCATAAAAGAAATGTATTTTATAATTTTCCATATCAGGGTCTTACAGGGTTAAATTTTACTGTTCATCTGTAAGCCAGTTCTTCTCAAATAGTAGGGTGGGCCCCCCAGGGGTGAGCCTGGCTCTGTCAGTTTTTTTTTAATTTATAATCCGTCCCAGAATAAAGTGCAATTGCACCTCCACTACACCAGGAGGCAGTTGCACTGTCACTTGGGGACGGGAGGGCATGGAAGCTTTTCTTCGTCCTAGTGGGGGCATGACAGTAAATCATTAAAAAGCACTGTACTAAGCCCCTTCCGTGTGTTTTTGACATACTAACCCCTAAAGTGTTTTTACATACTAACCTCCTTACATGTTTTTTGACGGATTAAACCCCTTACATGTTTTTATAACATACTAACCTTTTTTTGATTTTTTTTGATATACTAAGCCCCTATATGGTTTTACAACAAACTAAACCTATTTGGTTTTTAGACATACTAACCCCTTACGTGTTTTTTGACATACGAACTAACCCATTAACGTGTTTTTACATACTAAACCCCTTACATGTTTTTATAACATACTAACTTATTTCTTGTTTGTTTTACATACTAAACCCCTGCATGTTTTTACAACAAACTAACCCCTACGTGGTTTTTAGAAAAACTAATCCCTTATGTGTTTTTTACATACTAAACCCCTTACATGTGGTTACAATATACTAACTCCTTGCAAGTTTCTTTTTTGACAGACTAAACCCCATTCATGTTTTATAACATACTAACTTATGTCTTGGTTTATTTTGACATACTAAACCCCTGCATGTTTTTACAACAGACTAACCCCTATGTGGTTTTTAGACATACTAACCCCTTACGTGTTTTTTGACATACGAACTAACCCATTAGCGTGTTTTTTACATACTAAACCCCTTACATGTTGTTACAATATACTAACCCCATACGTGTTTCTTTTTTGACTTACTATACCCCTACATGTTTTTACAACAAACTAACCCCTATGTTGTTTTTAGACATACTAACCACTAACATGTTTTTTTACATACTAAACGCCTAACGTGGTTACAATACACTAACCCCTTACGTGTTTCTTTTTTGACATACTAAACCCCTTACATGTTTTTATAACGTACTAACTTATTTCTTGTTTGTTTTACATACTAAACCCCTTCATGTTTTTACAACAGACTAACCCCTATGTGGTTTTTAGACATACTAACCCCTTACGTGTTTTTGGACATACGAACTAACCCATTAACGTGTTTTTACATACTATACCCCTACATGTTTTTACAACAAACTAACCCCTATGTGTTTTTTAGACATACTAACCACTTACATGTTTTTTACATATTAAACCCCTTACATGTGGTTACAATATACTAACCCCTTACGTGTTTTTTATGGACATACTAAACCCCTACATGTTTTTACAACAAACTAACCCCTATGTTGTTTTAGACAGACTAACCCATTACGTGTTTTTTACATACTAAACCCCTTACTGTCATGATTGCCGATTGAGAGCACCTGCAACGGCTTAATTGGCGCCAACAGCCCGGACAGCTGATTGGCTGACACTCTCTTTTTAAACCCCCGGCTTCCAAGAGGAAGGCGTCAGATCGTTATGCGAACTCTTGCCACCAGCTCAGTAAGCCTTTTGGTCTGACTCCGTTCCTGCCCTGTTTTTTTCTGCCTGACTTTCGTCGCCAACACGGAGTCGGACTGGCGAGCAGACAAGCCTCCGTGTTTGGCGAGGAGGATCAGAGACAGGCGGGAATAGCAAGTCGTTGGCCAGGACTGGAGATCAAAGGCGGTGTCGAGTTCGTAAACGAGGTCGGTAACAGGAGGCAGGCAGGTAACGGGGCAAAACAGGTCAGGTAACAGGCAGGCAGAACGGGTCGAAGTCAGTTCCGGAAATAGGTTGGCGATGAAAGTCAGGCAGAGAAAAACAGGGCAGGAACGGAGTCGGACGAAAGGCTTACTGAGCTGGTGGCAACAGTTCGCATAACAATCTGACGCCTTCCACTTGGAAGCCGGGGGTTTAAAAAGAGAGTGTAAGCCAATCAGCTGTCCGGGCTGTTGGCGCCAATTAAGCCGTCGCAGGTGCTCTCAATTGGCAATCATGACACTTACATGTGGTTACAATATATTAACCCCTTAGGTGTTTCTTTTTTGACATACTAAACCCCTTACATGTTTTCATAACTTAATAACCTATTTTTTTTTTGACACACTAAACCCCTACATGTTTTGACAAGAAACTAACCCCTATGTGTTTTTTTGACATATGTGTTTGACCCCTTATGTGTTGTTTTTATTAACCTCCTTCGTGTTTTTTTTCGTCATATTAACACTTTTCGTGTTTTTTTTACATACTTTTCGAATAGTGGCTCTGTCAAAGGGGGCACGTTTGACATCGGGGAAGTTTTTCTTTTTTTTTTTAACTGTCCTATGATAACACGCAATTGCAACCCCACTACACTAGGGGGCAGTGGCACTCTCACTTGGGGGGTGCAAGAGGTTTTCTTATTCCTAGGGAGACTGGGGGCATGAAAGAAAACAATCGAGAAGCACTGCTGTAAGCTAACACAACTAGTCATGGACAATTTATCACGTCCGCTATGCAGCATCATCTCCAAAGGGAAGAGCAGCTTCAGCGACAGACTGCTGTCACAGACTGAGGAGATCATTTCTTCCTCATGCCATGAGGCTCTTTAACCCCACCCGGGGAGTAAAAGCCCACATTAAACCACACCCCCACATTGCATATTACCCTATTTTTATTACAGTGTGTATTTTATGTAGCACTATTTAAATACAGTGGAACCTCGGTTTTCGAACGCCTCTCAGTTCGAACAAATCGGAGTCCGACCAAAAATTTAGAGAAATTCTTGCTTCGCTGTTCGGTCAAAAAATCAGTGTTCGAACGCTGGTAATGCGTGAGTGCGTACGCTAGGGTGCGATGCTGAGCGGCATACGGGTGTAGATCGCTCTTTTCGTGACCAACTGTTATAGTGTGCGGACGTGCTTCGTTTTGCTTCCGCTTTTAATATAGGTGTACGAAGTGTTTTAGCCCCTAATTATGCCCCCGAAGAAAGTCAGTGCAAGCAGCAAAGTTGCTTCAGGTGAAAAAAGAAAAGTAGTGCGTACAACTATTGCATTTAAGAAAGAAATAATAGCAAAATATGAAGGAGGTGTGCGAGTGTCTGATCTTGCTAGGCAATACCCCACCGTCCACCTGCGCCTTCTGCTGACCACCACAAAGGTAAGAAATCCTATTCATAATTCTTTTCTTTATCCTTTTTTTTTTATTTTTACACGTTCATGTTAGCGTAATCTTTCGTACGGAAGATTACGATAACACGAACGTACGATTAGCCTGGGTTAGCTTTATGTTTACGTTGAACATTCAAGGTAAACATTCAGGGTGTTAGAACGGATTAAAACGATTAACATTGTTTTTAATGGGAAAAATGATTTCGGTAAACGAACAAATCGGTTTTCGAACAGGGTTCTGGAACGGATTATGGTCGAGAACCGAGGTTCCACTGTACTCTATATCAACACGTTAAATTGGGTATTTATGTATTATATTACTTTTACTTTATTATTGTTTCATTTTCAACACAAGGATACGGCTGGAAGTGTGAATTTCCCTACAGGGATGAATAGTATCTATCTATCTATCTATCTATCTATCTATCTATCTATCTATCTATATCTATCTAGTCTTTTTTGCTCAATTCTATTTCATTGCAATCATCCAGACAGGCATGAGAGTGTCTGGTAACCCCTCTTGCATCTCGACAGCCAAAATCTCTAGACCGGCCTTAAACACAATGCTCTTCATGATATCGAGGTGTCGACTAATGCTGCTGTCAATAGGGTCCAACTTGCAGCCCTGTCGCGCCATATTGTCTTTCATAATAATCACACCGTTTGGACGCAAACTCTTCCTGCAGCGCATAAGGAAGTTCATCAAGTCTTTGTCGGTCAGGTGGCCTACAGGGAAACAAAAAAACAACAGATCGTGTCGGGAAAATGTTATTCTACTGGAAAGCTTAAAGCACCAGTGTGTAATATTTGCCCACTAGATGGCAATGTTGTCTCATGCAAACTAAAACCATTACCAAAGCAAGCAACAAGACGGCAGAGAAACATAGCGGGGACCTAAGTAGGGATTCCACGATGTAAAAGAAATAAACATTTCTTGATTTATGATTTCTAATAGAAATGAACAATGGTATTTGAGGGGATATTTGTAAATACATGTATTATTCATTTACTATAATGTTAGAATTGGAATTCCCTTGATTAGATAGGGTCCTAC
This sequence comes from Urocampus carinirostris, assembly GCF_059441175.1. Classification (NCBI taxonomy): domain Eukaryota; kingdom Metazoa; phylum Chordata; class Actinopteri; order Syngnathiformes; family Syngnathidae; genus Urocampus; species Urocampus carinirostris. Next base: position 28,907,889 of record NC_142360.1, read on the forward strand.
AGTTGAGTAAAATGTTTTCCGTCCTTCAAAAAGTTGTATCACCTTGTGAACCGCTCAACCATTCGCCTGAGAAGATAAGCTGCTCCTGCATTGTCGTGTTTATCTTTCGCTGTTCTGTTCTTTCGCCGTTATGTTTCTTGTTTTACGATAGTCTGTTTGATGTTTTATTGTGTCCTCTGGCTTTCTTATTTTGTGTTTTATTTTGAGATGTAAGGTAATCGACCTAAGGGAATGATAGTTCATGCATTTTTTTTAATGGATGAAATTAAATGTTTTTGTGCCACTCGGAGGCACTAAATGTTACACGTTGTCCCTTCAATCATGGTACAGTGCCTTGCATAAATATGGTCCCCCCAAGAAGTTTTTGACATATTGGCATTTTCAGGCTTCAAATGTATAAATTAAAAACTTATAGATGAAAACATGGGACACAATCATGAAAATAAATCAAATTTTAGATTTTAGATTAGATTTTAGATTATACTGTCTTTCATTCTGCCTTTATTCATTCTTTTTTTTTACTTTTTTTTTTGGATCCTGTTCTGAACTGTTGTTAAAATTATCCTGCACCCTTTGAAAAAGACATTTTGATCTACATCTTGATCTGGACACATTCGTCTGGACATTGTGTCTTTGCATTTTTGTTTGGACTTTGTCCTGTTTTTATTTGGACATGCCATTTGTTTTTTTGTCCCCTTGTTCAGTTGTTACTTTGGTCCAGGTTTTGTTAAGAAATACCTTCATTGTTTTCAGCACCCCTTGTTTCCAGTTCCTCCCCCACATGGGTCCATCACCCCTAACCCTAACACATCTAATAGATAATCTTGAATCTTGAAGGGATGCTAAAATATGGTATTTTTGGTTCCCAAATGTCAGTGCTTGGGTTGGGGTTAGCACCAGATTTTAGTAAAAGCGTCAGGATCTCTCCAAAGCTGGCAATGAGTGGACCAAACCACCAAGCATGACAACGCAAATTCAACTCCTGTAAGCTGTACTTACATGCCACCCATTGCATCCAGATGACATCATACTTGTTCTTTGGAGGTCTCAATTCTTGCAGGTTATAGCAGTAGTATGTCTCAATGCGGTCTGCATCATCACCCAGGTAACATTCATGTGCATGAAGGAGGAAGTGCTCCATCATGTCTGCCATCTCCATTTTCTCAAACACAGGGAGGAGAACCCCTTTAGTCACACGACCAATGCCGGAACCGCAGTCCAGAGCACAGTGAGTGCCGGCCTTCCCAGGGCCCTTTGAATAAATCGGAGAAAAGCCAAATAGATGTTAGAATAGAATAGAATATACCTTTATTGTCATTGTTACAAAATGGGTTAACATATCGTGACAAGGAAATTGGGCATGACACTCCAGTTTTACACATTCACAGTGAGGTATGAGCCAGAAGATAAAGGAACAGAGAAGATACGGTTATAAAACAAGGAGGATAAGGCTATAGTTATAATTTACATGGTATTTACACAAGAAATGTCGGCATGTGGGATGTTACATACAGTTGTTATCGTGATACCGTTGGTATCGTAAGGGTTGTGCAATTATGCATTTAGTGCAAAAGTCATCATAGTGCAAAAAAATAGTCAGCATATGCATTGGTGCAAACATAGACATCATAGTGCAGAAAAAAGAAATGGTCAGACATTGTGCAAGGTGAGCAGTAAACATAGTGCAGTCGACATGTGCAAGAACATAGACATGAGTACCATTATATTCGTATGAGGTAGTGTTGGCAAGAGTTTTCAGTTTTTTTGTGCAGTGTCTGTTTTGAGCAGTGAACAAACATAGTGCAGTCAGCATGTGTAAGAACATAGGCGTGAGTACCATTTTACATTCGTGTGAGGTAGTTTTTTGCAAGAGTTTTCAGTTTTTTGTGCGGTGTCTGTTTAGGGTGGTAATGGCTGTGCGGAAGAAACTGTCTCTGAGTCTGTTTGTTTTTGCTTTGTGTGACATGAAATTAGGTTTTAATTCATATTTCCATGTAACCTATAAAAAAATGGTCCTTAAGACTAAAGGAGGTAAGTATTAGTTTCAGGAGCGAGCAGCAGCAAGTCAACTGCAGGAGAGAGAGTGGGAAAGGTGAGAGGAGAGAGAGTGGGAAAGGTGAGATGGCACAACATTCATTTGGACAGGTAACTTAAAATTAGTTTTACCTGGTTATATCAGTATCAGAATTTTTTTCCCCCCATTTTATTAACACTCCACTTATGTTTGTTTGTACATGATTCAATTGTTTGTTTGTTTGTACATGATTCAAATTGAATCTTTTCTTCCGGCGCCGTCACGAATGGCAGCCACTCCAGCAGCTCCCGTGTTATTTTCGATTGTTCTCGATTGTTCTCAGCTCAGGGATGCTGCTGGAAATGTGAATTTCCCTTCGGGGATGAACAAAGTATCTATCTATCTATCTATCTATCTGTAGCGCTTGCTGGAAGGCAGCAGGTCGAAGAGGTGGTGGCCGGGGAGAGAAAAGTCCTTGATGATGTTTTCTGCTCTGCTGAGGTAGCGAGAGCAGGCAATGTCCTCCAGACTGGGCAGAGAGCAACCGACGATTTTCTGGGCTGTTTTGATGACCCTCTGGAGCTTTTTCCTGTCTGCTGCTGTGCACCCAGCATACCACACCATAATGCAGTATGTTAGAATGCTCTCCATTGTGGCTTTGTAAAATGAAACCTGCTGCTGCTGTTTTAGATTATTTTTCCTGAGCACTCTCAGGAAGTGCAGTCGCTGCTGGGCCTTCCATACCACCACTCTGGTGTTTGCAGACCAGGAGAGGTCGTCGAAGATGTGCACACCCAGAAATTTGAAGGAGTGGACTCTCTCTACACACGGTCTCCTTTTATGATGAGTGGTTCTGGATTCCTACCATTCCTTCTGTAATCCAGAATCAGTTCTTTTGTTTTTATGTTGTGAGAATGACACGTTTGGGTATTTTTTTTACTACAACAAACAAATAGATGAATAAAACGTTTACTTATTTAGACCATTAAAAACCTTTAAGCACAGTGGTTCTCAACTGGTCTGACTTCAGGACCCACAATCCTACCATAAATACAAGCTTTAACCCAAATCAAGAAATAATATCCACTTCTCAAACGTTTTGAATGAAAGGATTGTGCACTTAAAACCAGATCACATTGTTCACATTTTTAAAAAGCAAAACGATATGACTAGTGAAGTTATAAACTATTTAATACGCTTTTTGATTCCACTTATACTAAAAAATACTTTGTGTCGCCGCAACCTTAAGTGAAACCTTTTAAACAACTGTGCTTTGGAATATTTTGTATGGTTTACTTATCACCTCCCTGGGGCTTTAGAATGTGTCTGTCGTGCCCCATTCTGACGTTTGGGAAATTTGCATCAAGGACGGCGCGGACCAATCAGCCAGAGGCTTGGTCATGGGGCTGGACATTTGATCACCATGTGTCATAAAAGCGGGCAACTCTGAAGCCCCCGCTCGCTCGCTCTTTTTCCACACACAATTGTAATTAGCGAGGAAGAAAGATGTGTTCAACTGTTGGATTCGGCTAATTAATTAATATGTGGACTATACTCGATAACTTCTCCGAATTAGAGAATTAGGAGTCTGATTTTCAGTTTAATAAATGTTAAAACCTTACACTAGCAAAACCAACATGACTTTGAGTGCAGTAATAATATTCCCTTCAATGCTCAATTAGGAGCATTTTTATAAAATTCAAAGTTCTTTGCTCCAGAAGCTGTGTCTTCTGGAAAGTGTTTGTCAACCTCTAGGTTGCAGTGTCACAAGGCTCCGAGCACACACCAATGCAGGAGACAAGGGGACAGAATACAAGGGAAGTGATCAACCCCTACCAGGGAGGCATTCATTTAACAGCAACCAAAAAATACTGGCAAGAAGGGGGTGTAGGACTCAAACTGCTGAGGTGGAGATTTTGAGGGGAAAACTAGAGAAGCAATTGTATCTGATCGGTGTAACCACATTTCGTAGGCCAATAGTTTTCAAAATTTAGGCTAGGACAACGTTAGATTTTCACAGTTTGTGCAGAAATATTCCAAGTTTTTGTGTGTAACGTTTGGCATTTTTTCGGGTGAATGGCGTTTAATTCAAAAGTAAAGGCAGACCAGCTTTTGTCTCACCATGACCAAAAAAATAATAGCTTCCCCTTTAATTGCAGCTCCTTCTATAGCCCATTGGCACGGCTTTACATAGAAACTCTATCCATGAAGCCCAACCCTGTCACGGTCGCCATGACGACCAGTATGCCACGCCCCGAACTCAAGCTGAAGCAGATCAGCTGATTGCTGTTCTGTTATTTAAGGCTGGATTTTGGGTTTGGCGGGTGCTGGTTCATTACTCATTATTCACAATCCCGTTCTGTTATGCCTTGTCCTGTTTTAGTCTGTTATGCCTTGTCCTGTTGAGTTCGTGCCGGAGGAACTCTGTATTGTTCTGTTTTGCCCCGGAGTATTGGGCGACTTTTATTTTATTAAATAAAACCTATGGATCGTCAACGCATTTGAGTTCTCCCTTCATGCCTCCTGCCTCCGTTCTGGTCCGGTCACCTTCCACGCCACCACGTCTCGTGACAGAATGAACCCGCCAACAAATAGAACTCAGCGAACGATCCCAGCGCGACATTGGGGAGAGCTGGAGTGCGCAGTTTGGCAGGCGCCTACTGAGTTGGCCTTCCCTGCCCGTTCGAACCACGGCCCCGCCCGTCGTGGCCCTTGCTGTGCCTCGAATGGGGTCCCAGGAAGAATTGACGCCTGCCTGCCCGACTCCCGTGCCGATTGCCTGCTATTCCCTCTTCCCTGCGTGCAAGTCCGACTCCGACTCCGCTGCCCGTCGGGCCAACTCCGACTCCGCTGCCCGTCGGGCCGACTCCGACTCCCAAGCCTGCCTGTTCGACTCCCAAGCCTGCCTGTTCGACTCCCAAGCCTGCCTGTTCGACTCCCAAGCCTGCCTGTTCGACTCCCAAGCCTGCCTGTTCGACTCCCATGCCTGCCTGTTCGACTCCCATGCCTGCCTGTTCGACTCCCATGCCTGCCTGTTCGACTCCCATGCCTGCCTGTTCGACTCCCATGCCTGCCTTGAGTCTCCCTGTACTGATTTTGTTCAGTCTTTCCTGTCCTGTCTTGTCTGTTCTGAATCTGTTCCCCCTGAGTCTGACTGTTCTGAATCTGTTCCCCCTGAGTCTGACTGTTCTGAATCTGTTCCCCCTGAGTCTGACTGTTCTGAATCTGTTCCCCCTGAGTCTGACTCTTCTGAATCTGATCCCCCCCTGAGTCTGACTCTTCTGCATCGGCCTGACCTGAGTCTGACTCTTCTGCATCGGCCTGACCTGAGTCTGACTCTTCTGCATCGGCCTGACCTGAGTGCGACTCTTCTGCATCGGCCTGACCTGAGTGCGACTCTTCTGCATCGGCCTGACCTGAGTGCGACTCTTCTGCATCGGCCTGACCTGAGTGCGACTCTTCTGCATCGGCCTGACCTGAGTGCGACTCTTCTGCATCGGCCTGACCTGAGTGCGACTCTTCTGCATCGGCCTGACCTGAGTGCGACTCTTCTGCATCGGCCTGACCTGAGTGCGACTCTTCTGCATCGGCCTGACCTGAGTGCGACTCTTCTGCATCGGCCTGACCTGAGTGCGACTCTTCTGCATCGGCCTGTCCTGAGTGCGACTCTTCTGCATCGGCCTGTCCTGAGTGCGACTCTTCTGCATCGGCCTGTCCTGAGTGCGACTCTTCTGCATCGGCCTGTCCTGAGTGCGACTCTTCTGCATCGGCCTGACCTGAGTGCGACTCTTCTGCATCGGCCTGTCCTGAGTGCGACTCTTCTGCATCGGCCTGTCCTGAGTGCGACTCTTCTGCATCGGCCTGACCTGAGTGCGACTCTTCTGCATCGGCCTGACCTGAGTGCGACTCTTCTGCATCGGCCTGACCTGAGTGCGACTCTTCTGCATCGGCCTGACCTGAGTGCGACTCTTCTGCATCGGCCTGACCTGAGTGCGACTCTTCTGCATTGGCCTGACCTGAGTGCGACTCTTCTGCATTGGCCTGACCTGAGTGCGACTCTTCTGCATCGGCCTGTCCTGAGTGCGACTCTTCTGCATCGGCCTGTCCTGAGTGCGACTCTTCTGTAGAGGCCTGTCCTCTTTACCTGTTCTGATTTTGCCTGTCCTGTTTATCTGTCCTGTTCTCGTCGGTTCTGCCTTTGCCTGTCATCCCCTGTCCAGTTGGCCGCCAGACCCCCCCTGCCGAGCGCCGATTCCGATCCGCCCGACGCAGATGGCGTCTGCCTCTCCCCGTTCCTGCGTGTTCGGAGGAGGGAGCAGGGTTGCCCCAATCGCGATCGTCAACATTCCGGGGCGCGAGGTAGTAATTTTTTCTTTTTTGGGACCTCGGGAGCTGTCCCTTAAGAGGGGGGCTCTGTCACGGTCGCCATGACGACCAGTATGCCACGCCCCGAACTCAAGCTGAAGCAGATCAGCTGATTGCTGTTCTGCTATTTAAGGCTGGATTTTGGGTTTGGCGGGTGCTGGTTCATTACTCATTATTCACAATCCCGTTCTGTTATGCCTTGTCCTGTTTTAGTCTGTTATGCCTTGTCCTGTTGAGTTCGTGCCGGAGGAACTCTGTATTGTTCTGTTTTGCCCCGGAGTATTGGGCGACTTTTATTTTATTAAATAAAACCTATGGATCGTCAACGCATTTGAGTTCTCCCTTCATGCCTCCTGCCTCCGTTCTGGTCCGGTCACCTTCCACGCCACCACGTCTCGTGACAAACCCTAATTCAAAATGGCCCATATCGCAGAGCAAATTCTAAAACCGGTTGTGCAGAAACCAGTTAGCCAGTATCCAGGGTTGGGTAGGGTTACTTTAACTGGATTACTTTCAATGACTTTTGGATTACTCCAATACCAAATATGCGAATAAAAGACAAAAGAAACTAAATATGAATAGAATTACTAAATTTTGTGCAGGCTTGGGGAGTAACGGAATACATGGAACGGCAAAAATGATGTTGGCAAGCTGTTTGGATTTATTTTCATTTTGTTTCTGTCGCATTTTATGTTAGTTTTGTCGGAGATCAAAGAGATCAAAGCCAGGAGAGAAGGCTTACCACATGTTGTGAGTCAACATTTTATTCATATTTAACACAAACTTTTTCTTCTTTTTCCCTGTTTTTTTGCTCATTTTTTTAATCCCTTTTAAAAAAAATCTCATTGTGTTTATTTTTTCCTAGTTGTTACTTTTTCTTTTCTTTTTTTCTGAATTTGTCCTTCTTTTTTTCTTCCTTTTGTTTTTTTTTTCCTCAGCTTTACACTACTTTTTCATTTTGGTATTTTTTTCTTTTTTGTTTTATTCCCCCTTCCTTTAAGTCATTTTGTGCATAATTTTACATAATATTTGGTCATATAGAGATGAAAGAAGCAAAAACAACCCGAAGAGCCGTTTGAGACCCGAAAGAGACGGTTCCTTTCAGTGAGCCGAGCTGAAGAAGCCGGTTCTCAAAAAACTTTAAAAACTCACACACGCAGCTTAGAGGGAACATTGCGCTGGATAGATTTTCTTGTGCGCTGAGAATGTGCAGGCAGTGCGCGATTGCGCACGCGCGCAGCTTAGAGGGAACACTGCTTAGGACAATCTAAATTCAACTCAAAAGCAAGAAATGTTCACAAAATGTTTGCATCAGGAGCCATGGTGGTGGTTGTATCCACCAACTCTGTTTGTCCCTCACCCCCCTCATCAATGCCCCCCCCCCCAAGGAAAACAAAGCCTACTTACAACAAAGACAGTTAGTTCTTTGTTCCTTTATCTCTTTGTTTCCTTATCCTCACTGTAAATGTGGACCTGGAGTGCCACGTCCAATTTCGTTGTCACAGCATAACCCATATTGTAACAATGACAATAAAGGCATATTCTATTCTAAATTGTTTGTCGAAATTCATCAGCTTCAGTCAGTGGAAATGACCAAGACACTTACCACAAACCTGTTGAGAAATTGCCGTGAACCTTCCAGATCCACATCAGACACATCCAAAAAGCCACCCATCATTCCCTCCTCTGAGGCATCCACATTTTCGTAGAACTGCTGAGCTCTGTAGTAGAACTGCTTTTCTCCTTTAATGTACTCACAGGTGACAGGATACAGTTTTACTGTTGGAAAAAGAATATCACATTACCTCATGAAAGTAAAATGTACGGATTTAGTGCAGTTTTGGTGCTTATATCTGGCAAGCGGCCCAAGGTCGGGGACCTATGGTTCGTGAGCCATATACGGTGAAGGATTTCATACATTTGACTATAAAGGATTTTATAAGATTGAATACAAGTTACATTTTGATAAAGTTAAAACTTATATAAACTCTATGTTGGCAGAATTAAACAAATAAAAACAAGCATTAAGGTAAATAAGTGTATTAGCTCCGTCCGGTGACCCATCGGGGCCATCACCTCTCGCCTCGGCCAGGGCTGCGGCCACACTGCGCGCCCCCGTGCGTCTAGTTAATTTTAGTCACACAGGAAACAGATAAATACACCGGAAATGCAACTTCAAAATAAAAGAGTACAAAACTGATAAACGTACAAGAGATGCAATTAGACTGATAATTGAACCGTTACTTCATGTGTGTGTGTGTGTGTGATTGTTTTTAGATTTAGGAATATAAAAACAAGTTATATTCACACAGTGAATTCTGAGAAATGTTACAACCAAAACGACCAACCTATCTACCTTCCCTTTTACAGTCCGGCCTAGCGAAAGTATTGACCCCCCCGACCATTGCCAAATACTTGTTTGACATATTGGCACGATTCAGGCTTCAGCTGAAAAACCGAGAATATATTCCAACAACGTGCTGGACGCCATCGTAACCACTGAAGGATTTTATACATTTGACTATAAAGGATCTTATACGATTGAATACAAGTTGCATTTATTGAGTGCAATGAAGATTTTCACCGAGTAGGCTATAGTTCAATGACAGGTCACGCCGTTCCAAATGCAAAATATTTTGACTAGGGAAATTTGATAACAGGACTCAGATAAGAGGACGGCAGGCGATGTTTTGAGAACAAGGCCCTGATGACGTAGAAACGCTCGGTGTTGTTTTGAGTTTTCCAGACATCGCGACGCCCACGGGGGGCTTCCTTGGCACGCCCTTGAGGGGAGTCGAGACGCCATCTTGCGGGGAGACGTGGGCCGAGAGGAAAAAAGGCTGGAGGACTTCAGAGAGGCTTCCCACAGATGCCAGAGACTCCAACGACGCTAATTCGACTAATTCGGCCATTTACGATGGAGTTCACTTAGTTAAATTGCTTAAGAAATTAAATCTGCCCCCGTGTGAAAATGTCGACTCTCTTGTTCATCTTTTCCGTCAAGAAACAAGCGCGCATTGTTATGTGAATGTAGGTTGTTTGGTTAATGGAGTCAGATAACTAGTTCGAACAATTTGGTAAACGATTCATTTTAATATGTAATACCTAACAACGGCAAGGGTATGGTCTAGTATTTAAAGGACACTATTTTAACTTCAGTTTAAAGTCAACAGACAGTCTTGGTGGTAAACAACTAAATAATGCTTTATATCGAAGCTCATTATACAATTTCATTGTTGAGACACTTTATGACGAAAAGCCACAGAACAAGCTTTAACCCAAAACAAACATTTTACCCGGAAGCTCTAGCAAAGAATGTATAGCAGTAGGATCAGGCAGAGCTTTACACAAAACGCAATACACAGCCTTTTCCTTTGCCCAGCGCTGTCTACACTGAAGGTAAATATGTTGATATCCTCGATTGCAGTATTTTGTGACATTTTTACAAAATAACTTTGCTAGCACCTTGTTTTGAAACCATTATCTAGGACAAAAATGAGCCTCAACACTCTAGTACCTGAGGGAGGGAGACCAATTTTAAGTGGTGTATTTATATTAATATAGAACACAGGCTCCGGCATAGTTATTATTTAATAAATTTTATTAAATCATTTAACGTCACAAGGTAAACTAAAATGTGCTGAAGAATTTGATTTTCTCTGAAGAGTGGGTTTGGCGGTTCTGTTGAATTTTGACTTTGTCAGGTTATGGACGGTTGCCACGGCGCCCAGCTGGCACCGCCCCTTGACACCGGCTGACTCGCATTTACCCATTGCTTCTGTTTTCGTGACAGTTTATTGGTAATACAAATCAGTTATCACTTCAAAAGTTTTCAGTTCACAACAATATCGCACATTATACAAAATAATATTGCTGAAATAATTATAGTAATCTATATTTTCATTCAGTTTTAATCATCACAGTTAATTGGTAATACAAAGCAGTTATCACTTCAGATTTTTCAGTTCATATGTTCTTCGTAGTCCTTTTCTTGCTCGGAGTATTCTTTTGTTTATTTTCTTTTGTCGAATCATTCGCTTCAACACACGTGTTTTCCTTGCCTCCGTGATCTTTTTTGTTTAATTCTGGAAATGCCTCGTTTGTAGTTTTGCTTGTGTTTTGACCCGTTTTATTTTTTTGGTCTGGTCCGTTTGTGTTTTGGACAACTTTTCTTTCTCAATTAAAGTGCGAGGACGTCTACGCAAATGAGTTCCAACTTCCTGCTCCCCGTTCCGTTTCGTGACAGTCTTCAAATACATGGTGTGGCTCTTTCAAAAGAGAAATAACAAATATTTTAGCTTTTATGGATTGTTTGATCAAAAATATTTTAGCTTTTATAGATATTTTGGTCAAAACGGTTCCCGACCCCTGCTCTAGAAAATTGCCTAATTTTCTTATGCCCGGAGTTAGTCGGTTTTGTCGTGTTGTCCATCTGCCGTGTTGTCCATCCATTTTGCATTGTTGAACACGCACCCAGCCTCATTCACTGCTTATCCCCTTGTTAAATATCCATCCTACCAGCTAAAATTTTGATTTGAATGGAGTTAGTGCTAATGGCAAAATGTTGATAGAAATAAAAGTGTAATTATTGTGTCACGGAGAGTCGGACAGACCCAAATGCAGGACACAGGGAGACCTAAAACGGGGATGTGATCAAACCCCAATAGGAGCCATTTATTTAATGAACAAAAAAACTATCAGGAACTGGGGATGCTGACAAAGGGAAACTTGAGAAGGAATCTTGGGCTGGTGAAAGTCTGGAAAAGGAGATTTGGGAGTACCTTTAAAAAGAGTATTGGTGAACAGTCCAAAAGTGAGTCAGTCCAAAAATGCTGAGTCAGCTTTTTCATGTAGTATACAGATCTGGGGTAACCTACCTGACTGTCTGTAAAAGATGGGGTTGATATTCAATACAGTTTTGTACTGGGAGAGTGGCGTGTCTTTCTGGCAAAAGATTTTTATTTCAATTTCATGATTGAAACTTTTATTATCCTTCAATTTTTCAAGAAAATGTTTAATTTCTCCAAAACAAAAAAATCTTTTGGAGGGATGTTTCCGACCAAAGAAACTGGAATATCTGTCTGCCATTAGAGCATCACCATTGGTGAGACACAAACCTTTTATTGGGGGGCATTGCCCTTTTTGGCAGGGTCTGTCACCTCTAGAGCGACCTACCTGACTACATGTAAAAGATTGCGATCCTAACAAAACTTGTTCCGGCCTGACAGAGTAGAATGTCTTTCTGGGAAAAGCTGCTGAGTCAGTCCCAAAATGCTGAGTCAACTTTTTCATGCAGTATACAGATCTGGGGTAACCTACCTGACTGTCTGTAAAAGATGGGGTTGATATTCAATACAGTTTTGTACTGGGAGAGTGGCGTGTCTTTCTGGCAAAAATGCAGAGTCAGCAAAACCAAAAGTGCTTATTCTACTTTTTTTCACATATAGGTCAACCTGTCTAACTTTCTGCAAGATATTGCGTTGAAATTGGATGTTGTTCTGGCCTGGATGAGGGTAATGTCTTTCTTGACAAACTGCCGTGTCAGCAAAAACAAAAATGCTAAGTCGGGTTTGGGCGGTATTTTCACCTCTAGAGTAACCCACCTGATTTCTTGTGAAAGATTGTGATCTTTGTTGGAACTCGGTATGGGCCTGAGAGAGTATAATGTCTTTATGTATAGTATATATACATATGTATATATACATGTGTGGGCAGCACGGCGGCGCAGTGGGAACCATTTATTTAATGAACAAAAAAACTATAGATCAGGAACTGGGGATGCTGACAAGAGGAAACTTGAGAAGGAATCTTGGGCGAGTGAAAGTCTGGAAAAGGAGATTTGGGAGTACCTTTAAAAAGAGTACTGGTGAACAGGGTCTTGCGATAAAGAGGGGACTGCCTAAGAGTGGAGACTTGGGAGAGAAAAAAAAGTTTGCTTTTGGCTTACTTTCAGTCTTCGTAGTTTGTAGTCTTTCTTGGACTCATTTTTGTTTGTATACACGTGACAGCGACATTTAGAGGACAGATAGAAAACACTGTCCCTTTAAGAACAGTGGAATCTTTTTAATCAGTGCTGTTTTTGTGGGAAAACCCCATTTGTCCCAAAATCAATTGAATCTTAGCTTCAGCGGTCCCCAACTCAATTGACTTTGAGACCCCTGGTTCAGATATTCGAGGTATCACTAATGCGAAAAAAAGCTCAGAAGTGAAAGTTCTGCTTGAAATGCATTCTTTCACAAGTTTTCTTAGAAATGAGGATTTTTAAGAAACTTGGAAATGTTTTGCTGTTGTTTACTAAACAATGGTAAAAGAGAAAAACCCTTTTTTTTCCAAATGAGGGTTACAGCATTATTTTGACATGTCTTATGCCAATACAGAGACCCTTTACTACTTCACTCTTCGGTTATAACTGGTTTATTCTTTCTTGGATTTTGAATTGAATTGTGTTTATTGTCATTGATATCAATGTATCTTTTATTGTGTTCAGAGAGATCACAGAATAAGTGCTGGGGTGTGACAGTTTGGTTGTTTGACTCCGATAGGCTGGAGTTTGCTATTAAAAAAAACATTATTATTGTATTAGTTTTTATCTCTAAGACATTAAAATATAGAGAGACACGTGTGGTTTACATTAAGTACAGTCAATGTTTCCGCAAGTTTCCGCCTTTTTTTAGAGAAGCGGCTCTTTCGGCCGGGCTTTTTTTCGAGTTTGGGTGCGAAAAGACCATACAAACGGCTCTTGAGATTCTTTTTTTTGCTTTCATCCATATGCTACCAATTATCATGAAACGTTATGCACAAAATGACAAACAGGGGAACAAATCATGAAAAAAAGAAAAATAAATTTTGACAAATAAAAAAAAGGAACAAAAAATTAAACGAGAAAAAGCAAGAGAAAAAGGAAAAATATGGATAAAAGAAGAGAAAAGCAGGAAAAAGGAAGAAATAAGCTAGGTCAAAGGAGAAAAGGAAGTAACAAATAAAATATGCAATAAACTACAAAACAAAAGAAGAAGTAGTGTCAAATCAACGTGCGTCCCCGGGACGCAACTTTTTTGACACAAAATTGTCGTTATTACCCGATAACTTTTTTTTTAAAAAGGATTTACCGCACTCCAAACTTTTCGTCAGGCAGATCCGCCATTGTTGTTTTGGTCTCGCGGTTCGAGTTTTTGTCTGCACGCCGATCTCGGCAAACGAGATCTCGTTGCTTCGAGATGACGTCATTGTTGTGGTGGTTGTCGTCGAGTTGGTGAGGGTTAAGTATGGCTCAGAAAAAACAGATAGTATTAGGTGAAAATCAACACAAAGTTGGTAATTTCTTCAGTGTCAGTAATAAGTCAAAACATAATGCAGAAAGTGATAACAACGGCAATAATTCCGGTACGAAAAAACGGCGGCGAAATTTTTCGGAAGATCACGGAGGCAAGGAAAACACGTGTGTTGAAGCAAATGATTCGACAAAAGAAAATAAACAAAAGAATACTCCGAGCAAGAAAAGGACTACGAAGAACATATGAACTGAAAAATCTGAAGTAATAACTGCTTTGTATTACCAATTAACTGTGATGATTAAAACTGAATGAAAATATAGATTGCTATAATTATTTCAGCAATATTATTTTGCATAAAGTACAATATTGTTGTGAACTGAAAACTTTTGAAGTGATAACTGATTTGTATTACCAATAAACTGTCACGAAATGTAACGAGAAGCAGGAAGTAGGAACTCATTTGCGTAGACGTCCTCGCACTTTAATTGAGAAAGAAAAGTTGTCCAAAACACAAACGGACCAGACCAAAAAACAAAACGGGTCAAACACAGGCAAAACTATAAACGAGGAATTTCCAGAATTAAACAGAACTTGCAGGAATCTCTCAGAATGTTACACCGGAGTGCAACAAACAAGTTTTCAACAACGATCTGGTAAAGCGCAGTTCAAAAGAGCATGTTTAAGTACCCACAGAAGTAATCGGTAAATGTGAGTCAGCTGGTGTCAAGGGGCGGTGCCGGCTGGGCGCCATGGCAACCGTGCAGGACCTGACATAAACTGTGATGATTAAAACTGAATGAATATATTATGTATATACCACAGCCATATCCCCCTAGTGTGAGGTGGCTAGAGTCATTTCTGACTCTTTTTGGGAGATTGATTCAGAGGAGGGGATTCCCAGCCCCCTCGCTCAACCCAACTGAGGTGTTAGGGTTAGGGTTAGGGTGAGGAGTCATTAGGTGACCAAACCCCCCAATTCCAACCCCTAATACTGAACGCCAAGCAGGGAGGCAACAGGTACCAATGTTTAAGTCTTAGGTATGACTCGGCCGAGGCTTGAACCAGAACCTCCCAGTCTCTGGGCGGGCGCCCTACCCCCAAGGCCACCGAGCTGGTCAATATATAGATTTATATTATATATATAAATATATATGTCACCGAATTAAAATTTAAACCTCGATAACACTAAATTTTGGGGACCCATCGATCTCTGTTGAGACCCATAGATATTTGAGCATGCGAGTCCCCGGGACTCATCACTTTTCAGAGGTAAAATGAACACGGATCTCTGTATACTGTAGCAAAGGAGTCAAAATGTGGAAAAAAAATTGGCTGTCAATTTCAGAGAAAGGTCTGAACGACTTAAGGTCAGAGTGCTGGGTTAAACATCTTACCGAGAGGAATCTTCTCCAGCAGGTACAGGTAGCTGGCAAAGAAGTCGCTCCTCATGGTATGGTGCAAGTGAAAGGACAAGCTGTGGCGACACATTGTGTCATCGGTGTGCTTCCAGCGATCCCGAAATGCCTGCTGAGCTCCTTTATAATCAAAGTTGGGTGACGAGTTGTCTTCTGCGAGCGAAATCTCCATTTGAACGAATACAAGACCCCAGGACCAAAACCCGGGAGGTCGGTAGTAGCTGAAAAACGGAGTCCCTTTGGACACGCTCCCTTCAGCTGCTGCTTTTAACGCCAAGATAAAAGTTCAAAACATCTCCGCTCGAAATTGAAACGTCAAGTCACGTACTACTATTATAAGATGCACAAAACTTTTAAAAAGGGTAGGATTAAAGCAAAAAAGAGAAATCTAGGGAAAAATTCAAATAAAAAAGGAAAAATAATAACAACCAGAAGAAAGAAAAGTAACAATCTAGGAGAAAAAGGAAACAGAAGAAAAATATTTAAAGAAAAAAAATACCGCTTATGTTTATCACGGAGCGAGCAGTGCTGAGACAGCACTGCATTTCTTACCGATCACTCAGCTAGCGCTCTGGCATAAGACTTCTGTCTTAGGACAAGTAACTTGAACAGAGGGGAGTGAATTTTAGACACGGAAATTCCAGAGAGTCCAGAAGGTCAAAACTCTACCCCTGACGGCCATAGAATGCGGCTCCTATAATTGGCCCACATCTTGTCCTTAGACACTCCTCTATTTCTTTTCTAGGGTATCTTGTGGGCATTAAAAACAGAAAAAAACATTTTCATTTTAATTTCATGATTGAAACTGTTATTATCTTCCAATTTTTCAAGAAAATGTTTAATTTCTCCAAAACAAAAAAATCTTTTGGAGGGATGTTTTCGACCAAAGAAACTGGAATATCTGTCTGCCATTAGAGCATCACCATTGGTGAGACACAAACCTTTTATTGGGGGGCATTGCCCTTTTTGGCAGGTTCTGTCACCTCTAGAGCGACCTACCTGACTACATGTAAAAGATTGCGATCCTAACAAAACTTGTTCCGGCCTGACAGAGTAGAATGTCTTTCTGGGAAAAGCTGCTGAGTCAGTCCCAAAATGCTGAGTCAGCTTTTTCACGCAGTATACAGATCTGGGTTAACCTACCTGACTGTCTGTAAAAGATGGGGTTGATATTCAATGCAGTTTTATACTGGGAGAGTGGCGTGTCTTTCTGGCAAAAATGCAGAGTCAGCAAAACCAAAAGTGCTTATTCTACTTTTTTTCACAGATAGGTCAACCTGTCTAACTGTCTGCAAGATTTTGGGTTGAAATTGGATGTTGTTCTGGCCTGGATGAGGGTAATGTCTTTCTTGAAAAACTGGCGTGTCAGCAAAAACAAAAATGCTAAGTCGAGTTTGGGCGGTATTTTCACCTCTAGAGTAACCCACCTGATTTCTTGTGAAAGATTTTGATCTTTGTTGGAACTCGGTATGTGCCTGAGAGAGTATAATACTGTGTGCGGCACAGTTCTAAAGTCTTGGGAACCTCCTGTGTGGGTTCAAATCCAGCCACCGGACTTACTGTGCGGAGTTTGTATGTTCTCCCCGTGCTTGCGTGGGTTTCCTCCCACATTCCAAAGACATGCTTTTCAGGTGGATTGGCCGGTCCAAATTGTCCCTAGGTGTGAATGAGCGAGCGAGTTGTCTGTCCCTGTGTTCCCTGCGATTGGTTGGCAACCAGTTGAGGGTGTCCCCTGTCCACTGCCCGATGATTGCTGGGATGAGTTCCAGCACCCCCGCGACCCTACTGAGGATAAGCGGTGCAGCTAATGAGATGAGATATATATATATGTGTGTGTGTGGAGTGAGGGGGACTGGGGAGGCCAAGAAAGGAGGGTGGGAGACCGAAAAGGTTTCACAAACCATAGTTATACTGTCACCAAATATGAGAGGATGTGGAAGTAAAGTGACTAGGTGGAAGAAAGAGGAGATTGGAAGGATGATGACTAAAAGTAAGGTTGATGTGTTAGCGTTGAGTGAAAGAAAGATGAAAGGAAAGGGTAGATTACAGCTTGGAGGTATGTATGGTAGAAAGTCTGGAGCTACGGGTGGACATGCTAGAGAAAGAGTGGCTGTGCTTGTGAGTGAGAAGGCAAAGGAAAAACTGGTGGAGTGGAAAGAGACATCTTTGAGATTGATGTGGGTGCTGTTGGGAATTAAACTATTAAAAATGTAGCGTTTACCAAATTGTTCGAATTAGTTATCTGACTCCATTAACCAAACATAACCTTCATTCACTCAACAATGCATGCTCGTTTCTTTTCGGGAAAATATGGACAACAATAGCCGACATTTTCACACGGTGGGCAGATTTATTTTCTTAAATAATAAACTAAGTGGATTCCATCGAATTAGCCGAATTATTGTCGCTCTTCGTCCAGCCTCTCTCTCGATTGTCCCTCGCGATCGATCTTCTGAAGTTCTTTCTCTGCCCACGCCTTCCTCCCAAGCCGGCGTGTCGGCCACCCCCATGAGCGGGCCAGGAACGCCCATGTGGGCTCCACCTCGTCACCTCGATGTCTGAAGAAACTCAAAACAACACCAAGCGCTTCCACGTCCTCAGGGCCTTGTTCTCCAAACATCGCCCGCCACCTGCGTCAGAACTCTGTGATCACCAGAACTAAACTAAACATTCGTATTCGGAACGGCACGACCTGTCATTGACCTTAAGCCTTCTCTGTGAAAAATCTTCATTACATTCAATAAATGTAAGTTGTATACAATTGTATAAAATCCCTTATAGTCATATAAATAAAATCCTTCAGTGCGGTAAAAGTGGGGTGTAGAAGTATGGATGTTTATAACAGCATATGGACCTGGTTCAGAAAGAAGTGCTGAGGAGAGAGAGGAGTTCTGGAAGGATTCGTCCGAATGTGTGGAAAGTGCAAAAGGGGAGGAAAGTGGTAATACTAGGTGACCTGAATGCTGGATTGAGTGATGGAATGGTTGAAAATGTGGTTGGTAGATATGGAGTACCAGGAAGAAATGAGAGTCGGAAGAAATTGATTGAGTTATGTGTAGAAAATGAGTTGGTGATTGCAAATACAGTGGAACCTCGGTTTTCGAACGCCTCTCAGTTCGAACAAATCGGAGTCCGACCAAAAATTGTAGCCCCTTATTATGCCTCCGAAGAAAGTCAGTGCAAGCAGCAAAGTTGCTACAGGTGAAAAAAGAAAAGTAGTGCGTACAACTATTGCATTTAAGAAAGAAATAATAGCCAAATATGAAGGAGGTGTGCGAGTGTCTGATCTTGCCTGCGCCTTCTGCTGACCAACACAAAGGTAAGAAATCCTATTCATAATTCTTTTCTTTATCCTTTTTTTTAATTTTTACACGTTCATGTTAGCGTCATCTTTCGGACGGAAGATTACGATAACGCGAACGTACGATTAGCCTGGGTTAGCTTTAAGTCTTCGTTAAACATTCTTGGTAAACATTCAGGGTGTTGGAACGGAGCCCAACATTCAGGGTGTTGGAACGCACCCCCCTTTCCAATGAACCGCTTACCACTTGTTGCGGAGACCCGGATGCTAAATAACTTGTAAACGACCTGATTTTTTTATTTCTACACGTTCATGTTAGCGTCATCTTTCGTACTGAAGATTACGATAACGCAAACGTATGATTAGCCTTGGTTAGCTTCTGTTTACGTTAAACATTCAAGATAAACATTCAGAGTGTCGGAACGGATTATAACGATTTACATTCTTTTTAATGGGAAAAATTATTTCGGCGGTCGAACATATCGGTTTTTGAACAGGGTTTTGGATCCCTTGATCCCAAGACGAGCGCTCTACCTCCTGAGCTACTGCTGCCCCGGAAGAGGTGAAAATGTCAAAGTTGAAAAAGACAGAAAAGGAGAGAGAGTTTAAAGAGAGGATAGGGGAAGAGTATGAACGGGTTAGTAGAAGAGAAGTGGAGGGTGTGGAAATGGAATGGAAGTGGTTTAAAGAGGCAGTGTTGAGGAGTGCAAAAGAAGTGTGTGGAATGAGAAAAGTTGGTCGAGGTATTAGGAAAGGAAGTGAATGGTGGAACGATGAAGCAAATGATGAATGGTGTGTGTGTGTGTGTGTGTGTGTGTGTGTGAACATGGAGAATGTTGACGCAGTATTACAGTAATCCCTCGGTTATCGCGGTTAATGGGGACCAAAACCACCCGCAAAAAGTGAAAATCCGTGGAATAAGACACCCCTTCAAAAATGCTTAAAGAAAAAAAAATATTTTCTTTTTTTTTAAATTATTTTATTTAATTATTCTTATTTTTTAGACCTGCGAAGCTCTGAACCCGGTAAAAAAAAAACATTTCCATTTTTTTAAAATTATTTTATTTTATTATTATCATTTTTTAGACCCGCAAAGCTCTGAACCCGCGAACGTGGAACCGCGAAGTAGCGAGGTCCCACTATATTTGTTTTTGAACGTAATATAAAACCATCGTTAAAATGTCGTAGAGATAAACAGTTAAGATTCTCCTAATCCAAACACCAATCAAAACAATTTACATTTAAATCGAATTGAAGTTAATGTATTATTTACGTTTCTATTTGGTTCATAACACGCAGTGAAGTGCGCAGGCGCAGTCCTCTTCGTGGGGCAGAAATAATGCACGGCGTCTGACGTACAGATGAGAATTCCTGCTCTTTTTAGAGAACTGGCTTTTCTGACTCGGCCCACAAAAAAAAGCCGCTCCCGAACGGCTCTTTCTTTCTATCTGTTCCAATATTATGAAACAGTATTCTCAAAACAGGCGAATCATTCATTTAGAAAATTGTATCACATCCCTTTATCATAATTGTCTTTAATCTTTCAATCTACTGCGGTGAACCTTTACCTATTTAATCATATAGGGGAGCCGACTCTCGTTGTTCAGGTTAAAGAGCCAGCTCATAAAGCCCACATGTTCACGAAAATAACAAAAGTGACGTCACGTGATGTCTCGTAGACCGCTTTGAGAGCAATTCGTTTTGCTGACTAAAATCGCAAAGCCGTTTCATTTTTGTCGGGATACATTTGCGGATAGCGTATCCGTTTTTTGAAATGGACAGCTTGCATTCTGGGGATCCGCGGTATCTCAGAAGGTAACTGGTTTCTTTTCAATTTAAAGCTTGGAAGCTGTTAGCTTTGTTGGGCTAAGGCTGAGGAATGATGCATCAAGGCGTTCCTTCCATCCATCCATCCATTATCTGCACCGCTTATCCTCAGTAGGGTCGCGGGGGTGCTGATCGCAGCTATCTTCGGGCTGTGGGCAGGGGACACCCTGAACTGGTTGCCAGAGAGTTGCAGGGCACACAGAGACAAACAACTCACTCGCTCGTTCACACCTAGGGACAATTTAGACCGGTCAATTCACCTGACATGCATGTTTTTGGAAGGTGGGAGGAAAACAGAATGCCCGGAGAAAACCCTCGCAGGCACAGGGAGAACATGCAAACTCCACAAGGGGAGACTGACTTGTTTCCACTGTGCACATGGGCACCTGCGTACTAAAAATGTGTTATTTATTATTATTATTACTTAGTGGTGTGGCTTATAGTCTGTATTTTACTGGAATGAGGCACCAAAATGGGTTTTTATCCAACTTGGTTCCTACTAATGTTGACTATTTTTTTGCACTATGATGACTATTTTTTGCACCAAATGCATAATTGCACAAACCCTTACAATACCAAACTGTATTACGATACCAAACTGTATGTAACATCCTACATGCCGACATTTCTTGTGTAAATATTGTGTAAATTATAACTATAACTTTATCCTCCTTGTTTTATAACCTTATCTTCTCTGTTTCTTTATCTTCTTGGCTTTTTTTTACCTCACTGTGAATGTGTGAACCTGGAGTGTCATGCCCAATTCTGTTGTCACAATATGCTAACCCATTTTGTAACAATGACAATAAAGGTATATTTTTTTCTATTCTATTCTACTGTTTACTTCTAGACTGGTGCCATACTAGTACTGACTGTTGGTGCCCAATCCTTGTCAAACGAGTGCTTGACATAATTGAAAATTATTGTTTTCAAGGCTTGAAAAGTGCTTAACTTGTGGGTAAATGTGTTTGTAAATGCTTGAAATTGTTACTATGTTTCTCAACAAGTTTGCCTTGAAATGATGCAGACAATGCATTTGCATTGATATATATTTATATAGCGCTTTTCAAGTTACTGAAGACCTCCTAAAGCGCTTTATAATGTGCTTCACGCTTACCCATTCACACACACCGATAGCAACGTCAGCCATGCAACGCTCTTACCTGCTTGTCTGGGGGAATTAAGGGTTCAGTGTCTTGCCCTAGGACACTTTGACATTTACCTCAGTGGAGTTGGGACTTGAACCTGTGACCTCTCGATCCAAAGATGAGCGCTCTACCATTGCTCTTTGTGGCTTTGCTTTGCCATCAAATTTCTCCTTCCCTCTTGATCTACGGCAGCCGGCATTAGTTTGTATGGTATTCTCCTACGAAGCGTCATCGCCCCTACCGGTTGCGCCCAAGAGGACAGGTGCATGCTTCATCTAAACAAAAGACTTTGAAATGTGTATTATTGACAGGATTTTGTGTCAATCATGGACATTTATTATGGGCTATAAAAAAAAAGAAGGTAGCGTTTCCCAGTGTTAGGTTTTAAATATTAAAATGTACCGTTTACCAAATTGTTCTGACTCCATTAACCAAACACCACCTACATTCACCCAAAAATGCGCGCTCGTTTCTTGATGGAAAAGATGAACAAGAAAAAACGACATTTTCACCCGGGGCCAGATTTAATTTTATAAACAAATTAACTAAGTGAACTCTATCAAATATGGCCGAATTAGCGTCGCTCGAGTATCTGTGAAGCCTCTCTTCAAGTTCTCCCGCTTTTTCCTCTCGCCCCATGTCTTTCCGCAAGCTGGTGTGCCGGCTCCTCCCATGGGCGTGCCAGGGAAGCCTCACATGGGCTCCACCACCTCGCCTCGATGTCTGGAAAACTCAAAACAGCAGAGCGTTTCTCAAAACATTGCCCCCCGTCCTCCGTCATCAGGGCCTTTCTGCGTCGTCGGATGTGCCGATTATCTTATCAGCCTTACGTCCCGTTCCCGCCATTCCTGTAAACAATATTCTCCACTAGGTTGCAATGACCTCACACCACCGCCCCGCCAGTAAATATCTTTTGCATTAAATGTAATTTGTATTCGATCGTATAAAATCCTTTACAGTCAAATGAATAAAATCCTTCACCAGTGATAAAACTTCCTGCAACTGAAAATTTAAGTTACATATTATTGTTATATTATTATTTTACCCAACACCCATATATATCTCAACAAGATTAACTCATAAATCAGATCCACAAAAGATTAAAAACTGCATATGTAAATTACAGATATATTTGTGGCAAAATACAAGATTCAGGCCGTATTTCTTTAAATGATACTGGAAAAATTGGTAAGTTTAAAAGTTTATAAAAACTGTTTGAATTTGACCTTGTCAGAAACAGGGTCTCGAAAGTGATTGCACTATAAGTGGTATGCTACATAGAGCCGTTGACAAATGTTGATTTTTTTGCAAACTGTCAACTGTTTATTGTTCCTAAGATTTTTTCTTTTTTTGATCTCTCCATTACAGGAAAGTAAAGGGGTGTACACTTGATGTCCACCCAACCGAGAAAGCCATTGTGGTCCAGTATGAGGTAGAGGCAATGATCCTTGGAGAGCAGGGGGATGCCATGGTTGAAAGTCGCAAAGAATGTCAGAAAATGTATGCATTGTTGCTTTATTAATTTACCACCATGTGTTTAAATTGTGCACAGCCCGAAAGGGAAAGTCAACAGAAATAGTCAATTATGATAATAATCTGAAAATCAGTGGCCAACAAATGACTATTCGGCGTAACAGTTAAACTGTGATTGATCGTTATCTCAACCCTGATTAACTCTAATATCCATTTCAGTAGACCAAGGGTGGGCAAACTCATTCTTGTTCAGTGCAGACCCCCCCCAACGAGTTTTTGTCTTATTGCCACATTTCTGGCTTCAAACGTAAAGACACAAAAACTTAAAACATGTTAAAACCAATTGTACAGTGGAACCAAATTTCAACGTTTTATATAATATTTATGGCTAGAGTCAAGAACACATTCACAATTCTGGCTCTTTCTGGGAGATTGATACAGAGGAGGGGATTCCCAGCCCCTTCGCTCAACCCAACTGATGTGTTGGGAGTCATTAGGTGACCATTGGGGGATATGGATCCGGTATGGATATATATATACTAAATATGAATACAATTATGACTCACACCACGTGGTAAGCTTTCTCTCCTGGCTTTGATCTCCGACAAAACGAATCCAAACAGCTTGCCAACATCATTTTTGCCGTTCCATGTATTCCGTTACTCCCCAAGCCTGCACAAAATTTAGTCATTTTATTCATATTTAGTTTATTTTGTCTTTTAGTAGCATATTTGGTATTGGAGTAATTGAAAGTAACCCTACCCAACCCCTGTCCTTCATATTTGACGTATATATGAGGGGTCGGGAACCTATGGCTCGTGAGGCATATATGTTTCTTTCTATGAGTACCTATGGCTCAGAAACAAATTTAATTGCGTGCAAATTTTCTCCATCTCGTTCAAAAACTGAGCCATTAATTCTGTTCGGATATACGCAAAGCCAAACTTAAACTGATTATTGAGGCAGTGCTTTTCAGAATATATAGGGCACGTTTTTCACTATGATTTACAGTCAAGGTGTCACACAAAAAAAACTCGTTTTGGCTGTACAGCGCTAAAGAATCCTTTATATAAAAGCTCATTATATAATCTGTGTTCAGTGTTCAGATACTTTTTAATAAATCCACGGACCAAATTGTAAATACGCCACAACACGGGAAGAGAACTTAAAGTTATTTGATTGGGTGAGTGGGAGGGATGGGCGGAGCTATGCAAAAAGTGCAAGCACTCCCTCCCATCTCTCGCCATCCTCCGTCTGCGCCAAAGGTAAGCACATCAGGCTCCCTGTTCTTAGAATGTTGTGACGTTTTTACAAAATAATTTGTGTAGCATTTTCATATTTCTACTTTTGACAGGAGATATATTAAGGAGAGCAAAATCTTTTGGGATATTTAAGTTTTTTTAATGTATACATTGACATAGGAGCAAAGGAATTTGAACGTTATTTTAATGTTAAGTTGTTTAAGTTAAGTTCTAAGTTGTATCATTTAACAAGATATTTTTATTTAGAGCAAAATAATAAATACTGTATAAGTGATGTAAGGTTTAAATTTAATATTCTGTTTTTATTCATATTTATGTTCCAAAAACATTCAGTTTAAGTGTGTTCAATAAATGTTTATCCTGGTTGGCCCGTGACCTTAAGTGTGTTTTGAATTTTGGCCCCTTGTGCAATTGAGTTTGACATCCCTGCTATAGGGCTACAAATTAGAACGATCGGGAAAAATGCTGTGCACAAACGAACACTATCGAGCAATCCCGAGTTGTGTGGCTGACGCAAAATGATGTCCTATTTAATATATTTCACTTTTTTTATCTTGTAGCATTCGTCTGAAAAGCTTGAATTCAAACACAGACACATCATTGCTGGCTCGGAAAGTGGTGGAAGAATGTAGTTTGATTCATCCTTCAAAACTAAACGAGGTCGAACAACTGCTGTTCTACCTTCAAGTCCGCAAGCAGTCAAATGGTAAGAGGCATGCTCTACCCCGGGGGTCTCCAACCTACAAACTACTTTTTGTTAGTCGTTAGCGCAATTTGGCTCGATGGCTTGCTAAATAGCTAGAGAGTGTTGGAATTAATTATCAAAGTATACCGTTTAACAAATTGTTCAAATTAGTTATCTGACTCCATTAACCAAAGACAACCTGCACACGGGGGCAGATCTATATTCCCTAACAATTTAACTAAGTGTACTCCATCGAAAACGGCTGAATTAGCGACGTTGGCATCTGTGGGAAGCCTTTTCCTCAAGTCCTTTAGCGCTCTCCTATTGGCCATCTTCTCCCCGCATAATGGCGTGCCGACTCCTCCCATGGGCGCGCCAAGGAAGCCCCCCGGGATTCACCATCTCGTAGAAGAGCATCCCGATGTCTGGGGTACTCAAAACAACACAGAGCGTTTCTACGTCATCAGGGCCTTTCTGCGTCAACAGCGTCTGGATGTGCTGATTATCTTATCAGCCGTACGTCCTGTTCCCGCCGTTCCAGTAAACAACATTTTCCATCAGGGTGCCCTGACCTCGCACCACAGCCCAGTTAGTGAATATCCATCCATCCATTATCCGAACCGCTTATCCTTAGTAGGGTAGCGAGGGTGCTGGAGCCCATCCCAGCCATCTTCGGGCAGTGGGCAGGGGACACCCTGAACTGGTTGCCAGCCAATCGCAAGGCACACAGGGACAGACAATTCGCTCGCTCATTCACACCTAGGGACAATTTGGACTGGCCAATCCACCTGACATGCATGTTTTTGGAATGTGGGAGGAAACCGGAGTGCCCGGAGGAAACCTACGCAAGGACGGGGAGAACATGCAAACTCCACACAGGAAGTTCGAGCTCATGACCTCAGGACCGTGCCGCACACGCGCTAACCACTGTGCCGCTGTGCTGCCCTCAGTGAATATCTTTTGCATTAAATGTAATTTGTATTCAATCGTATAAAATCCTTCATAGTCAAATGTAGTTAGCTAGGAAGGTAAAACAATAAAAGGGAGCTATATAGCTAGCTAAATGGAAAAAAAGTAATCTGGATAGCCCGATAGAAAGCTGGAAACAAGGCGAGACGGCTAGCTAGAAAGAAGGCCAATATTGAGCTGGCTAATTAGCAAAAAAGGTCAAATGTTAGCTAGATCGGATTCAAAATCTGTAAAAAGCTAGCATGTTAGCTTGTTGAATAGCTAAAAAGCTAATAAAATGTAGGAAGATAGCTTTAAAAGTAAAAAAATAAAAGGGAGCTAGATAGCATGCATGTAAACAAGCTGGTTATATAGCCTGCTAAATAGCTAAAAAAGTAGGACTATGGCTAGCTAAGAAGGTAGCCAGATAGCTAGCTAAAAAAACACATTTTTTACTCTTCGCTTTATAAAACCCATAAATTGGTATTAAGTTTGTTGTATTTCCTGTAAAATAAACCAATGAAAAGATGAATAAACAAATCTGTTCATAATCCAAATAGATTCTCGTTCTATTCTCTTACCTAATTACTTAAAAATACTTGAATAGATATTTTTCTGTCCATGAAGCCCATGAACTGGAATTTATTTGTTGGAATTTCTAAAATGATAACTTTTGTTATTACTATGTCGTTACTATGTTACTACCAGGTTAATAATTGGAAGTAGGCTTAAATAGAGTCAGTCAACCCCTTAAAAATCATTTTACTAGAAAATCACTAAGACCCAGTACTGGTGAGCTATTTTCAGAAAAGGTCCTTAGGGGTGTTGGGAATTAAACTATTAAAAATTTATCGTTTACCAAATTGTTCAAATTAGTTATCTGACTTCATTAACTAAACATAATCTTCATTCACCCAACAATGCATGCTCTTTTCTTTTCGGGAAAATGAACACGAATAGCCGACATTTTCACACGGGGGCAGATTTCTTTTCTTAAAGTATTTAACTAAATTAATTCCATCAAATTAGCCGAATTATGGTCGCTCGAGGCTTCCTCGAGCCTCCTTTTCGATTGTCCCTCGCGATCGATCTTCTTGAAATTCTTTCTCTGCCCAAGTCTTTTTCCCAAGACGCCGTGTCGGGCCCTCCCATGGGGCGTGCTGACTCCTCCCATGGGGCGGACCAGATGCCAGCTTCACCACCTCCTCGCCGAAGGGCGCCGCCACGTCTAAAGAAAACTCATATCAGCAAAGCTCTTCGTCAGCGCCCCGTTATCAAAATTCCCCAGCCAAAACGCTTCACACTTGGAACGGCGCGACCTGTCCCTGACCTTAAGCCTTCTCTGTGACAAATCTTCATTGCATTCAATAAATGTAACTTGTAAAAAATTGTATAAAATCCTTTATAGTCAAATAAATAAAATATAAAATCCTTCAGGGGGCACCCTTGTGCCTGCTGGGACCATGTTGGAGACTCCTGCTCTAATGACATAAGATCCATTTCTCATGTTCTGTCATCATTTGCATTGTCTCCTTTTTTCACAGAAGAGCAAGATAGAAAAGCCACCTCTCCTCGGGATTTCGCACCCTGTGCAGGTGTCGAGGTAACATGTTAGATGTGTACTGAATGCTATATGTATTTGTTTATAGACTGGGTTGGGAATAATACTTTTTTTTTTCCAGTGACGGAGTCTTCTAACTCATTGTTTCCGCTGTTAACGTTATTGTCGGTTAAAAGCGGTGCGTTACGTACGTTTTCGTGCTTGTTTACTTACGTTTCTGGGTGCGTTTGCTTACATTTTGGGGCGTGTTTACTTAGGGTTTTGGGCGTGTTTACATATGTTTTTGGGCATGTTTTCCTACGTTTTAGGGCGTGTTTACTTACGTTTTTAAACGTGTTTACTTAAATTTTTGGGCGTGTTTACATAAGTTTTAGGGCGTGTTTACTTACGTTTTTGAGCGTGTTTACATACGTTTTTGGGCGTGTTTACATATGTTTTAGGGCGTGTTTACTTACATTTTTGAGCGTGTTTACTTACATTTTAGGGCGTGTTTACATCCGTTTTAGGGCGTGTTTGCTTACGTTTTTGGGCGTGTTTACTTAGGTTTTTGAGCGTGTTTACTTACATTTTTGGGCGTGTTTACATACGTTTTATGGCGTGTTTGCTTACGTTTTTGGGCGTGTTTACTTACATTTTTGGGCGTGTTTACATACGTTTTTGGGCATGTTCTCTTACGTTTTAGGCGTGTTTACTTATGTTTCTGGGCCTGTTTACTTATATTTTTGGGCGTGTTTACATACGTTTCTGGGCATGTTTTCCTACGTTTTAGGGCGTGTTTACTTACGTTTTTAAACGTGTTTACTTAAATTTTTGGGCGTGTTTACATAATTTTTAGGGCGTGTTTACTTACGTTTTAGGGCGTGTTTACTTACGTTTTGGAGCGTGTTTACATACGTTTTTGGGCGTGTTTACATATGTTTTAGGGCGTGTTTACTTACATTTTTGAGCGTGTTTACTTACATTTTAGGGCGTGTTTACATCCGTTTTAGGGCGTGTTTGCTTACCTTTTTGGGCGTGTTTACTTAGGTTTTTGAGCGTGTTTACTTACATTTTTGGGCGTGTTTACATACGTTTTATGCCGTGTTTGCTTACGTTTTTGGGCGTGTTTACATACGTTTTTGGGCGTGTTTACATACGTTTTTGGGCATGTTCTCTTACGTTTTAGGCGTGTTTACTTATGTTTCTGGGCCTGTTTACTTATATTTTTGGGCGTGTTTACATACGTTTCTGGGCATGTTTTCCTTCGTTTTGGGCGTGTTTACTTATGCTTTAAGGAGTTGTGAATGTACGTTTATGGGCGTGTTCACGTATGTTTTCGGGCATGTTCGCGAATGTTTTCGGCATGTTCACGTATGTTTTCAGGCGTGTTTACCTACGTTTTCAGGCGTGTTAATGTACGTTTATGGGCGTGTTTACTTACATGTTTGGCTGTGTTTACTTACATGTTCGGGCGTATGTACTTAGGTTTTTGGGCATGTTTACTTAGGTTCTTGGGTGTGTTTGCTTACATTTTTGGGCGTGTTTACATACGCTTTTGGGCATGTTTTTCTACGTTTTCAGGCGTGTTTACTTACGTTTTTGGGCCTGTTTACTTACATTTTTGGGTGTGTTTACTTAGGTTTTTGAGCGTGTTTACTTACGTTTTTGGGCATGTTTACATACATTTTTGGGCATGTTCTCCTACATTTTTGGGCGTGTTTACATGTTTTTGGGCATGTTTTCCTCTGATTTAGGGCGTGTTTGCTTACGTTTTTGGGTGTTTTTATTTATGTTTTCAGGAGTTATGAATGTACGTTTATAGGCGTGTTCACGTATGTTTTCGGGCGTGTTCACAAATGTTTTCAAGCGTGTTCACGTATGTTTTCGGGCGTGTTCACGTATGTTTTCAGGCGTGTTTACCTACGTTTTCAGGCGTGTTGATTTACGTTTATGGGCATGTTTACTTACATTTTTGGGCGTGTTTACATACGTTTTAGGGCGTGTTTGCTTACGTTTTTGGGCGTGTTTACATACGTTTTAGGGCGTGTATACTTACGTCTTTGGGCCTGTTTACTAACATTTTTGGGCGTGTTTACGTACATTTTTGGGTATGTTTTCCTACGTTTTAGGGCGTGTTTGCTTACGTTTTTGAGTGTGTTTACTTATGTTTTTGGGCGTGTTTACCTACGTTTTCAGGAGTTGTGAATGTACGGTTATGGGCGTGTTCCCGTGCGTGCGTTTGTGCGTGTGTGTGTGTGTGTGTGTGTGTGTGTGTGAGATAGAGAGAGACAGAGACACTTTGGCAATATCAAGTTGTCATATTTTAGCCTGCAGCTTTTTTTCCTCTTGCGCTTCTCTGAGTGTGGAAATTCAGGGAAAATGCTTATCTGTATATTATTGACAATGATATACCATTTCAGGCTTTACCAATAAATATAGCTATTTTTTCTCTTTAGCTCAACGAAGAGGCAAACATCAACAACATTGATGACTATTTGGAACTTCTTTATGAGGACATCCAAGAAAAGATCAGGGGGGCCACATTGATTTTTCAACTTGCCCATAACCCAGACAACTTGGAGGAGCTCAAACAGAATGGTTTGTACTACTTCAAACTGTAATTATATTTACATTAAAACCAATGTTTCCTCTAAGCTGCGCGCGTGCGCAATCGCGCACTGCCTGCACATTCTCAGCGTACAAGAAAATCTAGCCAGCGCACAAAAATCAGGGCTCGAAATTGCTTATAAGGAAGCGAATTAAGTCAAAGTTACAGTGCATGAAGGTAAAAATACACGGGTTCCCCTGATGCTGTGTTCTAAAGGCGGTATTTGGAAGTCAATGTCGAAGTAGAACGAAGTTGAGTGAAGTCAGTAGAGTTTTTCTGGAACCGGCTTCTTCGGCTCGGCTCACTAAAGAGAACCGGCTCTTTCGGGTCCCAAACGGCTCTTCAGGTTGTTTTTGCTTCTTTAATCCCTACACGACCAAATATTATGTAAAATTGTACACGAAATTACTTAAAGGAAGGGGAGGAAATAGAACAAAAAGAAAAAAATACCAAAATGAAAAAGTAGTGAAAAGCTGAGAAAAAAGCCAGAAAAAAAAGAAAAGAAAGAAACAAAGGAAAAAAAGTAAATAGAGAAGAAAAAGTAACAGCTAGGAAAAAATAAACACAATGAGATTTTAAAAAAAAAAGGAATTTTAAAAAAGGAGGAAAAAACAGGGGAAAAAGAGGAAAAGGTTTGTGTTGCATTCAAATAATTTCCAATTATATCAAGTGAATCTTGTTGCCAACTAGTACTTCCCCCCAAAAAGGTGATTAAATACAGTTCTGTATCGTGCAACCGACTAAATAAGCCCCCAAAATGTTAGTATTATGCGTCAAAAGATAGCAGGGGAAAAAAAATGAAAATCTTGTGAAAGAATTGTTGTAAAAACAAATGACATTTAGATAGATAGATAGATAGATAGATACTTTATTCATCCCCGTAGGGAAATTCACACTTCCAGCAGTCTACCCTGTTGTTTATTAACAGATGAACATGATGCCCTAGGGGTGCTTGTAGCGAAGTGGATGACGTCACGCCAGTCCAAAAATTCGACATCCCTGCGGCAGATGGAAAACTTTTCTTTGTGAAAATCCAGGGATACACCACCTCGTGTTAGCAAGCCCGCCTCCTCTCCGATTCCCCCCGGCTTTCGTGTCTCTGTTTAGCGGCGTTGAAGCCGGATTGCTCCGGGTAGCTCCGGGTGGCTACACGTTAGCGTCCGGAATGCTAAACGTGAGCCACGTTTCCGCAAAACACAGCAACTGCGCTCCCTGTGCGCTTCGATGTTTTCCACCAGCACTCGATGATCTTATTTGGTCGTGAGTTCGCATTTACCATGATTACGGATGGTACCGAAGACTTATAACGCCGCTTCGCTAGCTCCGGCTTTTCCTCCACGATAGGCCCCTTCATCACGCCGGCACGAGAATTCTTCAGGGCAAGGAGTTGAAATTCCTTGAATACACGCATTTTTTGTGCGTTAAAACCCATGTCCATAGGATAGAAGTAATCCATAGTGTAGTTGTCAAAACGGGAAGAAAAAACACCGAAGATAGGAGCAGACAATAAAACAATAGGGCAGCTGCTGGAAAAGGCAGCCGCTCGTGGCAGCGCCGCTTTGATTTGTAGGCCGTACAACCTTTGCAATAATACATGAGTCAATTCCTCATAAGTGAAAAATAATTTTACATTGCCGGAAACTCAGCAAAATGTAACGTGATGTCAAATTTTGGACATGTTCGATAATGATTTAATTGCCACACTTGGAATTGCCGTTGCTCACTGTTGTTTCAAGCGTTGCTCACCGACTTTGTGTGAACGCTCAGACCCGTAAGGAAAATTCCAGGGAACATTGATTAGAACCCTTCTTCAATGAATTGTCACAGTATTTTGTGAGAATACCGTGCCGTGAAAAGGTAAAGTTTTCCTTAATTCTGTGTTTTTTGAATAACTGTCACTCACAAACCAATTTTAATATCAGACAGAGACGACCCGAGGAAATACAAAATGCAGTTTTCGTTTATTAAGGCACAGAAAATCACAACTTTTCTGGCCCTATGTGAAAAGTTTTTGCTCCCTGAACCAAATAGCGAGTTGGGCCACCTTTGGCAGCGATAACAGAAATCAAATGTTTATAATAATTGGTAATGAGTCTTTCACAACGCTGTGAAGCGATTTTGGCCCATTCTTCTTTGCAAAACGGGTTCAAATCTGCCCCATGGAAAGTTTTCCAACATGACCTGCCCGTTTAAGGTCCCACCACAGCATCTCAATTGGATTTAAATCTGGACTTTGACTTGGCGACTCCAGAACCTTCATTTTGTTTATTTTGAGCCATTCTGAGGTGGACTTGCTGGTGCGTTTTTGCTCGTCGTCCTGTTGCATCATCCAGGAGCACTCTAGTTTAAGGGCCCGAACTAATGGCCGGACGTTCTGCTTTAGGATCATCTGGGAAACACCAGAATTCACGATTCCGTCAATCACAGCAAGTTGTCCTGGTCTTGAAGCAGCAAAGCAGCCCCAAACTATCACACTGCCACGACCATGATTTACTGTTGGCATCATGTTCTTTTATGTCAAATGCTGTGCCATTTTGCTGACACACCTTCTAAAAAGTTCAATTTTTGACTCAGAAGTCCACGGAATGTTCCTCCAAAGGTTTTGAGGATCATCAAGATGCTTTATGGCAAACGTGAGACGACTCTGTGTTTGTTCTTGACAGCAGTGGTTTTTGCCTGGGATTTCTCGAATGGATGCCAATGTCTTTCCTATTGTAATAATGAAACCTTACCTTAATTGAAGCCAGCGAGGCCTACAGTTCCTTGGATGTTTTTCGAAGTTCTTTTGTAACCTCCTTGATGAGCTGTTGTCGCACTCTTGGAGTAATCTCACTTGGTCCAACATGAGGCCGCAGGCCGGATCCGACCTCCCAAGGGTTTTAACCCGAAACATTGCCCAAAAGAAGCACAAGAGAATTATGAGCTGCAGTTTTAAATACGTCCACTTGATGTTGACAAAGCCAGACGTCACTCGCAAAGCAACTGGAGCTGTGTTTCTCTTTTTTTGCTGTCTTTTTTCTCCCCTCTCTTTCTCTCTTTATCTCCTTTATTTTTTCTCTTTCTTCTTTCATTATATCTCTATCTCACACTTTTTCTCTTTTTCTTACAAGCTTTCTCAATCTTTTTCACTCTTTCTTTCTTTTTTTCCTGACCTTTCTCACTTTCTCTATTTCCCTCCCTTTTTTCTATTTTTCCTCACTCTTTTTTTTCCTTCTCTCTTTTGTGCTTAATTTTTTACTCACTTTCTCTTTCTTACTCCTCACTCTCTTTCTCACGCTCACTATTTTCTCTCTTTCCCTCATTACTTTTCTCTCTTTATCTTTTTTTGTGTCTTTCTCTCTTTTTCTGTCTCTTTCTTTTTCTTCTTTTTATCTCCCTTTCTCTCTTAATAGTGCTCCCTCTATGTCTCTTCCTTTTTTCTCTCCATTTTTCCTTCTCTCTTTCTTTCTGAATTGTTCTATCTCTCGCTTTCTCTCTTTCCTCCTCTCTTTATCTCTCCCCCTCTTCAATCTACTTATCTGGCCCCCGTGAGATTTTGCTTTTAGCATTTGGCCCCCAGCTAAAAGGACTTTGACACCCCAGGCCTCAGCTGACTACGGCAAGACAGTAGGGTCAAAAATAGAAAACAAAACCAAATTTCCAGCCCAGGGTATTTTAATGACAATGTGGTAGCATAACCGACAATGATGATGTGCGTTGGTTCATAGTTCATACTTTAGAAAACGCACATGTCATTAAAGTTGGGCCATATATGCAATTCCCAAACGTGAGAAAGTTCTTGTAGTAATATTCGAACCTTTTCACAAAAAATAGCAACGTTAATTGATTTGTTTGTCGGAAATTTCTCATTTGACATTTTGAATGATTATTTCTCAATCTGATGGCAGAGATGGCATTGGCTGCATTGGCTCGAGTTCTGAGGGAAGACTGGAAGCAAAGCGTTGACCTGGCAACAACTATAATTTGCATCTTTTTCTGCTTTTCCAGGTATTTAAGTTGTTTTCTTCTCAAATTCCAACTATTTTGATAAATACACGTACAGGGCTGGGTAGGGTTACTTTAACTGGATGACTTTCAATGACTTTTGGATGACTCCAATACCAAATATGCTAATAAAAGACAAAAGAAACTAAATATGAATAAAATGATGACTCACAACACGTGGAAAGCTTTCTCTCCTGGCTTTGATCTCTTTGATCTCCGGCAAAACTAACATAAAATGCGACAGAAACAAAATGAAAATAAATCCAAACAGCTTGCCGACATCTTTTTTGCCGTTCCGTGTATTCCTTTACTCCCCAAGCCTGCACTAAATTTAGTAATTTTATTCATATTTAGTTTCTTTTGTCTTTTATTAGCATATTTGCTATTGGAGTCATCCAAAAGTAATTGAAAGTAATCAAGTTGAAGTAACCCTACCCAACCCTGTACACATACTCACTATTATATATTTATTTTATAACGAGTTTTATTGTAACAGGATAATCATACTTTCATCCCACCATTGTCTCAACTGCTTATCCTCACTAGGGTGGCTGGCAATTATACATATAAAGTGCCAAGTGAAAGTATTGGCCCTCAAGAACTTTGTGTCATATTGCCACATTTTAGGCTTCAAAATTAAAGCCAAACAACTGAAAAATATTTTACCAAGTAAGATGTGAGTCACAATCATGAAGTGGAACCAAATTATTTCATATTACTGTAAATTCCGGACTGAGGAGCGCACCTGATTATAAGCACCCACCACATTTTAAAAGGAAAACCGATTTTGTACTTACACAAGCCGCACCTGTATATAAGCCGCATGCGCCCACATTAAAACATGAACAATCACAAAATTAGCCCAAACCCGGCTTTGAGTCCAGCGATTGTAACTGAATATAAAGTACACAGTCCAAAAACCACAGCCGGCGAAATGAACAGAAAATGATACCGGTACTTAAGGTTTGATGCAGACCTGCAGAGTCCGGGTACTCGTTGAAACTAATCCAAGGAAAAAAAGTCTATATTTCCAAAGGTAACTGCGACTGTTCTGCTTCCTCATCGCGTCATTTCTGCGTCATTTTCTCGTGTGGACCACGGGTATAAAAGCTCCCGAGCCGGTGTTGTGCCCAAATCCTACCCCACTTCCCGTCAGCCCGCGTTTGCTCCGCCCCTCTTTTTTAATTCGCAAACATATCAGAATAAGTTTCTCAAATAAATACATTACAAAAATATACAGGTGCAAATACATATTTTCAAAGCTTTAATTATAATATTATAACTTTCATCCCAAACCGTGCCTGTGAAGGGCAGTAAAACGCTACTAGTAACACGCTCGCAACACAGTGAACGGGTATGTTAAAATAAACATACCGTACTTCTTCTATTCTATTCTTTCTAAATCGTCCTCATCTTCCTCCTTATAACAGACGTCATCAAAGTCGACTTCCCCAGTATGTGAAAGAGGCTTTGTCATATAGACGTCGTCCCACGCTCCCTCATTCAAAAACACGCTGGCAACACGCTCGCAAAGTAAAGTTTACGTGCAGTAGCTCTGTTTCCTTCTTTATCGGACTGCTCGTTTGCTTTTAGCTTGAAAGCTACGTCATGTGCCTTTCTTTTTGCAATTTGCATGATGAGGATATGTCTACGCTAATTTGATTTGTGCACAAGCTAAGAAGTTGCAGTCTTCCTCGGCGCATATATTCCACCGGTCTAAATCTTACCTTTTGTACTCGAGCGCCGCTGGCGGACGTTAGAAAAATGACATAAATTGGCCGCATCACTGAATAAGCCGCAGGGTTGAAGGTTTGGGAAAAAAGTAGCGACTTATAGTCCGGAATTTACGGTATATTTATAACGAAAACTATGAAAAAGTGGGTACTGCAAAAATATTGCCCCCCTGATCTCTCAGCTCGGCCAACTTACCTCAGAAGTTCCCTGATTACTTCTGAATGATCCAATGTTGACCTAAATGACTAATACTGACGGAGTGCAACTGTCATTAAGTCTCAGTTTAAATGCATCAGGACAGACAGCATTATGAAGCATAATGATAGCATTATGAATACCAAAGAACACACCAGGCAGGTCTGGGGAAAAAGTTGTGGAAAAGTTAAAAGCAGGAATGAACACAGGAAGATTTACATTTACATATCATATTCGATGACCTGCAGTAGAGCAGCACGATTTGGGGGAAGGGGGGATTGTATTTTTTTCTGACTAGTATTGCAATTTCAATGTGATTTTCGATCTTTAGAGAAAAGTGCTTTTTCTGTGGTTGTTTTTGTTTTGTTTTTGTGAGTACCGTAAATTCCGGACTATAAGCCGCTACTTTTTCCCCAAACTTTCAACCCTGCGGCTTATTCAGTGATGCGGCCAATTTATGTATTTTCTCTGACAGCTGCCAGCGGCGCTCGAGTACAAAAGGTAAGATTCAGACCGGTGGAATATATGCGAGTGTGTAGCTGGCGTGTTTTTGAATAAAGGAGCGTAGGACGACGTCTATATGACAAAGTCTCTTTCCCATACTGGGGAAGACGACTTTAATAACGTCAGTTTGAAGGAGGAAGATGAGCACGGTTTACCATGATTTTTACAAGTACCGTATTTTTTTTTTTTTTTAACAGACCCGTTTCCTTGTGTTGCGAGCGTGTTCCTAGTAGCGTTTTGCTACCCTTCACAGGCACGGTTTGGGATGAAAGTTATAATATTATTATTAAAGCTTTGAAAACTCTCTCGGTGTACCGTCTTTCTTTGTAAATATGTGTAACCATGTTGAATATGCATTTGCAACTGTATATTTTTGTAATGTATTTATTTTAGAAACTTATTCTGATATGTTTTCCACGGGCGAATCAAAAAGAAGGGGCGAATACAACGGGGGCTGATGGGAAGTGGAGTAAAGGTGAGACTTTGTGGACGCAGCAGACAATAGTGGATATATATTTTTCCCACCCTTACCTTTGGAAATATACATTTTTTTTTTGCCTTGGATTATTTTCAACGGAACCCGGACTCTGCAGGTCTGCGTCATATCTTAACTACCGGTATCATTTTCTGTTCATTTTGCCGGCTGTTGTTTTTGGACTGATTACTTCATATTCAGTCACAATTGCGGGTTTGGGTTAACTCCGTGATTGTGTTACATGTTTTTAATAAGGGCGCTTGCGGCTTATATACAGGTGGGGCTTGTGTAAGTACAAAGGCGGTTATCCTCCTAAAAAGTGGTGGGTGCGGCTTATAATCAGGTGCGCTCTATAGTCCGGAATTTACGGTACTTAACCCTTGTATGTACATGCTCTTCTATGCAAGTCC
Source organism: Urocampus carinirostris (assembly GCF_059441175.1). NCBI lineage: Eukaryota > Metazoa > Chordata > Actinopteri > Syngnathiformes > Syngnathidae > Urocampus > Urocampus carinirostris. The sequence continues at coordinate 28,945,051 of NC_142360.1, forward strand.
TTGCTTCGGGTCAACTTTTACATATTTTGTCTGAAGTACGTTTCACAAAAGGTCCGTTTTATGATCTAATCAAGCGAATATGTTTTAGTTTTGTACAGTTTCATGGACTGGTCACACATTTCAAGATTGGAGCACTGTGTATGAACATTATCGAACATGAGCTGAAGAGGTATGACCTATGGCAAGAAGAGCTCCAAAGGAAGAGGAAGGCCTATATCCTTTATATCTCAACATTCGTCCTACTTATATTTTTAGAAGCAACGGAATGTCGGGATGTCATTGTCTTGACTTTATATGCGCTTGATCTTTGACTGGCCTCACATGAAGAATTTTCCGAGAATCAAAACCTGAAGAAAGAACACGAGAAGTCCCTAAAGAAGTATCAAAGCCTTCTCACTAAACAGGAGCAGCTTCTAAGAGGTAAAGTTTCTCCTAAACGTAGTGGACCAAAGGATTAAACTTGTGTTTTTAGTAGGATTTAGACAGGTGCTTGAAAATCTTGGAATTCTAAGGTTGTGTTTTCAAGGTGATTGTAAATTTAGGATGGACCGATACGGGTTAGTCAAGGCCGATACCGATTATTAATATTAGGGCCAATAACCGATATTTGGAGCAGATGTTCATTTGCTGTAAAAGCTTAAATATGGGAAATTGAAATTTTTAACATTGCAAAAAAAAAAGCAAAGAACATTTGTTTTAAATTCGAATACAATTTTTAATAGTGATCTGAGAATTTTCACAGTAAATAAATGATTGAATATATGAATTTCAACACAACTAACATGACTAATCTTTCACAGTTTAGGAAATAAAAGTATGCCTTTATAAGTTCCTGATTTTTTTTCCAATAAATAAATAAAAATGTCAATACAATGAACATAAATTGTGGTTTGGAGCCAGATTGACAAACAAATGTTATGATAAGAGCTCATGACTTCTACTTTAGCTTTAGCATGCTTTTTATGTTTTTTATGCTCCCTCTCAATCACAAACACATTTACTTGGTTAACGAATTAATGTAATCACATCCACTTTAGCTTTAGCATGCCTTTTATGCTTTCTCACTCACAAACACTTTAGCTTGATGGATGAACTAATGTTATGATGAGAGCTAATGTATAGATCTCCACCTGAAGATTTTTCGCTAAAACAAGCTAACTACACTTTTTACGCTATTTTTTTAGTTACACACACGTTTTCTATCACGGCAAGGACCTAAAATCTCAATATTGACACGCCTCTGCAACATCGCGTGGACATCGGGGACAGTGCCTCTGGACTGGCAGACTGGGGTGGTGGTTCCCCTCTTTAAGAAGGGGGACCGGAGAGTGTGTTCCAACTACAGGGGAATCACACTTCTCAGCCTCCCTGGTAAGGTCTATTCAGGGGTACTGGAGAGGAGGGTCCGGCAGGAGGTCGAATCTCGGATTCAGGAGGAACAGTGTGGTTTTCGTCCTGGCCGTGGAACACTGGACCAGCTCTACACACTCTGCAGGGTCTTTGATGGTGCATGGGAGTTTGCCTGTCCGGTCTACATGTGTTTTGTGGACTTGGAGAAGGCATTTGACCGTGTTCCTCGGGAGGCCCTGTGGGGGGTGCTTCGGGAGTATGGGGTACCGCACAGTCTTATCCGATCTACCGGTCGATCTACATTCCTACCCTCACCTATGGTCATGAACTTTGGGTCATGACCGAAAGAACACAATCCTGGATACAAGTGGCCAAAATGAGTTTCCTCCGCAGGGTGTTTGGGTTCTCCCTTAGATAGATAGATAGATAGATAGATACTTTATTCATCCCCGCAGGGAAATTCACAAAAATTAGAGATAAGGTGAGAAGCTCAGTCATCCGGGAGGGACTCTGTGTAAGAGCCACTGCTCCTCCGCATTGAGAGGAGCCAGTTGAGGTGGCTCGGCTATCTGATAAGGATGCCTCCTGGACGCCTCCCTCGGAAGGTGTTCCGGGCATGTCCCACCGGCAGGAGGCCCCGGGGGCGACCCAGGACACGCTGGAGAAACTATGTCTCTCGGCAGGCTTGCAAACGCCTCGGGATCCCGTCTGATGAGCTGGAGGAGGTGGCTAGGGGTAGGGACGTCTGGGCTTCCCTTTTAAAGCTGCTGTCCCCGCGACCCAACCTTGGATAAGCAGAAGATAATGGATGGATGGACGTTTTCTATCACGGCAAGGACCTAAAATCTCAATATTAGTCTTGATTCACAGGCATGTCATGACTCAGGAGATAGCAGAGCCGCTGCTGTTAACTCCGCTCTACCGTTATTCTTCCTGCTTGAGTGGCCCTGCCACCGGGCGCTTATTCAATCAGAAGGCGCTGGGTGGGTTGCGTGGGAGACTGAGGGATGGAAGAGACGGAGAGAGAGGTTCAGCTGCATCAAAATGCCGATACCATTATCCATTAAATTTCCAAATATCAGTGCTAATAATCAGCCCGCCCGATAATCTGTCAACCTCTGTGGTAAATACTTGAAAATGTTGCCATGTTTCTCAACAAGTCTGCTTAGAATGACATATCACTCTATTTACTCTGTGTTTTTCTCTTCCTGTAGTTTCTCTGTGTCTCTTGCTGAACCTTGCTGAAGACACACACACTGAATTGAAGATGAGGAACAAAAACATAGTGAACATGCTCGTAAAGATTCTGGATAGGAAGGATGAAGAACTTCTTTTGGTCGTAGTTTCTTTCCTGAAAAAACTTTCCATCTTCTTGGAAAACAAAAATGACATGGTGAGCGTCTCTGCTGTAAGATTCTGTTAACATTACCGTAAATTTCGGACTATAGAGCGCACCTGATTATAAGCCGCACCCACCACATTTTAAGAGGATAACCGCTTTTGTACACAAGGCACACCTGTATATAAGCCGCATGCGCCCACATTAAAACATGTAACATTAACCCAGACCCGACTTGAAGTCCCGCGATTGTAACTGAATATAAAGTACACAGTCCAAAAACCACAGCCGGCAAAATGAACAGAAAATGATACCGGTACTTAAGGTTTGATGCAGACCTGCAGAGTCCGGGTCCCGTTGAAAATAATCCAAGGGAAAAAAATATATATTTCCAAAGGTAACGGTGGGAAAAATATATATCCACTATTGTCCGCTGCGTCCACAAACACGTCTCACCTTTACTCCACTTCCCGTCAGTCCCCGTGGTTTTCGCCCCTTCTTTTTGATTCGCCCGTGCAAAACATATCAGAATAAGTCTCTAAAATAAATACATTACAAAAATATACAGTTTCAAATACATATTATACATGGTTACACATATTTACAAAGAAAGACGGTACTCAGAGAGAGTTTTCAAAGCTTTAATAATAATATTATAACTTTCATCCCAAACCGTGCCTGTGAAGGGTAGCAAAACGCTACTAGGAACTAGGAACACGCTCGCAACACAGTAAACGGCTCTGTTAAAAAAACACATCGTACTTGTAGTAATCACGGTAAACCGTCCTCATCTTCCTCCTCATAACTGGCTTCATTAAAGTCGTCTTCCCCAGTATGGGAAAGAGACTATGTCATACAGACGTCGTCCCACGCTCCCTTATTCAAAAACACGCTAGGAAAGTAAAGTTTACGTGCAGTAGCTCTGTTTCCTTCTTTATCGGACTGCTCGATTGCATTTAGCTTGAAAGCTGCGTCATGTGCCTTTCTTTTTGCAATTTGCATGGTGAGGATATTTCTACGCTAATTTAATTTGTGCACAAGCTAAGAAGTTGCAGTCTTCCTCGGCGCATATATTCCACCGGTCTAAATCTTACCTTTTGTACTCGAGCGCCGCTGGCGGATGTTAGAAAAATGACATAAATTGGCCGCATCACTGAATAAGCCGCAGGGTTGAACGTTTGGGGAAAAAAGTAGCGGCTTATAGTCCGGAATTTACGGTAATCTGTTCTCCTGAAAGAATAAAATGTACAGTGGTATATAGTGTAATATTAGTCTGTAGTCTGTATAGCCCCTTGAGACTTCCTGTGATTAAGGGCTATACAAATAAACATGACTTGAGTTGACGATATGTCTATTTCTGTGTTTTGTAGGCGGAGGTAAATGCAGTTGAGAAGCTGGCCCAGTTGGTGCCATGCGAGCATGAAGACCTACTAAGCACTACATTGCGCCTTCTGCTCAACCTTTCCTTTGACACTGCTCTGCGCGACCAAATGGTTCAAGCTGGACTAATTACCAAACTCTCTTCACTCCTCGGTAATCTGTCTGAAAACTTGCTTGTGATCGTCCAACCTAGTTACCTACAAAACATACTCTACTGTTCAAAGGTTTGGGGTGACATACTCTACGGCAGTGTTCTCGTTTGCCCTGCGTCTTAGACGCATCATTTTTGCTGTGGACGCATAGTCTCAAATCAACGTGGGGTCCCCGGGACGCAACCTTTTTGACACAAAATTGTCATTATTACCCGATTACATTTTTTTTTAAACAAAGATTTACCGCACTCCAAACTTTACATCAGGCAGATCCGGCAGATGTTGTTTTGGTCTCGCGGTTCGAGTTTTCGTCTGCACGCCGATCTCGAGTTGTGCGGTGAAAAGACCAGCTCTTTTTAAAGAGCCGGCTTTTTCGGATCAACTCATTCAAGTAGCGTAGAAATCAACGCATCATGACGGACGAAAATACGAAAAGCATTCAACGGAGGGAGAGTAAGGTTTTGGATTTACTTAATACAACTCGGTTCCACCTCCGTTAGCACATTAACTTTCAAATTGTTAGATACGCTATGGCATTAGCATCCATGAGCACTTCCGCTAACAATGCATTTTGTGTGACGTAACGCGTCCTCTTCCATGCAAGCAGGATATAATAGCGTTGGATATAGAGATGGGTAATTTCAGTTGGAAATGCGGACGATCTCACAAAAACATCAGATTTTAGCCCATAAATCGGAATTGAGCATTAAGCGGTGTACTGTAAACGGAAACCTCATAGTGTCCTACGCTCGCCCGCCGCTTTACATGACATAGAGGGCTCACCGCAAGATAGGGCGCGCCGCACAATATGAGGAAAATTAAACTTTTAATTTCGCCCTATGGTTGTAAAAGTACAATAAATATAATGAAATGAAATGAAATCTGCATTTATATAGCGCTTTTCAAGTCAAGACTTCCCAAAGCGCTTTACAATGTGCTTCACATTTCCTAATAGCGGCCGTGCAGCCATGTAAGGGGCTAACCTGCTTATTGGGGGCATTAGGGGTTCAGTGTCTTACCCAAGGACACTTCGACATGTAACACGGAGTAGCCGGAATTTGAACTGCGATCTCTTGATCCCAAGACGAGCGCTCTACCTCCTGAGCCACTGCCGCCCTATAATGGCATTTAGATTTTAGATTTTATATCACCCCGAAAAATACACCGGAAATAGGAATGGCTTGATAAAGAACACTCACACATATTAGATACGTGGAAAATCGAATCCCTAATCTTTTTCTCAATTTTTGTTACAGCTGATGACAGTCAGAGACAGCTCAGTTTGTGCGTCCTGTATCACATCAGCATAGAGGACAGATTCAAGCCCCTGTTTGCCGACACAGACTGCATACCACAGGTAAGTGTGTGTTTTTCTGTTTGAATCTTTGTTTCTTCTACTTCATCGTCAATTTTTTTCCACATCTATTTCTACTTATCACTAACCTTCTTGGGACCCATTATTAGGTGGAGTGAAAGGAAATGAAACCTACAAAATCACAATAAAACAAGATGCGGTCCCTCTCAAACACATTTCAGACGGTGCCGATTGACTAAACCGGAAGATCAAGCTGGGAACTGTCGCCATCTACTGTTAGGGAGTGTGATTGACACTGTTTTTTTAGCATTATTTTGCCATGGGAAAGGCCCTCGGCCCACTTTTGGGTTGTGACCCACCAGTTGAGATGATAACAATAGTATACAACCTATTAATTCTTGACATGATTGACAGTATTAGTGCCAGATGTATCTTTGGGGATAATCTTAGCCCGGTTGTTGGTCTGGTCTGGAGCAGACTAGCTTTAGAGCAGGGGTGTCCAAACTTTTCAGAAAGCGGGCAAGATTTTGTTAGCTAAAATGTGTGAGGGCAGACTATTCAGCATGGTGTTATTTGGAACAGTTTTTTTTTTTTTAAATCACTGAAAAGTTTGCAGAACTTTCATTTGACCCGCAAGGGTCTCGTGAAAAAGCGCTGCTGTGGTGCTAAAATAGCTTCCAGTTGCTTCACATTTTCACAGCTTTCATTTCCAGTTAGCTTTTTGTAGTCGGCATGTGACGCCTGACAGTGACTCTTGATATCATATTCTTTGTTCTTTGTTTCGGAGTTCAGTGAAAAAATACTCTTATGTTGTCCTGGAAGTGGCGGCCCTCACAGTCAACTATCCTTTTTCTATTAACAGTCGCCAATTCTTGTCGAAAGACGAGGGCGTTTGGCCAAAGGACTGCTCCCATGAATTGTTTTTGTTGTTGTTGTTGTTTACTGGCAAGCCACAAATTATTAATTTTATGACAGAGGCCGCAGGCCAGTGAAAAGTTGCTCACGGTCCGTAACTGGCCCTCGGGCCGGACATTGGACGTGCCTGCTTTAGAGAATATCTGACCGTCTTAACTGAGCCAAGCTAAATTAGACCCGCTTTTATGCAACCAATTCGAGGCTAAATTCAACCAAACTAATTTTGGTTTTGTGCAATGATCCCAAGGTTTCTGTGTGTGCGATCACTGAAACAGTCTTTGTCGACATACTTCGATATTTCGTTGGGTTGTAGAGTGTACCTGAAGATATTCCCTTCACACCATTCTCTCCTTTTTAACGCCTGACCCATTTTCATGCCTGAATTTATTACTTTGTGATCAACAGCTTATGAAGATGATTCACGACATTGGAGAACAAAAGATGGATTTGGAACTCATTTCTCTGTGCATTAATTTGGCTGCCAATGAGGCCAACGCCCAAGTCATGTGTGCAGGTATGTTACCTATAGTCCAAATTATTAAAATTAGATGATTTAGTAATTTTTTTGACTGCACAACTGCTATCTAAGGTCAACAAAAACATAGTGCCAGAAAACATCCATAAATTATTCATTCGGAATGAAGGACTTTATAACTTAAAGGGCTGTAGTCAATTCATAATCCCAAAGGTGAGAACAACCAGGAAAAGTATGTGTGTGTCTGTGTGTGGAGTCAAGCTCTGGAACGGTTTGCAAGACGAGATCAAACGATGTCCAACTATTCACTTGTTCAAATATAAATACCAAAAAACACTCCTGGCAGAATACAGAGATGAAGAAAATCGGGTATGAGTGATACGAGAGAACTATGGTTACCTTTGTTTTATTGTTGCTATTGTTATATCATAACTGTTATTATTAATATTATTACAATGGTTGTTATATAATTGGTGTGTTTATTAGGGAAGTCGAAGGGGTAGGGAATATAAGCATTTGCTTCTGACTACCCCTTTTCAAACATATTATGTAATATTTTGTTGTTGAGTTATTGTTTTTGTTCTGTTTTCATTTTAATGTTCGAATAAAGTTTTCATTCATTCACTCATTAATATTAAAGAGGATATTGGGGTCAATTCGTTATTAGAATGAATAATCGGTTGATTCATTCCTATGAAAAAATAAATTTTAAGAGGAAAACTCATTGACCATAAAAGCACAATTTAGATAGATAGATAGATACTTTATTCATCCCCGTAGGGAAATTCACACTTCCAGCAGTATCCTTGTGTTGAAAAATAAAATAATCAAATAAAATAAATAGAATACATAAATACCCAATATAACGTGTTAATATAGAATATTTAATTAGTTCTACGGAAAATACACACTGTAATAAAAATAGGGTGATATGCAATGTAGGGGGTGTGGTTTAATGTGGGCCTTTACTCTGCCGGGTGGAGTTAAAGAGCCTCATGGCACGAGGAAGAAATGATCTCTTCAGTCTGTCCGTGGAACAAGACTGTGACAGCAGTGTCATGTAAACTTTTTAAGCTTTATTCACATTTTAGGCTTCAAATATAAAGATAGACACAATTGTGAAGTAGAATTGATTTTATTGTGCATTTTATACCTTTTAACAGATAGAAATTATGACGGTGCAAAACTGATCGAGACCTGACCCAAGCGACTTGCAGCCATAATTGCATAAGTGTTGTTTACCTTCCAAAGCCAAAATAGGGGCATGAGCAAAAATAATTGAAAATAATTGCATTACACTGATTTGGCCCGCGGTGAAACTGAGTTTGACACCTCTGTCTTAGACATTGTGTCGCATACCTCCTGGAAAGACGTTTTTCAACCCCTGGGCATCCGTGGACCCTACTGCTCTATTTTTTAGATTATGCTCCCAGAATTTAAATGAAAATGAAATGAAATGATCTGCATTTCTATAGCGCTTTTCAAGTCAATGACTTCCCAAAGCGCTTTACAATGTGCTCTACATTTCCCAATAGCGGCCTTTGTAATGCAGCCATGTAAGACGCTAACCTGCTTATTGGGGGTATTAGGGGTTCAGTGTCTTACCCAAGGACACTTCGACATGTAACACGGACAAGCCGGGATTCGAACTGGGATCCCTTGATCCCAAGACGAGCGCTCTACCTCCTGAGCTAGAAGAAGAAGAATAGAATAGAATATACTTTTATTGTCATTGTTACAAAATGGGTTAACATATTGTGACAACGAAATTGGGTATGACACTCCAGTTTCACACATTCACAGTGAGGTAAAAAAGCCAAGAAGATAAAGGAACAGAGAAGATGAGGTTATAAAACATGGAGGATAAGGTTATAGTTATAATTTACACAATATTTACACAAGAAATGTTGGCATGTAGGATGTTACATACAGTTTGGTATCGTAATAATACAGTTGGTATTGGACCTTTACAAGGCGAAAGTTAACCTTTAACTCCTTTTAATTGCTGTTAAAAGTGTCGATAAAACCTCATATTGTTAGAAAATGATATAATGAAATTGTGAATATGTTTAATTGCTGTTAAAAGTGTCAATAAAAATTGTTCAAACTCCTTATTTTTCTTCTATAGGAAACGGCTTGAGGATGCTGATGAAGCGAGTGAAATTAAAAGACGTTCTGGTGATGAAGATGATCAGAAATATATCCCAGCACAATGGCCCTACCAAAAGTTTATTCTTGGTAAGTCCTAGAGCAAAGTACTACTGCCTAGTGTTTCTGTAGTGCAGCGGTTAGCACATTTGCCTAGCACCCGAAAGGTCCCCTGTTCGAGACCAAATGGAAACAGGCGGTTAAGGGATGCAGCAACCGTGAACCATAGACTTGATATAGTCATCAAGTTTTGGGACATTTTGCACTTCTGGGAATATTTCTAAACGACTATAATTTTTACTTCAATAGATTTGTAAAGACGAAACGGTACTCTTACTCCGCTAAATTCGGCTCCATTGAACTCGTTACAAAATAAATTAATTTCCCTCTAAGTAAATATATGCATTCTCTTTCGCTTGGGGCGGCAGTAGCTCAGGAGGTAGAGCGCTCGTCTTGGGATCAAGAGATCACAGTTCGAATCCCGGCTGCTCCGTGTTACATGTCGAAGTGTCCTTGGGCAAGACACTGAACCCCCAATAAGCAGGTTTGCGCCTTACATGGCTGCACGGCCACTATTGGGAAATGTGAAGCACATGGTAAAGCGCTTTGGGAAGTCTTCATTGACTTGAAACGCGCTATATAAATGCAGATCATTTTATTTCCTTTCCATGTCGCCCAAAAGGCTCTCACTGAGAGCCAAACTGTGTAGCCCAAGCCCCGCCCCTTTTAAAGGAGCCGCGTCACAGCCAGGCAGGTAGCAAACCAGCGTGTGTGTGTGTCATCATTCATGGACTCAAAGATAAAAGATAAAGGCATAGAAATCAAACTTGAACTGTATTCTTGTGATTTTATTTCCCTTTTCAAAATGTTCCTATTTTATTTTTAGAGATGCATTCTGCGTTTTATTGCACTCTTTTTGTTGCCCTGATAAGGGGCACATGATGCACCTTTGTTATTGTTTTTTTGAATCCTCAAAATAAAATGACACCAAAAATAAGATTTCTTAATTGCAGCTCTTTAATTTCATCAAAACAACTTAACATTCTGTAATTGATTAATAGACTTGAGGCAGTATCATACATCTGAGTAGCCATTCTCCAAAGGATGTGCTGCTTCCAACGTAGTCATTTCGATAGTGGGATAATATTGATTCCTACAGCATATGTTGCGTTCATTAAAAGGATTATATAAGGCTTTTAATTTTTTTGCAGCTCCTGACAAATGTTTTTTTATTTATTTATTTTTTGGTCCAATATGGCTCTTTTAACATTTTGGTTTGCCGAGCCCCGGGTTAGTTTGTGGTTTTGCCTGCAGAGCGTATTAAAAATACCGGGGTTTCAAATGTGCTACTTGTGTTTACGTGAGGTCTTCATTGACTTGAAAAGCGTTATATAAATGCAGAACATTTACATTTACACTTGTTATTTTATTGTTTATTAAAGTATTTTCCGCACTATAAGGCGCACCGGGTTATAGGGCGCACCCCGAAAAAATAGTTTTTGGTCCTATATTCGACATACATAAGACGCACCGGATTATAAGGCGCTACAATGGGAACGTCGACAAAACAGTCAGATAGTTCAGTCCAACTTCTTACCCCCTTTACATTCCCAAAGCTTGCAAAGACGCAAATACGTGTCGAGAACACGTGCGGATGCGGTGTCCGTACGATGTCACTCAAATGCATCGTTCCATCATTCGGAAGGTTAAAGTCTTGTGATTCAAGAAATGCCAACCATTCCTTAATATCTATTTTCTTTTTCGCTCGCAACTCTACTGTGCATATAACAATAAACACTTGGAATTGAGTTTAATTTAAAAATAGACACTCCATTCCATCCATTATCTGCACCGCTTATCACAGAAACATCGAGTTCAGTCTGAAACAAGATACGGGGAAAATATATAGCCGGAGTAGCTCACCGAAGTCGTTGTGTTCAATAATAATGTGCAGCCTTGGTCCTCTTATATCCGTGAGTGTAGTAAATCCAGGAGAGTAAAATATTTACAAATACAGAATAGTAAAAAATGCTTTCTGTATGCCACCAACCACGTGCTATACACATTCATCTTTTTCGGCCAATCGCAGGCTTTGTTTTGCCGCTCAAGCCTATGCCAGCCTGTAAATGATAAAAAGGATCCACCCCTTGACCTCCGAATAACTTTAGCCAATAGTGATCGATTTAAATAATGATTGACACATTGGTTAGCCAATGAAACGCCGGTAAATAAATCCGAGCATACACCGCGGACTACTTGGCGTTGGGGGGAAAATCGAGTCGGCGGCTGCAAGTTAGTTGGAAGACTTTGCGACTTAATATTGATCCATAAATAAGGCGCACTGTATTATAAGGCGCATGGTCAGCTTTTGAAAAAAATAAAGGCTTTTAGGTGCGCCTTATAGTGCAGAAAATACGGTACTTGAATTTACCTTCATTCTTTTTAAATTCAATGTAATTTTAATTTGATGATCTGATTAAAAAACAATCAACGAATAAGAGGTTTCTACAGTTACCAAGTACATAAGTAGTTGTTTTACCAAGTACTTTTTGGACTTTTACTCAAGTCATTATTTGCATGAATACTTTTACTCGTACTTGAGTCATATTATTCTGAAGTAACGGGACTTTTTCTTGAGTAAAATGTTTGGGTACTCTAGCCACCTCTGTGTAAGGGTTATCTTAGGTATGCAGGTGTTGTGGTTTATTGTAGTCGAGCTTGACATAAGGAGAACACATTAGTTTAAGACGGGAAGTTCCAGGCTTGTTTCTCCCGAGTTTAAATGGGCTGCCAAGTAATTACATTCTGCTTGGCGTGGAACAAGCGGTCAAGTCAGGAATTTGGAGGTGTCAGGCCAAACCCAACGAGTTTTTGGGAAATTGTGTAACTTTGGAAAATCGAAAGAGGACGAAAACTTTTTGAAAAAACATTGTCAATTCCCAAAAAGCATGCACATTGAGGAAAAAACAAGTGCATCATCGCGAGGGGGCGCTAAGTAACTTTAGATGTTGTCTGAGGATTTAAAAAAGCTGATTGTCTCTTAGACGAATGAGAACTCTGTTTTGGACTCTGACGAAGATAAAAAAACGGCTCTCCCTCTCCCGCCAAGATCTCCCTGCATCTTGTTTTTATGTTTTGGGGCGAGGCAATAAGGTCTGCTCCGAAACAAGATCATAGCATTTTGTTTATCCATTATCTCCTCTGCTGATTGATAGGACCACGTCGGCGACTTGGCTTCGCAGATCACCGTGGACAAATCCGAAGAATTTGTATTCGAATGTCTTGGGACTCTTGCAAATCTGACTATTTCTGACCTGGACTGGGCACTAGTTCTAAAAGAATACAACTTGGTGTCCTACCTGAAAGAAAAACTGAAACCAGGTATGTTATTACATTTGATGTTTAAGTGTCGAAGCATTTTAGTGATAATGATCACCTTTTGTTTTGGGTTAGACCTCGGGCCAATTTTAGGCAGAAATCAATATTTAATGTGATTAACCCTTTAGCGTTCTGACGCCTGCTGCTATTCAAAGTCGAGCCCTCACAATGTCACTGGTCACTGGAGGTAAGATCGGGCCTAAAACATTCAGCCCGACCCAACCCGAGTCACGGGTATATAAGCCCGAACCCGCCCAAATCCGACAGATTAACTCGATCAAGTGAACCCGAAATAAACCCGAAGCTTTGATTTGCCACCAAAGTAAAGACGAAGCTTTACTCCAGTCATGCGTTATTAACGCTTGATTTAATCAATGTTATCGATTAGTTGTTGCAGCCCTATAATCAAGTTCACAGAACAATATATCAAAGAAAACACTGCACTAAAAAGTAGGAATTATAAAACAATCTCAACATTGTTAAAATCAAAATGGTATGGATAACAATTAGAGTCCCTCAAATTAAGTGCGCACTACAAGTGCAGCGCCTAAATAAACAGTTTGGCACCAAAGTGTTCATCTCATCGAAAGTGAAACTGAACAGAATGGCACAGAAGAAAATCAAATCCTGCAGATGACAAGCCGTAAACAGTGAACGATTTGGCCAAAAAGCAGAAAGAAAGTTTGTGAAGTTTGTTAGCTATTGGCAAGAAGCAGAAATGACATCTGACGTGAGGGAGGTGGAAGGAGGAAGCTGCACGTCTTTTACCCCATTACACAGGAGGAACATTTCTTGGGATTTAGTGATTTGGAGTTAAACTAAAGTTAGGTAAGAATCTCTGTATCTAAATAATTACTTGAGTAAAAGTAAGTGCATGCTGTATAGATCCTCCACAAAGGGAAATAAACTAAAATAAAAAATAAAATAAAGAACACGAAAGGGGAACAATGACAAGTGAATGCAATTTGGTCCCTCACTGCAACAACCACCTATGACAATGGGTCAAAAAACACGTCTGAGTTGCAATCTGACACAATTATTCACAGTATGTTGCCCTGATGCTGTTATCTAGAAAGATAGGGTTCACATTTTACGTGACGCAGCCCTCAGCTGCTAGTATAAATCAGATGTGGGCAACCTGGTCCTTTAGGGCCTGCATGTTTTTGGAGGTTTCTCTTCTTTAACTCGGGTGATTCTAACCATGAGGATTGTTTGAGAAACCGCGAGTGCAGCGGCTTCAAGCTCTCCAGTTCGTCTTTTTGTTTTTAGTTTTCTTTTATCCCTCATATTTTTCCTTCGACTACAAGGCTACCACAACAGACCAGCGCTTCCAAGCATGTTCCTGACAAATGCCAGATCCATCGTCCACAAATTTAGTGAATTTGAGCTGCGGATCTCCAACAACAGCTTTGTCCGAAATTGCAGTATTTTTATCATCACGGAGTCTTAGCTACCCCGGCGCCACAGTCCAACTAGCAGGACGCACGCTACACCGGCACGACCGAGACGGAGACTCTGGTAAAAAAGGGGTGGGGGACTATGCGCTGCAATAACAGCCGAATCACTCACTGCTCACTCGATATAGAGTTTCTAGCAGTATCGTGTAGACCAGACCTGGGCACTCCGGTCCTGGAGGGCCATACGTCCTGCCAAATTTTGAAGTTTGCTCTTCTTTAACTCAGGTGATACAAATTATAACCTTGTTAGCAAGCTAGCAAGTGCTCGTTAACGATACTGGTGATTGGAATCACCTGTATTGGATCAGAGAAACCTCAAAAATCATGCAGAACATACGGCCCTCCAGGACCGGAGTGCCCAGGTCTGCTGTAGACCCTTCTATCTACCAAGAGAGCTAACTGTGGTCATTATGATTGCTGTTTACGTTCCACCGGATGCTAACGTTAGCATAGCGCTAAATCTCCTGCCCGCTGCTTTCAATAAACAGCAGCTTGCACACTTCGACGGAGCTTTTATCTTCAATCAGGCATGTTTAAGGACTGTACTTCCCAAATTCATTCAATACGTGGACTGAGCAACCAGGGGAAAAAACACTGGACCGTGTGTACATTAACATCAAACATGTGTACAGAGCTTCCCCCCTACCCCTACCTAGTTGGTTCCGGCCATCTCTGTTTGTCCCTCACCCCCCTCCGGAGAAAAACAAAGCCTGCAACAAGGACAATACAAACATCTCCTTTGTTCCTTTATCTTCTTTGTTTTCTTTTATCCTCACTGTAAAATGTGAAACTGGAGTGCCACGTCCAATTTTGTTGTCACAATATGTTCAACCCATTTTGTAACAATGACAATAAAGGTGTATTCTATTCTATTCCAAAACGTGCAACATGGGACCCTGTATGGTCTATTTGCGCCTTGTTTTTCTCCAAACACTTAAATGAACAATCAGACTAAGTCATTGTTTTGATCTTCTGTCAGGCGCTGCCGAAGATGATTTCATCCTAGAGGTCGTCATCTTGATTGGAACTGTGTCCATGGACGACTCTTGTGCAGCCATGCTCGCTAAGTCGGGTATCATTCCTGCTCTCATTGAGCTGCTCAATGGTGAGAAATAGGATTACCATTTGTTTTCATTCACTCATTCAGTGCCATGACGTATAAATACGTGGCTAAAGGTAAAAAATACTATTTTTTTAAATGTTATTTTATTTTAAACAACTATTATAAAGGCTTTGGCACATTTCTTCCCTTAGTCTCAAACCTCAAGGTCTTTGTCAACACTTAGTGCCTGGTTTTGTTCTTGCATCCACGGTATGAAACGGTATGGCAGTGCGTAGGCACCGCCCAGTATGCCGAGTACACACCGTTATCAGTTACGTGATAAAAACAAAGACATAAGTACAGACTGTTCACACTTCAAGCTTTATTTTTTCTTGTTCGAATTAGTTATCTGACTCCATTAACCAAACACAAACTTCATTCTCCTAACAATGCATGCTCATTTCGTAATTTAGGGAAAAATATTGACAAGAGACAGGCATTTCCACACGGGGGCAGATTTATTTTCTTAAAGTATTTAACTAAGTGAATTCCACTGAATTCAGCCGAATTATTGTCGAATTAGTCTTCGTCGAGCCTCCCTCTCATTCTCCGATCTCTCGTTCCGTTTCTCTTTCAGTCTTCTGTCTTCCGTCTTTTTTTACACGCTGGGGCATTGGCTCCTCCCCCATGGGTGGGCCAGGAACTCCCCACGTCGCCACCGGTGCGTCACGATGCCCCCACCCTATGGGGCGGGTCAGGTGCCAGCTTCACCACCTCCTCACCGAAAGGCGCCGCCATGTCTAATAAACTCACAACAAGAAAGCTTATCAGAACACTTCTCCAAACAATGTCTCCTTTTCCCGCGTCACAGGCTCCTCCGTCAGCCCTTGTCCCCGTTCTTGTTGTTTTTCTGTAAACATCATTCTTGTCTAGGCTACAATGACCTTGCCTCACAGCTCATCCAGTGAATATCTTTTGTATTCGATTGTAAAAAATCCCTTATAGTCAAATACCAGCTCAGTAGCCTATACCAGCTCAGTAGCCTAGATGGTAAGGCGCCCGCTTTGAGACTGGGAGGTTCGGGTTCGCGCCCCGGCCGAGTCATTCCTAAGACTTAAAAAGTGGTCGGCGGCGCCCTCTGTTGGCTGCGGCTGCATCGGCTCGCTACAACGGGTCAGGTGCAATCGACATTTCGTTCTGTGTACATTGTTACACAGAATGACAATACAAGGAAATTATTATTATTATTATTATTATGAATAAAATTCTTCAACGTTAAAGGGGACGTTCTCGATCGTCACGATGACCCGAATCGTGATCACGTCACTGGAATCATCAGGGGCTGAAAAGTTTTTGCATCGTTGATAGATTCTCACTTTTTTTCAAGCTTTCTCTTGATATATCCTATGAACACATTTTTCTGTAGGCTTTCAAAAATGAGTCAAAACGGTAACAATTGGCTGGCACTGGCACTTCCCATTTGAGAGAAACGTCTGGCACTGAAAGAGTTAAAAAGGCATACATATATAATATTATTTTTGATATATATATTTTTAATAGCTCCTGTAAAAAATGTGGCTGACGTATGCATCTTTTTCCCTATAGCCCAACAAGAGGATGATGAGTTTGTCTGTCAGATTGTGTATGTTTTCTATCAAATGGTCTTCCACAAAGCCACCAGAGACGTCATCATCAAAGACACACGTATCCTTTGTTATGTATCGTATTATGGGAAGTTTTCTTGGCAGGGAATATGCCGGGTCCAACCGATCCCAGCAAAAAAAATAAAAACATTTGACTTGACTTGACTGGAAATGTGGAGCCGACCCAAAACAATTCTTGGAAGTTCCATATAGATTAGAAAACATCCTGTCTATCTATCTATCTATCTCCCCCTCTCTCTCTCTCTATCACTATCTCTCTCTCTCTCTCTCTCTCTCTCTCTCTCTCTCTCTCTCTCTCTCTATCTTTATCTATCTATCTCTATATCTTTATCTCTAGCTATCTATATTTCTATCTATCTATCTCTATCTATCCCTCTATCTCTCTATCCATCTCTCTCTCTATCTCTCTAGCTATCTATCTCTATCTATCTCTATCTATCTCTATCCATCTCTATCTATCTATCAATCTATCTATTTCTATCTATCCATTTCTCTATCTATATATCTCCATTCATATATCTCACTATCTATATCTATCATTCTATATCTATCCTTATCTATCTATCTATATATCTATCCATCTATATATCTATCTATCCATCTCTCTATATATCTCCATTCATATCTCTCTCTATCTATATCTATCATTCTATATCTATCCATATCTATCTATCTATACATCTATCTCTATCTCTATCTATCTATCAATCTATCTATTTCTATCTATCTATTTCTATCTACCCATCTCTCTATCTATATATCTCCATTTATATATCTCTCTATCCCTCTATCTATATCTATCATTCTATATCTATCCATATCGATCCATCTATATTTATATATCTATCTCTATCTTTTTCTATATATCTCTTTCTATCTATCTCTATCTATCCATCTCTCTATCTATATCTATCATTCTATATTTATCCATATCTATATCTATATATCTATCGCTATCTATCAATCTATCTATTTCTTTCCATCTATTTCTATCTATCCATCTCTATCTATATATCTCCATTTATATATATCTCTATCCCTCTATCTATATCTATCATTCTATATCTATCCATATCTATCTATCTATACATCTATCTCTATCTCTATCTATCTATCAATCTATCTATTTCTATCTATCTATTTCTATCTACCCATCTCTCTATCTATATATCTCCATTTATATATCTCTCTATCCCTCTATCTATATCTATCATTCTATATCTATCCATATCGATCCATCTATATTTATATATCTATCTCTATCTTTTTCTATATATCTCTTTCTATCTATCTCTATCCATCTCTCTATCTATATCTATCATTCTATATCTATCCATATCTATATCTATATATCTATCGCTATCTATCAATCTATCTATTTCTTTCCATCTATTTCTATCTATCCATCTCTATATATCTCCATTTATATATATCTCTATCCCTCTATCTATATCTAGCATTCTATATCTGTCTATATTTATATATCTATCTCTATCTTTTTCTATATATCTCTATCTATCTATCTCTATCTATCCATCTCCCTATCTATATCTATCATTCTATATCTATCCATATCTATATCTATATATCTATCGCTATCTATCAATCTATCTATTTCTTTCCATCTATTTCTATCTATCCATCTCTATCTATCTCCATTTATATATATCTCTATCCCTCTATCTATATCTATCATTCTATATCTGTCAATCTATATTTATATATCTATCTCTATCTTTTTCTATATATCTCTATCTCTATTTATCTATCAATCTATCTATTTCTATCTATTTCTATCTATCCATCTCTTTATCTATATATCTCAATTTATATATCTCTCTATCTATCCCTTTATCTATATCATTCTATATCTATCCATATCTATCTATCTATATATCTATCTCTATCTATCCATCTCTATATCTCTATCTATCTATATATATATATATATATATATATATATATATATATATATATCCATCTCTATCTTTATCTATCCCTCTCTCTATCTATCCATCTCTCTATCTATATATCTGTATCTCTATATCTGTATCTATCTCTTTATCTATCTATCTATCTAAAAATATTTAGTAAAAAAGTCACGCATCATGATAAAAATGCTTCATGAACGTAGCAGAAGAGTTCTTTGGAATCAGGAGTGATCTGCCTGTTCTGACTAAGGACCCATTTTGTTTTTGTTTACATTATATGTTTTTTGGTCAACTTGGTCTTCAATGTGATTTCCAAATGCATTAAAAAATGTCTTATGTAGCCCTTTAATTTAAGCCGTAGGAACCCCGGGTTTGTTCATCCCTATTTTTTTCCTGAACAATGACATCAAAGAGGCCCCGACGTACCTCATTGACCTGATGCACGATAGCAACGCAGAGATTCGTAAAGTTTGTGATAACACACTGGATATCATTGCTGTGAGTATTGATGCTTTATTGTCGTATCATAGTATTTTAGGGCCTTGCCAGCAATTCTACTGGTATTTTCTATTACTGTTATTACTATTATACCGACTACAAACCTCTACTTTTTGCACTGCAGCTTGTTTTTTTTCGTGGTGGGGAAAAACATTTGACCCAGCTACAGTAGACCAATGAAAAGAATGAGTAGTACCTTATTCAATATTGACTACATACTAATGATATTTCATTTTTTTTCTCTCGCACTAATCAAATCCTCAATGCGTACGTCAAAATAGAACAGCAGTGGAAGACGACAAAAACGTTTCTATCCTCTTTCCAAATGATCGGAGTCCTAATCAGGTCACTGGAGTTTCCTTTAATCCTCGAGGAACGATGACAAGTGAATGCAAATTGGTTCGACGCAATGCTGCAGACTCTTGATGCTAGACTCTGGTCTAGTTTTTGTGCGGTTGTCACTGCCGCAGTAAAAAAACAAAATGCATTTGCTTATCCTCGTTCCTCGAGGATTAAAGGAAACTTCAGCGACCTGACATTGACACCAAGAGAGAAGCGTCGCATTGTAAAGGATGATTTCTACTGCTGTCCAATTCAGATGTATAAATAGAGAACTTGTGGGTAAAAAAAAGTTTAAATATTGCGAATACGTCGCTAATATCAATAGAAAAGTACTATCGAACTTACAGTCTTCCTCCAGGTGTTTATTCTAATACTTTTCTGTTTTTATCCTCTGCTTTTCATTCTTAAGGAATATGATGAAGAGTGGGGGAAAAGAATACAGAATGAAAAATTCCGTTGGTACAATTGCCAGTGGCTGGAGATGGTAGAGAACCGGCAGATGGACGAGACAGGAGAGCCGCTCCTATACGGGGACGATGGAGACTCCTTCATGGAGAACCGAAACATTCTAGAGAGACACGATCTCCTGTACAGCGCAGGTGATACCACACTCCGATCTTGAAAAGGGATTCCCAAAAAGCAGATACATGTCGTTGTCCTCCCCACGATTATGCAAATGGAGAACCTCTAAAAATGCAGTCTGGAAATGGCTTGTTTTATTCTGGAGCAGGGGTCTCAAGCTCGCAGTTTGGGGGCCAATGGCGCCCCCCAATGTTCATGACGTCACAACCCATGTATTATATCGGAAAATAATTGGAACTGATGAAATATATATGTATAGATTAGATCAGGGGTCAGGAACCTTTTTGACCCAAAAAGCCATAAAAGCAAAAAATGTTTTAAAAAGAAATTGAGAGAGCCACAGTTAAGATTTTTTTTTTTCTATGAAATTTGTCCTTAATAACGGTTTCAAAACAATGTGCATGCAAAGTTCTTTTGTAAAAATGTCACAAATTACTGCAAACAATAAGCATATCTTCATATTCACTTTCGAGAGAGAGAGAGACAGAGAGAGACAGAAGGAGAGAGAGAGAGAGAGAGAGAGAGAGAGAGAGAGAGAGAGAGAGAGACAGAAGGAGAGAGAGAGAGACAGAGACAGAAGGAGAGAGAGAGAGACAGAAGGAGAGAGAGAGAGACAGAAGGAGAGAGAGAGACAGAAGGAGAGAGAGAGAGAGAAGGAGAGAGAGAGACAGAAAGAGAGAGAGAGACAGAAAGAGAGAAAAGAGAAAAGAAAGCGCGAAGGGTAGGAAGAGAGAAAGAGAAAAGAGAGGAAAGGAAAAAAGGAAGTTAGAGCAAAAGAAGTTAAAAAGACACAGAGAGTGAAAGAGACAGAGAGTGGGAGAAAAGGGGTAGAAAAGAGAGAGAGAGAGAGAGGGAGAGAATAGTTAATGAAAAAGTGAGACACATGGAGAGGGGAAGGAAGGAAAAAAGAGGAAGAGAGAGAGAGACAAGAATGAGAGGCGACAAAGACAGAAATTAAGTAAAAAAACGAGAAAGAGAGCAAAAGAGAGAAAAACAAGCAGTAAAAGGAGAAAACAATAGAGAAAAGGAGTGGGAAAGAGCGCAAGATATGGCGGGTGAAAGACAGAAAGCGTGAGAAAGGGAAGGTGAAAGAGAGAATGAGAGAAAGAAAAAAGAGAGACAGAAAAAAGAGAGTGAGGAAGAAATAGGTAGAAAAAAAAACAAAAAATAGAGGGAGAAAGAGAGAGAGGGAGAGAGAGGGGGGGGGGAGAAGAGGGTTAATGAAAAAGTGAGACACATAGTGAGAGAGATCTCACTTGACTTTGGAACGCCACAGAGAGATGTGCAATCGTTCCATTTTATTTCGGAGCCATATGTACTCATGAAAAGAGACACATATGGCTCCCGAGCCATAGGTTCCCTACCCCTGGATTAGATTAACAAACACGTACTGTTTCCTCACATTTTGTTTTAGAAGTTGGCAAGACCCCTGAGTCCAGTGTCTCAAGATTCCAAGAAAGCCTTTGTTTTTCCACTAGTATGAATTTGGAAATCTTTGTTTTTCCACCAGTATGAAATTGGGAACCTTTGTTTTTCCACCAGTATGAAATTGGAAATCTTTGTTTTTCCACCAGAATGAAGTTGGGAACCTTTGTTTTGCCACCAGTATGAAATTGGGAACCTTTGTTTTTCCACCAGTATGAAATTGGAAATCTTTGTTTTTCCACCAGTATGAAGTTGGGAACCTTTGTTTTTCCACTAGTATGAATTTGGGAACCTTTGTTTTTCCACCAGTATGAAATTGGGAACCTTTGTTTTGCCACCAGTATGAAATTGGGAACCTTTGTTTTTCCACCAGTATGAAATTGGAAATCTTTGTTTTTCCACCAGAATGAAGTTGGGAACCTTTGTTTTGCCACCAGTATGAAATTGGGAACCTTTGTTTTTCCACCAGTATGAAATTGGAAATCTTTGTTTTTCCACCAGTATGAAGTTGGGAACCTTTGTTTTTCCACTAGTATGAATTTGGGAACCTTTGTTTTTCCACCAGTATGAAATTGGGAACCTTTGTTTTGCCACCAGTATGAAATTGGGAACCTTTGTTTTGCCACCAGTATGAAATTGGGAACCTTTGTTTTGCCACCAGTATGAAATTGGGAACCTTTGTTTTGCCACCAGTATGAATTTGGGAACCTGTGTTTTTCCACCAGTATGAAATTGGGAACCTTTGTTTTGCCACCAGTATGAAATTGGGAACCTTTGTTTTGCCACCAGTATGAAATTGGGAACCTTTGTTTTTCCACTAGTATGAATTTGGGAACCTTTGTTTTTCCACCAGTATGAAATTGGGAACCTTTGTTTTGCCACCAGTATGAAATTGGGAACCTTTGTTTTTCCACCAGTATGAAATTGGAAATCTTTGTTTTTCCACCAGTATGAAATTGGAAATCTTTGTTTTTCCACCAGTATGAAATTGGAAATCTTTGTTTTGCCACCAGTATGAAATTGGGAACCTTTGTTTTCAATATTTTCTCCAGACGGGATCATGTCTGCAGACGGTCGCGTCAGTCCAGAGTTCTACACGACCTTCAAGAATGGAGAGCTGGCGCACTCATATTTGGGAAGGTACAAGACGACTATTTTTGCCTTTCGGACTCCTTTTTGAAGGCCTACAGAAAATTTGAGATCTGAAATTCTATACTAGAGTTGTCAAACAGAAGGCCTGAATCAGCACCGCTGAGACCAGGCCGAGAGAAGCACAAGAAAAAAAGAACAAGCTGCTGTTTCAAATATGTTCGCTTGATGTCGCCAAAGCCAGGCGCCACTCGCAAAGCGACTGGAGCTGTATTTTTCTTTCCCTCTTTTTATTTTTTTCTGTCTTTCTTTTTTTTGTCTCTTTTTCTCTCCCTCTTTTTTCTTTTTTCATCTTATAATTTCTCACTTTCTTTTTCTCATTTCCTGATTCTCTGTTTCGCTCTCTCTTTGTCTTTCTTTTTTTCATCTTTGTTTTTTATTTTTGTCCCCCTTCTCTATTAGGCTCTTTCTATTTCTTGCTCTCTCTCTCTTTCTCTTTCTTTCTCTCTGTCTCTTTCTTTCTCTCTTTATCTCTCTCTCTCTTTCTCTCCCTCTTTCTCTTTCTCTCTCTTACCCCATCACCCTTATTTTATCTTTTTTTTTTATCTCTTTCCATCTCTCTTTCTCTTTTTCTGTCAAATCTACTAGTCTGGTCCCTGTGTGCTTTTTTTTGCTCCGCCCTTTCTTTTTGATTCGCTCGTAGAAAACATATCACAATAAGTCTCTAAAATAAATACATGACAAAAATACACAGGTGCAAATACATATTATACATCTGTTACACATATTTACAAAGAAAGACGGTACACCGAGTTTTCAAAGCTTTAATAATAATAATATAACTTTCATCCCAAACCGTGCCTGTGAAGGGTAGCAAAACGCTACTAGGAACACGCTCGCAACACATAAAGCGCAGCTGTTAAAAAAAGCCGTACCGCAAATGCGAAATTCACGTTAAACCGTCCTCGTCTTTCTCCCTATAACTGTAGCCATCAAGGGCGTTTTTTTCATCATCGGAACGAACCTTTGTCATACGGACAATTCGAACGTAAACTAAGAGGATGCAGTCTACCTTGGATCAAAATTCCACCGGTCTTAATCTTACCTTTTATACTCCAGCGCCCCTGGTGGCCGTTAGAAAAATGACACAAATTGGCCGCTTCACTGAATAAGCCGCAGGGCTGAACATTTGGGGAAAAAGTAGCGGCTTATAGTCCGGAATTTACGGTACTTTCTGTTGCTGATGCTCCTGATAATGTATTTATGGTATTGAAGGAGTTATCGATGGAAACCTTTCGAACCTGCGAAGTTGCGTCCACTGTATTTTTGAGCTGTCTGGGCCGGGCTTTCATCTCATTTCTTATCCTTTTCTCTTATCAGCAGTTCAGATGAGTTTGGCGTACCGAGTTACATTCCAGCCGATCGTCCAGTCAGCGCTTACGGATTTCGACCGGACGAGCAACTCTTCAACTACGCCACCTCCTCCCAGTTGACGTGGAATCTTGTCAACGACCAATAACGACGCAGGGATTTAGTGTGGATTTTTTAATGTTAAATAATGTCATAAATGGGTACCGTGTTGAATAGAAAATCGGTTACGTTACTTCCGACACGAATATCTGGTGACAATTTGCTAACTTGGGAGTCATTTTCGGAGCATTTCAGAAAATAAACTGGGTTGGGTAGGGTTACTTTAACTGGATTACTTTCAATGACTTTTGGATGACTCCAATACCAAATATGCTAATAAAAGGCAAAAGAAACTACCGTAAATTCCGGACTATAGAGCGCACCTGATTATAAGCCACACCCACCACATTATAAGAGGATAACCGCTTTTGTACTTACACAAGCCGCACCTGTATATAAGCCGCATGCGCCCACATTAAAACATGTAACACAATCACAAAATTAACCCAATCCTGACTTTGAATCCCGCGATGGTAGCAGTATATAAAGTACACAGTCCAAAAGTCACAGCCGGCAAAATGAACACAAAACGATACCGGTACTTAAGGTTTGATGCAGACCTGCAGAGTCCAGGTCCTGTTGAAAATAATCCAAGGAAAAATACGAATATTTCCAAAGGTAAGGGTGGGGAAAATATATATCCACTATTGTCCGCTGCGTCCACAAACACGTCTCACCTTTACTCCACTTCCCGTCAGCCCCCGTGGTTTTCGCCCGTTCTTTTTGATTCGCCCGTGGAAAACATATCAGAATAAGTCTCTAAAATAAATACATTACAAAAATATACAGTTGCAAATACATATTATACATGGTTACGCATATTTACAAAGAAAGACGGTACACCGAGAGAGTTTTCAAAGCTTTATAATATTATTATAACTTTCATCTCAAACCGTGCCTGTGAAGGGTAGCAAAACGCTACTAGGAACACGCTCGCAACACAATAAATGGGTCTGTTAAAAAAATATACGGTACTTGTAGAAATCACAGTAAACCGTCCTCATCTTCCTCCTTATAATTGGCGTCATCAAAGTCGTCTTCCCCTGTATGGGAAAGATATTTTGTCATATAGACGTCGTCCCACGCTCCTTTATTTAAAAACACGCTAGCAACACGCTCGCAAAGTAAAGTCTACGTGCAATAGCTCTGTTTCCTTCTTTATCGGACTGCTTGATTGCTTTTAGCCTGAAAGCTGCGTCATGTGCCTTTCTTATTGCAATTTTCATGGTGAGGATATGTCTACGCTCATTTAAATTGTGCACAAGCTAAGAAGTTGCAGTCTTCCTCGGCGCATATATTCCACCGGCCTAAATCTTACCTTTTGTACTCGAGCGCCGCTGGCAGCCGTTAGAAAAATGACATAAATTAGCCGCGTTTGGGAAAAAAGTAGCGGCTTATAGTCCGGAATTTACAGTAAATATGAATAAAATGATGACTCACAACACGTGGTAAGCTTTCTCTCCTGGCTTTGATCTCTTTGATCTCCGGCAAAACTAACATCAAATGCGACGGAAACAAAATGAAAATAAATCCAAACAGCTTGCCAACATCATTTTTGCGTTCCATGTATTCCGTTACTCCCCAAGCCTGCACAAAATTTTGTCATTTTATTTATATTTAGTTTCTTTCGTCTTTTATTAGCGTATTTGGTATTGGAGTCATCCAAAAGTAATTGAAAGTAATCCAGTTAAAGTAACCCTCCCCAACCCTGAAAATAAATGACAAAATAAAGAAAACGGGAGCGTAGACTTGGATCATTTGTTTGTATTGGCTCTGCTATGGTTTCGGGGGTGATGGACCCATGTGGGGGAAGCAGGAACTGGAGGCATTTGGTATTTGATAATAAAAGGAAGGTACTAACTGACAAACAAGGGTTCACAAAACAATGAACAACGAAACCAAACTTGGCATAGTCCAAACAGGAAACAAAACAGAAATGGAAATGCAATAAACTAAGTTACACCAAACCATTAACAAAACGTCCAAACAAAAAAACAGAAACAAAAGAAAACAGACTTGTGGCAGTGGAAAGAAAATGTGTGCTTTCCAAAAATCCATGCAAACTGTGAGAATAATTAAAGGATAGCTATGTGGATATCGGACACACCTGTGGCCAGTTTCAAAGCCGCTCGGCACCCCCTAGTGGAAAGAGGCCCACTGGACCCAAACATAACCTCCTACTTAAGGGCCAGATGCCTAAGAAAAACATTTTTACAAAGGGTCAGCTGAAAGTCATTGCTTCCAAAACAGGAACCTGACGCGGCCGAGGGGCTTTCTCCTCGCTGTCGAGACAGGAAACCAAAAGCAGCCGAGGGGCTTTCTCCTTGCCGCCAAGACGGGATAGGGGCTTCCTCCTCCCTGCAGGACAGAAAACCAGAAGCGCCAAGGGGCTTTGTCCTCTGCCCCAGGACAGAAAACTAGGAGTGGTCCGAGGGGCTTTTTCCTCGCCACTGGGACAGAAAGATAAGAGCGGCTGAGGGTCTTTCTCCTCGCCTCCAAGACAGGGAAGGCTTGGTCTTTTGGTGGTCCGGTCTTTGTCTTTTCCTCTGTCATTGTTGCATCCGGTTTTGTTTCTAGTGTCTTGATTGGCCACTTTTTTTCTTTCTTTGTGCTTACTTGTTTGTTACTTTGTTCCCGGTTTTGTTAACAAATACCCTCCTTGTTTTGAACACCTCTCCCTCAGTTCCAGCGTCCCTGTAACAAGCTCAGTTTTAAAATGTAATTGTTGGAATAGTTTTTTCAAATGTCTGTTTAAAATTCCTTGTAGTAGTATGTAGTATTTATCATGGTTAAGTTAGTCCAGGTTTCATTTTATAGTATCATAAAATATTTGAATATCAGCTATGGTGCAACTGCATAGTAATGTATAATCATCAACATTGCTCCCATAGGCACTAGGTAGGGTCTGAAAATAGCTCACCATGGATGGGTCATTGTGATTTTCTTGGAAATTTGATTTTTGACTAGCATGATGTTTTATTGGTTGGCAGGGCACATTACTACTTACATACTTCTAATAACTACAAGCTGGTAATGAAGGTATTTATCCACTCGTGATTCTGTATTGTTTCACCTGTTGAGTTGAATGCTTTCCATTAAAGTCGTATTGTAGCCATTATGCTGTTTTTTTATTGTATGACAATTGATGTCTACAGTGTAATACGTACTCAAATGAAGGTTTTGCAATCCAAAGACTATGTACTGTGTATCTGCGTATATACACACCGACAACACGTCTTGTGGGGAAGGGAGTGGGACGAATACTCAAATTTCCATTGCTGTGATTGCAATCGTTTTGGGACTTACCAACGCACTACAAAACCCTTCTCAGTAATGAAGGATTTTATACATATGAATATAAAGGATTTTATATGATTGACTATAATGCAATGAAGATTTTCACTGAGTAGGCTTTAGTTCAATGACAGGTCAGGCTGTTTCAAATGCAAAATATTTTGTCTAGTTCTGTTGATAACAGGACTCTGACGGAGGACGGCAGGCGTTGTTTTGAGGAACGCTCGGCGTTGTCACTTGTAGATCACTAGTCACTAGTAGACCAGCATTTTCAGAGCGAAATTAAATCTGAAAGATGTGCTAAAAATGATGCCACTGTTTTATTTACAGTTTCACTCTCATTTGTTAACAAATGATCATTTCGAGACATTAAAGGGGCAAATGCGGTTGTTCCCTGGCTCATGAAGCGAGTTGGGTTAGCCGTTTACCTGATAACACTGAAGAAAGTTAAACACATAGAGGAAACTGTACACAGATCATGATCACAATGTCCTGCCCTCGACTCAATCTGCAATCATACGCTGCAGGGTAGGCGTGTTTATATTTATGTATTGAATTTCTTCTCATGGAGATATTCTCCCTATCTTATATACTTGTATCCAAACGAACTTTATAACTATAGAAAAATGACATCGGGGTGAGCTTATATGTACATATTTAGTGGTTTCATCAGTAGCGAATGGTAGGCCATGCTTGGGCAAAAGGTGTGGCTTACACAGGAATATCAAACAGACGGGATATTAATAGGGCAAACAAAAGACAGAAGTTATTGGTAAACATGTGCAGAATTTGTCCTTATTAATATTTTTTGCAATACACCATGCCTGGAAAAAAACATCTTGGGCAGTAACCGGAAATGGAGAACCTTCGAGTGCTTTGTAACCCGGTCACAAAATGGATATGGAGTGTCTCGACTAAGAGTTAGTTTGCAAGCTCTGAGCATTGTACAAGCAAAGAAATATGAAGGGTTCACTGCTTCCACGGGATGGTGTACTGTACATGTTTTCTTCTATTTGTTTTAGAATGTGGCTATTTCCTGTTTTAGGGAGTCTGTTTATCCGCAATATATTCCGTAATTTGTAACGAGTTACTTCATGTGTCACACGCTACTTTTTGTTGTCAGTAATCTGCAGAGTTACTTTTTAAATTAAGAACCCAGTAAATTATAACAGATTGCAATTTTTAAATCACACGCCTAACACTTGCACTTTAAATGCAAAACACTACTATGTCTGGAAACATTTATGGTGCCCTTCTAGAAATTAGTTCATGTTTTTGCCAACATTATTCATGTACTACATACACTGATGAGATTTTGCAGTGGACCCAAACGCATGAAGCATTAAAAGGCAAAGTGCTTAAAAATGATATTTACAAACAGGCTCAAAGTAACAAACAAAAGGTCAGAAACATCTGTCAAACTGTCAACCAGAAAACAAAAATCAAACCTCTGAAACAAATATAAACTGGAAAATGTGTTGTTAGTATGAATGGTGGAAAATGGAAAAACAGGCTCTGTCTAAAGCAGGGGTGTCAAACTCATTTTACCTCGGGGGCCACACGATAGAACAAACATTCTCTCGGGGGCCGGACTAGTATATTAGAGAGAAAGAAAAAGAGAGAAAGAAATAAGACAAAGTGAAGGAGAGAAGAAGAGAGAGGGTGGGACAATGAAAGAAAAAAAGGGAGAAAGAGAGAGAGAAGAGAGAGGGAGAGAGAATGAAATACAAAAAAGATATAAAGACAAATAGTGAGAGAGGGGGAAAGAAAGAGAGAGAAAGAATGATATCCAAAGAGAAATATAAAGTGAGAAAGAGGGAAGGAGAGAAAAGAGAAGGAGAGAAAGAGAGAAGGAGAGAAGGGGAAAGCAGGAGAGAGCAAAAGAGAGAAAAGGAAAAATGGAAGAGAGAGCAAAAGAAGGTAAAAAGACACAGAGATAGAAAGAGACAAAGGGAAACTAAGAAAGAAAGAGACACAGAAAGTGAAAGAGAGAGAGACACAGAGAGTGAGAGAAAAAGGGAGGAAAGGAGAGAGAGAGAGAGAGAGAATGTGAGAAACAAAAAAGTTATCAAGACAGATAGTGAGAGGGGGGGAAAGAAAGAGAGGGAAAGAATGATATCCATAGAGAAATAGAAAGAGAGAAAGAGGAAAGGAGAGAAAAGAGAAGGAGAGAAAGAGAGAATGGGAAAATACCGGATACCGGGCAGAGTCAATACTCAAGTCTTGTGGGTGCAGAGGTTTGTTGACGGACTGACAAAGGGTGAGTGAGAGCACTGATCTTAAATAGGAGGGAAGCCAATCAGGCAACGAGCTGCAGCTGGAGCCAAGTCAAAGAGAGAGACACAGAGAGTGAGAGAAAAAGAGAGAGAGAGAGAGAGAGAGAGAAAAAGGGAGGAAAAGAGAGAGAGAGAGAGAGAAAAAAAAAGAAAGAAATACAAGTACAGTGTCTTTGTTCGAGGCACCTGGCTTTGGCAACATCAAGTTGACATATTTCAACTTGCAGCTTGTTTTTCTCTTGCACTTCTCTGAGCGTTGTCTCGCGGGCCGGATTCAATCCCTTAGCGGGCCTGATCTGGCCCCCGGGCCGCACGTTTGACACCCCTGGTCTAAAGTGTCCTTATGAAGGCATGGCAATTTTCAAGCACTACACCCAAAATGCAAGTATTTTCCTGTCCTTGAAAACATTAAAATGTAAGCATTTTCAAGGATTTCAAGCACCCAGACGAACCCTGCACATACAGTGTAATTTTTGATCTTACGTGTGAATTTATCAAAACATGATATTTAGATCTTGAGTAAATCACTAATACATTTGTGGATCAGAAGAATATGTGTGTAAAATGTATCCTTATATCAATTAAATGTCCGTAATAAATAGGTAATTTCTAAGTGCCCCTGTCCTACTGGGTGTGACCCATAGGAGGCGTCGACGTCTCGTGGCGAAATGCCATACAAACACATGCCAGCTGCCGTTTATCACTAGGGAAGAAAAACTGCATCTAGTGAAGGCACTAGAGAGCAGTGTAGGCATTTTTTTAAGCAGACTTGTTTAGAAAATGGCAAAAATGTCAAACAATCCTTGAAAACACAACATTTAAACTCAAGCACTCACACAAATACCTACAGCATGGCGGCACAGTGGTTAGTGCGTGTGCGGCACAGTTCTAAGGTCATGAGATCGAACCTCCTGTGTGGAGCTTGCATGTTCTTCCCGTGCATGCGTGGGTTTCGTCCGGGCACTCCTGTTTCCTCCCACATTCCAAAAACAAAAAAATGCATTTCAGGTGAATTGGCCGGTCCGAATTGTCCCTAGGTGTGAATGAGCGAGTGAGTTGTCTCTCTTTGACTGGCAACCAGTTCAGGGTATCCCCTGCTAACTGCCCGAAGATAGCTGGGAAGGGCTCCAGCACCCCCGCGGCCCTACTGAGGATAAGCGGTACAGATAATGGATAGATGAATGGATAACATACTCAAGTCAATCATAAGTTAAGGTGGGGTCAAAAATGTTTATTTATGAAAGTAAACAGCTACTAAAGTTTAAAATAAAAATGTTTTCATTTAAAAGTTGAATCCTTCACTTCTGAGGAAACCGGAGGCAAGGAACCCCCTTTTTTAATCGGACTTGAGTGCAAAGTGAACGTCATCTTGGCTGACATTAAGTCGGACACGCTGCAGGATGCCCAAGCGACTGGACTCCAACAAGAGCAACCTACTGGCCCCCAGGCGTTGACAGACCGATAAAGCCTCCGACACACTGATGGCCTGCAGACCCTCCAGCCGACACAGAGTCTGGTGCTGTACAAACACCTGCAGAATGCGTACAAGTGTTGGAACTGTTAATGCAGTTCAGTCTACAAAATATTTTGTAAGAATCAAAATGTGAGACACGTTCGTGAATTGGAACCAAATGATTTCAACATTTCATACTTACAATGAAAAACTGAAAAGTAGGTATTGGAAATGTATTGCCCCCCTGTTCTCTCAGCTCCGCCAACTAAATCCAGAAAGCTCCCTGGTAACTTCCGAATGATCCAATGTCAACCTAAATGACTAATAATGACACAGGTGTGCGATGTTCCCTCTAAGCTACGTGCTCAGACCTTCTCCACACACAAGAAAAGATATCCGTCGGATAAAAATCAGGGCTTGAAAGTGAGAATTCAGTAGAATATTCAGCCAAAATGACCATTTGTGCAGGTAAAAACAACATGGGTTCCCTCAGCGGTGTTTTAGACTGTATTTTGAAGTCAAAAGTTCATTGAAAGAGAAAAAAGACGTTTTTTGGGGGGAGGAGGGTTCTTCGGTTTTGTGTTGCATTCAAATAAATTCTAAATACATCAGTCAATCTTATTGCTATCCTTGTACCTCCACTGAAAAAGTGTGATGAAATACAGTTTGGGATTGTGCAACTGACTACCAGTAAATAAATCACAAAAATGTTAGTATTGTGTAACAAAAGATAATTTAAAAAAAAAATGTAAATCTCAACTGAAAAAACATCTGACGTTTGTGGGCCGTACAACTTTTCCAATAGTAAATGAGTTATTTCATTCAAATTTGAAAAATTAACGAGGGTTGATGTCAAGTTTTGGACATGTTTGCGACTGATTTGGTTGTCACATTAGGGATTGATGTTGCTCACCGTTATTCTCGGAGATGCTCACAGGCTTTGTGTGATTGCTCAGACCCGTGGAACATCACAGGGACCATTGCCCATGTCTCATTAAGTCTTAGTTTAAATCAGGGGTGTCAAACTCATTTTAACTCGGGGGCCACTTGAGAGATCAAACATTATGTCGGGGGCCGGAATAGGAGATTAAAGAGAAAGAAAAAGAGAGATGAAGAAATAAGAGAAAGAGGGAGGGAAAAGGAGAGAGGGCAGGACAAAGAAAGAAAAGGTGAGAGAGGGATAGCGCGTGAGAAACAAAAGATAAAAAGTTGTGAGAGGGGAAAAAGAAAGGGAGAGGAAGAAAGAAATCCAAAGTGAAATAGAAAGACAGAAGGAGAGAAAAGAGAAAAAGCGCGAAGGGTAGGAAGAGAGAAAAGGAAAAAAGGAAGTTAGAGCAAAAGAAGTTGAAAAGACACAGAGAGAGAAAGAAACAAAGAGCAACAAAGGAAAAGAAAAAGACACAGAGAGTGAAAGAGACAGAGTGGGAGAAAATGGGTGGAAAAGAGAGAGAAAGAAATACAAGTACAGTGTCTTTGTGAGAGGCACCTGGCTTAGGCAACATCATGGTGACATATTTCAACCTGCAGCTCGTTTTTCTCTTGCGCTTCTGTGTTGTCTCGCGGGCCGGATTCATACCCTTAGTGGGCCTGATCTGGCCCGCGGGCCGCCTGTTTGACACCTGTGGTTTGAATGGACCTTCTCTCTGACAGGCTCAGAAGAGAGGATATGAAAACCAAATAACACACCAGGCAGGTTCAGGATACGTTCAAAAGCAGGAATGGCATACGAGAAGATTTCACAACATTGACACAGCTCCCTGAGCACAGTGTAAGCAATAGTATCAAAATGAAGACAGCATAAAACCACTGCAAACCTACCAAGACTTGGTCGCCCTTCTAAGCTTTCTGCCAAAACAATTTACAAAACTAATCTGAGAAGCAACATGGAAACCCAAGATTAAATTGGATGACTTGCAGGCATACACAGCTGATGTGGGACAATCGGTGCATAAGACAACCCTTAGTCATACTCTTTATAAAAGAGTAGCAAGAAGAAAGCCCTTTCTGAAACAATACCATAATTTGTGTGCAAGAAGCAACATGGGAGACACGAATAAGATGTGGAACAAGGAGCTCTTGTCTGATGAGAACAAAATTAATCTTTTTGGGCTTGACTGACTGCACACCACGCTAAAAACATAATCCTCACTGTCAAACATGGTGGTGGCAGCATCATACTATGGGGTTGCTTTTCTTTAGCAGTGACTAGGAATATTAGATTTGATGGGAAGATGGTTGAAGCCAAATACAGAGTATTTCTGGCAGAGAATGTGTTGGAGTCAGCAACAGCCCTG
Organism: Urocampus carinirostris; assembly: GCF_059441175.1. Taxonomy (NCBI): domain Eukaryota; kingdom Metazoa; phylum Chordata; class Actinopteri; order Syngnathiformes; family Syngnathidae; genus Urocampus; species Urocampus carinirostris. Next base: position 28,978,320 of record NC_142360.1, read on the forward strand.
AGAATGGGGCACAGGTTCTTTTTTAAACAGGACAAAAACCCTATACATAAAGCAACATCTATAATGGAATAATTGGAAACTAACGATATAAAAGATGTTAAAAAGGTGAAGACAAAGTCCAGACCTCAATCCTGTTGAGCAATTGATTGATAGATAGATAGAGATAGATGGATAGATACTTTATTCATCCCTGTAGGTAAATTCACACTTCCAGCAGTATCCTTGTGTTGAAAATAAAACAATAATAAAGTAAAAGGAATATAATACATAAATACCCAATGTAACGTGTTGATATAGAGTATTTAGATAGTGCTACCTAAAATACACACTGTAATAAAAATAGGGTAATAAGCAATGTGGGGGTGTGGTTTAATGTGGACTTTTACTCCCCCGGGTGGAGTTAAAGAGCCTCATGGCATGAGGAAGAAATGATCTCCTCAGTCTGTTTGTGGAACAGGACTGTGACAATTGAGGAAAGATGCTGTGCACAAACAATCACCATCCAACATTAAGGAACTTGCGCAAAGAATGGGCAAATAGTTCTGTTTCAAGATGCGCAAAACATATACAGACATACCCAAAATGACTTGTGGCTGTCATTGCAGCAAAAGAGTGGTAAAAAAGTATAGGAGGCAATATCTTCAACACCTACTTTTTCATTTTTTATTCCTTGGCACTATAATAAAATGTTGAATACATTTGGTTTCTTATCAAGATTGTCTCAAATGAAAATATTTGGAGCTTTTTTAGCACTAAGTTTGAAGCCTGAAACGCAGCAATATTTTAAAAAGTTCTTGTGGGGGTGGGCAATACTTTCGCAAGGCATCGTATATAAAAATATAGAAATTTGATAATGATTCATTTTTATACCTGCTGGAATGTTGCTTCTTCCAAACCCAAGCGCTGGAACTCTGCAATGACAGCGCGAATGAAGAGCTGTTCCTGCACTGAAACAGACCTGAAAAGCAGACATGATGTCTTGGCATCTTACAATCATCAAAATGGACAATCATGACTAGGAGGACCTTACTTGATGGCAGCGATATAAGAGGAGGAAAACATCTCATTCAGAGCTTCCATGACATGATTTATTCCAACCAGTGTCGTGTTGGCAGCAGACTGTTGGCAGAGCTCCATAGCTCTGCGACAAATATCCAAACATCTGCGAGCGTCACCAGACAGAGCGGCCACCTGTGGAACATTGCAACACTGGAGTATCTCAGAGTACCGTTTTATAAGTTTTTATCATAATTTGGGTGTTGGTACGACTTCAGGGTCCCAATAGCTTAAGGATAGTTAAATTCAAGACTTTTTAAAAATGCCTTTTGAAATCACATTTAAGACCAAGTCGACAAAATAACCCACAATTGAAAACACACACACAAAAAAAACCCACGTATTTCTTGAACACAATACAGTCATGGCAAAATACAATTTTCTCATTAAAATTTCAATTTTTGTAAACGTCTCTGTTTAAAGCAGGGGTGTCAAACTCATTTTAACTCGGGGGCCACACGATAGAACAAACATTCTGTCGGGGGCCGGACTAGTAGATTAAAGAGAAAGAAAAAGAGAGAAATAAATAAGAGAAGAGGGAGGGAAAAGGAGAGAGGGCAGGACAAAGAGAGAAAAAGAGAGCGAGAGAAACAAAAGATAAAAAGTCGTGAGAGAGGGGAAAAAGAAAGGGAGAGGACGAAAGAAATCCAAAAAGAAATAGAAAGACAGAAGGAGAGAAAAGAGAAAAGAAAGCGCGAAGGGTATGAAGAGAGAAAGAGACAAAGAGCAACAAAGAGAAAAAGAGAGACACAGAGTGAAAATGACAGAGGGGAAAAAAGGGTGGGAGAGAGAAAGAGAAAAAGAGAAAGAAAAAGAAAGAAAGAAAGAGAGAAATACAAATACAGTGTCTTTGTTCGAGGCACCTGGCTTTGGCAACATCAAATTGACATATTTCAACCTGTAGCTTGTTTTTTGTTTTCTTGCGGCCGGATTCAATCCCTTAGCGGGCCTGATCTGGCCCGCGGGCCGCCTGTGGTTTAAAGTCACGAAGTGTATTGTGGGTCGACATGAGTCACATCACCGTTTTGATCGTTCCATTATTGTTGTCACGGCACATTGCCTTCATAGTAAATCGGTAAATTATTAAAAGACAATTTATCAATTTTACTAAATATCTTTAGTCCAAACAAATATTAATTTACACTTCCCAAAATTTGAGATTTTAATTAATGCCTATTAAGGCCTTATTTTGGGGGAATAATGAATTCAATGCCTTTTCAGACTTTAAGGATCTGCAAAAACCATGGACTTATACTCTGGTGAAACTTATCTGAATAATTATTGACACATTATTAACGGGTATATCACTCACATTTTTACACTAAATTGCAAGAGGGCGCTCCATTAGCAACCTTCTCAATTTTTCCTCAGAAACAGCCACAAGCGCTGTGTCATCAGCAAACAACAACTGACTTACCCGCCACACCGTTCCACTGTTATCCATCATCTCTAAGAATACGTGCAAGCACATATACTTTGTGCCATTTTGAGCTATTGTTTCAATGTACTGCTATAAAATGACATGAATTCTGCCATTCTGCTCCAAGAATGCAAACACAGCTTCAATACGTCACACTTGTTTAAAAACACGGGAAGGGGTCTAAAGAGGTTGGGGTAATAATTTAGTTCAATATGTAGGACAAAAGAAGAAAATATTGTACGTATAAAAACAGAGCAGGAGTGTCATTTTCACGCACTATTTTTCTTTCTCCATTTCTCCTATCGTGACAGAATGCTAAGAAACATAACTGGCAACAATTTTGAGCATTTTCAAGCATTTCACCTAGAATTCAAGCATTTCCCTGAACTTGAAAACACAACATTCAAAGTCAAGCACTTTCCAGGATTTCAAACACCCGTACGAACCCTGAAGAAGGTACCTAGATAGAAGTCTTCAAATGAAATGAACAAAATGCAAACATAGCCCTCGAGATTTGGTCCTTACCTTTCTGGACACCAGCTGCAGAGCATCTTCCTCAAAGGCTTTTATTTTGTTTAAGCGGCACATGATAATCTGCTGCAACTGCTTAAATCCATAAGGCTGGAATGACATCCGAGTTAAACCCTAGAAAAGAAAAGAAAGCTAAATGTATTTTATGATACAAAGAGCTACTACAATTCTAATGCATACCGTTTTTTTTTAGGTTTTTACAATCATGGTTGTTATTTGAACATTTGTTATGCATTATGATCATTTTGAAGTTTATTAGACACTCAAAACAAGGAGAAAATACATCAACCGATATTCCACTTGCTGATTGCCGCGCTGCTGCTGATTGATTGTTCTAAATAAGCAAGTTTGGGGTATAAGCTGGAGTTTATTCTCCTGTATGGTATTTTTTCTTTTTAAAGTAAGAGAGCAGCGGTGGATTAAAAAAAAAAAAAAAGCACGAATTTCAGGTCGGGTTAGGCTGTAAGATCTAACTTTTACCTGTGCATTTTTCGTCAAAAGGTTTTGATCTAACTGGCTAAAATCCTGCTATGGTACAGTTCTTTTAGTAAAGGGAACACAATGTTATGTTAATAAGGATTTCTTGACCATTAAATTGCTCTTCTTTATTAAGTTGTACAGTATATGTAATATTACGCTCATATTATGATGGTAGCATATTATGCAGAGGGGGGGAATACAATATATTTGTCAATCACGACTACTTATGTGGCAATTAATCGTCTACAGAAATACCTAATTGTGACAGCCCCAATTACAGTTTACAATTATTCAACTCACAAAACACAAGTTGAATTGCAAGCAGCTGAAAGGACCCCACGACTTGGGTAACTCATGGTATTATCTGTCATGGTACTGAAATCAACCATTTTTTAAATAAAAAAATAGCCTGAGGAAGCGGGACGAAAAGAAAAATACAAGAAAATGAAAAACAAGATAAAGAAAAGCTATTTTTTGTTTTAATAGAAGCTACTTCTGCCATTTTTATTTTTTATATATATATTTTTTTTGGGATAAGCGGTACGGCTAATGAGATGAGATGAGATATATTTTTTTGCAGACATCAAATAACAAGAGAATACAAACCTGCCACCTACTTTGATACATCATTATTAACCTGTCCAACTAGTCCATAAAAGCCTTTTGTATTTTTTTTTCTCACAATGCAGAAAGGGAACATTTTTGGCTGGTAAAACTGCAGTGAAAAATAGACAAATCGATAAATACTTTTTTAAAAGATGGAAACATTCAGATAAACCCAACTTATTCTTGCATACATTTAATATTACTCCTGTTTGGTAAATTGCTAGACTCTATTCTCTGGATTTTTTTTTTTTAATCAACCCCTTGTCTGATTTTGCTTACAGTAGCCTTGAGGAATGTTGAACTTGTTTGTTGTCACCACAGTCAAATTAGGGGAGCCAACTTATTTCAGCTCAGGGGCCACATAGTAGAAAAAAATAACCTTGCTGGGATCAGACTTGTAGATTAAAGAGAAAGAGGCTAAAAAATAAAGGGGGGGAATGAAAGAGAAAAAAAGAAATATAGGGTGAGAGAGAAAGAGAGGGAAAGAAATAGTGAGTGAGAGAAAAAGAGAGGGAAAGAAATAGAGGGTGAAAGAGAACGAGAAAAAGAGAGTAAGAGAGAGGAGTTAGATAAATGACGATGAGATGGAGTGAGAGGAAGAAGAGAGAAAAAGTTAGAGAGAATAGAGAAAGAGATAAGGGGAAAAGAGAAAGAACAAGAGAGAGGGAGAAGGACAGAAAACAAGGAAGACAGAAAAATAGATAAATGCAAGAAGAAAGGTTGAGAAAAAGAGTGAGAAAAAGAGATGAAGAAAGAGGGAGATGGAGAAAGAGAAAATAAAGCGTGAGTGTGGGGGGGGTTAAATACAGATGAAGAAATAGAAAGAAAGTGGAAGAGAGTAACAGAAAGAAGGGACAGGAAAAGAGAACGGGAGAAAAGAAAGACGGAGTAGGAGCAAAAAAACAGACAGAGAGACAGACAGAGAGAAAGAGAGAGACAGAGAGAAAGAGAGTCAGACAGAGAGCAAAGGAGAAAGAATTATGAATGAGAGAGAAAGAAACAAACAGAAAAAAACTGCGGCTCATTTTCTCTTGCTCTCCGAATGTTGTCCCGCGGGCAAGACAATCTGTTGGTTTGATAGCCTTGGTTTAAAATCCCCATTTGGTCTGTATTTCTCACCAGTCTGCTGGCCACTCTGTTGATCATGATCCTCTCTGGAAGGTCCATAGTGTTGGCAATGGTCAGAACCACAAGGCGGGAATGACGGCGGCTCGGCCAATCAAAAAGGTTGTACATCACGTTTTGCTTCCGGGTCCACAGGAGGTCCAGCTACCAATGGAAAGTACATATTAATCTTCAACCCATTCAAAAGCACCAAGCAACCTGATGAATGCCGCATACAATTATTAGCATAGATATCAACGTAACGTGCGTTTTGTCCATTGAGCACACGGCTTGTGTTGGGTAGGCATGACTGTGTGCCTGGCTGCGATAGGCTGCTGTATGCCGTCAGTCAAACAAAGGGCGGGCGCACAAGTGGCTGCCCTAAAAAACTGTGGAGCATAGTGACCGCTAGCTTTTAGCGCCTTGTTACATTGAAAGTAAATTCATCAATTAAATTGGAACTCTGAGGAAAGTCAGAAAAGTGCAAAGCAATGGTGATCACCAGCGCATGCTCCGTGGATTATTATCCGGGTTCGGAAGTTGTGAGAGAAGGCAATACCATGGCTGCATGTCCAGCCTACTGCTACGGCTAAGCTAAAAACTCTATGCAGATTTCCATGTTTCGCAGGGGGTTCTTGTGTCCATTAACCGCGATAACAAAGGGATCTCTCAAAACAGACACCGCACAAAAAACTGAAAACCCGTGCCAACACTACCTCATACAATAAAATGGTACTCATGTCTATGTTCTTGCACATGTCGACTGCACTACGTTTACTGCTCACCTTGCACAATGTCTGACCATTTCTTTTTTCTGCACTATGATGTCTATGTTTGCACCAATGCATATGCTGACTATGTTTTTTGCACTATGATGACTTTGCACCAAATGCAATATTGCACAACCCTTACGATACCAACGGTATTACGATAACACTGTATGTAACATCCCACATGCCGACATTTCTTGTGTAAATACCATGTAAATTATAACTATAGCCTTATCCCCCTTGTTTTATAACCTTTTCTTCTCTGTTCCTTTATCTTCTTGGCTCATACCTCACTGTGAATGTGTAAAACTGGAGTGTCATGCCCAATTTCGTTGTCACAATATGTTAACCCATTTTGTAACAATGACAATAAAGGTATATTCTATTCTATTCTATTCTTTTGCCATATTTCAGGTTTCAAAGGTGTTGATAAAAAAAATAAATGTATTTTTTAAGAATCAACAGCATGCGAGACACAATCGTGAAAAAAACCCAAATGTGTTTAACATTGTATATTGAGCTAACAAATAAGAAAAATGAAAAGTAGGTATTGCAAAAATATTGACCCCTTGAGTTTGTATAATATTTTAAGCTTAGGAAGCATCTAAGTACCAATCAAATAATCTTACTTCATCCACCAAGAGAACAATGGTTTCCTTTCTTGGAGCAGGGTTGCTGAAACGCTTCTCTAGCAGGGAGGCTGCATGATCAGCTGTAGCCTTCTTGCCAGTTAGTTTCTGTATATTAAAAAAAACAAAACATGTTAACAATTTTAATTCAATACTAACCCGAAAATGAACACAACGATCCTGCATGCTGCAGAACCCAACAAGCATTTTGTCAAGCCATATTTCTGTTTAGCCTCAATATTTGTTTTCTTAAGTTTGGTGTTTGGCCTAAAAAGTGGAATCGGTTCACCTCTTGTTTGACTCCCCACTCTAGCTGCCATGAATGATTTTAAAAATGTGGAAGGAAACAAGAGTTCCCAGATAAAACCTACTGAGGCACTTGGACATATAAACTCCACAGAGTTGGTTAAATTTAACCTGGGAACTGTGGAAGTGGTCCATCTTTTTTATATGAGTTTATTCACTCAAAAAACTTTACATGTAAATACGTTTTCAGCAGCATACTACCAGTATACCGAAACGTAATAATATGTTTTCTTGTATTATTTAGATAAATATTATACAGGGTCGACCACTGCTCATCAGTAAATAGCAAGCCTTTGGGAATAATTTCAGTGCGAGAAATCCCCATTAGATAGTAAGAGTGACTTTGATCAGATCTTTGTCCACACTTTAAAGAAGCCCAACTTCCTAAAGTTGCTTCCTGTATCTGGCGAATGAGTGTGTGTCGGCTGCCCCATATGGCGAGTCGGGGCAGTGTGGTGAGTCGCGAGATATCGACAGATAGTAATAAGCAGACAACTCCCCAACAGAGCTTATTCCTTTCTAAGAAAGATGACAGTCCAATCATCATTGTCTGGTCAAAGAGGGATGACTTATAGTGCAAGTACGCAGGAACCTGGTCACCCAAATGAAAATGATTGCCAAAGTGACCTAAAGTTCATGCATCAGTTCGGTGTTCTTGCAATAAAATGTTACTTTGCGAGCAAAGTACCCTTTGTGTTTCTGGAAAGCATTGTTTAAATATTGGAAGTGTCACAAATGCTAGAGTTCTGCTTGAAACGCATCCTTTCAGAAAAAGCTGTTCCCCTCAGAAGTTTTTTAGAACGAGCTATTTCAAGAAACTTACCAATGTACAACTGTTGTTTACTAAGCAATCACAAAAATTAGAAACCCAATGTTTTTGAATAAAACATGAGGGTTTACGCTTTGATATGTCCTTTGCCTCTACAGCTACAAAACTCAATTTTCATGTGTCAAAATGGTAAAAATTGCCTCTCTCGATTTGAGAAAACATTTGACATAGAATGAGATGAATAACTTGAGACCCATTTTTTGAGCAATCTTTATATGTAGCTTATTTAGTCAATATTGACATTCCTCAGATAAAATTCATGATTTAAAAGGCTGAATGCAAATAAACAAAACAATCACCTCAAGGATCTGAACATAAGCCTGATGAGGATCCGTCATCTTCATACCATTAATCTCGATGAAGTTAAAGGATGGGATCTCATTACTGTTTGATGCATTCTGCAGACAGCGAATGACCTCATGCACTGTTGCAGTCTTCCCGGTCCCTGGAACACCTGAGATATACATACACCTAAAACACACCAATCACATGTCATGGCAACAACAACAATAAGGTATTCGATTTATTGGACACACAAAGACTTACACAATAACACTTTGGTGGCGCTAAGCTATATACAAGGAGCCTGGAACCAATAGCTCACGAGCCAGATATTATATTATACATTTCATGAGTATATCTGGTTCGGAAACAAAAAATGGCTCATGCAAATCTTCTGTGTCATTCCAATTTTAGTTAATGCGAAGCGACGCTAGAAAAAAAGAGTTTAGTCCATAATATATATATATATATATATATATATATATATATTATTAATTATATATATATTATATAGCCTATATCAACACATTACATTTGGTATTTATGTATTATATTCCTTTTACTTTATTATTGTTTTATTTTCAACACAAGGATACTGCTGAAAGTGTGAATTTCCCTACGGGGATGATAAAGTATCTATCCATCTATCTAGGTATGACCCGGCTGAGGCTCGAACCAGCAACCCTACCTGCAAGGCCACCAAGCTGGTAAATGTTATCAAATTAATCAAACGTCAGAGTCAAATGAGATGTGCTGAATAATTAGCTTTTAATTGGAAGGCGTTTGGCAGTTTCGTTGAATTTTGTCTGGTGTGTAGCTGTAAACAAACAAACAAATATATATATATATATATATATATATATATATATATATATATATATATATATATATATATATATATATATACTGTTCTCATTTGCCCGCGTCCCTGCGTCCTAGACGCATCGTTTTTGCTGGGGACGCATAGTCTCAAATCAACGTGCGTCCCCGGGACGCAACTTTTTTGACACAAAATTGTCATTATTTCCCAGTGAAATTTTTTTTAAACAAAGATTTACCGCACTCCAAACTTTTTGTCAGGCAGATCCGCCATTGTTGTTTTGGTCTCGCGGTTCGAGTTTTCGTCTGCACGCCGATCTCGAGGTGTGTGGTGAAAAGTCCGTCTCTTTTTAGAGAACCGGCTTTTTCGGCTCAACTCATTCAAGAGAGCCTGCTCTCAAACGGCTCACTTGCTTTGATGCATTATATTACGAATTATTATGTTGTATAAAGAAGTTAAGAAAAAAAGGAAGTATAAAAAGAGAAAATGAAAAAAAAAACAGGTTTGTGGTTATCCCTTTAATCAGTGTATTACCAACAATAATTTGATGCAGAAAATGAATTCATAATTTGAGGACTAAAACTGAATGAATATATAGATTTTTATTATATATTTGTCACCGATTTACAATTTCAACCTCGATAACACTAAATTTTGGGGACCCATAGATCTCTGTTGGGACCCATAGATTTTTGAGCATGCGAGTCCCCGGCCGGGACTCATCACTTTTCAGAGGTAAAATTAACATTTTTTTTGTTTTTGTTTATTTTTTGTTTTTGCTTTTAAGGCTCTTTGAGTCAAAAAATGTTCCAGACCCCTGCTATATATGGTACATAGCTAACCTGTGGTAGGCAGTCAATGTGGGCCTACAGCCCCTCCTACCACCACCACCAAACAGTTGCACCTTTCATGCACCAGTCTAAGAGGCACTGGAGGCAAGGTGTTCAGGATCTTGCCTAATGTCACAATGACACGTGATCACGAGGGAGCTGGAAGTAAACAGGCGACCCCTTAGAGAACTGAAGGACCCTCTATGCCCCGAGCAACGCTCACCACAAGAGCAACAGTCGCCACATTAAATCCTATGTAGCCGTATTCACTTAGATTAACCAATAACATCATTTAAAGGTTAATTCTATATCTAATTTTCATTTATGTTACTGAATACTTGTAAATGCAGGGACTGTAGTCTCATAAGCATAAGTATTGAACAAATTAAAACAATTTTGCGGCACTAAAAGACTTAGTTCTGCAACATTTAATCACTAAAATCGAATAAAATAGATAATGAAAAGCGCTGACAGCTAATTCGATCATCGGTTCGTTGTATCACATGATTTATCAGCCACTAAGTACATTAAATCATTGCACACAGGAGCGCACACAATATCTGTGAGTTGTAGCACCGATTTGGTCCGGCAGAAGGCAAAAGATTTTCTATAAAAACGTTGTTTATTTATTTTTTTATAATCTTTTTTAAATTGAACGTTGGATCAATACAAACAAAATTGGCATGAACATTTTAACTCTGTAATGTCTGACTGTTTCATCACGAAACAAAGTTTCTAGTTTTCAGAGAAAAAAAAACTGAAAATAAGTAAATCAAATACATAAAGTAAGAAAAAAAAAAATTATAATATGGGGCAGATTCTTAAACATTTTCATCGTTTTCTCATCATTGTCATATGGGAATGATTATATTATACAAAGATTTAACCAAAAAACAGATTTGTTGACAATGTTTTGCAAAGTGGGTTTACATTTTTTATGTATATATTTTGGTGGATAAAAAAATTCTGCACATGAAATGAAATGTATGGGTTTTTTTTAGGATTAGTCCAAAAATAATATGATTTTTGGATAAGGTGGTAAGAAAAACATAGTTTACATATTTCTATAGCATATACTAGTATGTATTTTTGTTTGTCAAGTTCATTGACAAACACTTGTTTTTTTTATTGTTTTATATTATCGAAGATTCTGATGTTTTGTGCACCTTTTTTCTATCCGTCCAAAATTTCAATCTTTGAATAAAGAGGAAATAAAAAATGTCTTTAAGAAATCTGATTCATCGGAAAAAATAATGGACGGATTCATCGAAAATGAAAATAATCGTTAGTTGCAGCCCCAGACCTTATAGTTTAGCTTTGCCTACTGATATTAAATATGGGGTGGAATAACAGTTTCAAGTTCATACGGAGGGCCAACGATGCCTACCATTTATAGGTGTATGAACATAACATTGATGTAAGAGGAATTATGGTTCAAATGTGACATTTGTACTATGTACCCAAAATATATTATTTTATACTCTTACCATTATACTCTTATATCTTTTTACGTTTATAACTCTTTAGTGCTCAAAAAGTGTGTGGTTTTACGATTTTGCAAACACTTCCAAGGTCAGGAGAATAAGTTCTCGGGCACCAAGGGATGTTCTTCTGATTAAAAAGCTACTATGAGGCCTGCTAGCTGGCTAATCAAGATGACCTTGACACTCCCACATTTCAAGCCGCTAAGAAGTTTGCGTTTCTTCTCAGAGAGACGTATTGTGTTTACAAAGTTTCACTATCCCAAATGCTTATTTATTATACTCGCAAGCCATTTAGCGACCAACATTATACACTGCATTTGAATATGTGATTCCTGTATAAACCAATCAGATTAATTTCCTGTGTTCATATAAACCAATCAGATGTGTAGTTTCCTTCTTGTGTTTTACAATAAATGACTTTCCTGAAACAGGAGAAGCGTGGTGTTCGATTCTGGAAGCACGTACCTCCGATGGAAGGGGCTGTCAAAAACCTACGTTTCCGACTCAGATTGTGTTCTTTTTTTCTTTATACTACAATTTCAAGTTTTAACCTTGACAGTTGAGACCGGATGTAACTATCGCTAAGATGAAACTCTACTACAATAATTGGTATTTATGATGAATTCTGTGAATATTGTGATTGCAATGATTATTGAATTGAATTGTCTTTATTGTCAATGATTATGGTAACTTTAGGAATTGTTTGGCCAAAGTTTTGACATAAATGTTTTGGTTTAGAAGAAGGGGGAAGTGCAATGTTCACACTGTGAACAGCGGACACTGCTGGCTTTGATTAGAAACCCCGATTCGACCAACATCTTTATGAAGGAGACTACACTGCCACAAATAAATTTCCCTTAACCTTTTCCAACCAACGACTCTGCCAACACAAGGAAACACTCACAATCCGTCACAAAAGAGCAGGGGTCAGGGAACTTATGGCTTCCGCAAGCAGTCGATGGCTCTTTTCATGAGTACATATAGCTCAGAGACAAAAACGATTGCATGCAAATTTTTTACATGTCGTTCCAAACTTGAATGATATAAAACTATAAAAATGCCCACAAAGCCAAACCAGCGCTGAAGTACTGTGCAGTATATATAGGGCACATTTTTAACTACAGTTTAATCAAGGGTGTCACACCCCAAAAAAACTCTTAATAAGCTTTTGTCTGGATAACAGGTTTTGCTGAATTTTGACTCAAAATATAAAGTGCGGCTCTTTCTCAAAAGAAAATCAAAATATTTTGCTTTCCTGGCTTTTTGAGTCAAAAAGGTTCCCGACCCCTGATCTAGAGAAAGTGACCGGACTCTCCAGCTCTATAATAAAGATTTGAACCCTAAAGGTTTCATTTGTAATCAAAAGATTAATTATGTACCAATGCAAGTCATCATAATTCATGCCAGAGATTCATTTCTTTAGGTGTCGGAATAAAATTTTGAGACTTACATTCGAAATAAAGGAATTAAATATAGTATTAAATATAGTATAATATATATCTTTTGAGAAGGAGGCTTGAAATGATTTACCACTGTTCTTGAAAAAAAAAAAAATTATTTACATATACATATTTGTAACAGCATTCTTACCCTCCTGTGCCATCAAGGATTTTGCTTTCCACAAAGCTGTAAATGTCCTGAAACTCCTTCTCCCTGCAGGGTAGAGACTCGGGCACTGACGACACATGCAGCCTAAACAAAAGGTATGCAAAAGAAAAAAGTATTTTGAATGTAATGCTCAAAAAGTCCGAAAATAACTTTGAAAACAGATTCAAACGAAAAGAGGATATGTTCTTTGAATTCTTTCCTGATATAATCAAATGATTCATTAGTACCGACATGGTGCCACATCATTTGACAGAAATGAAAATGATCACCCTGTAGAGCGGAAAAAATATAATTCGCCCCAAACTTGAGAAAATGATGCCATAATGTAATTGTAGCAACTATTAACAGTTAGTAACACCAACAACGTGGTACTGTGAATAACAATAGTGTGATGATTGTTTCCTATACAATTAATATTTTCCGGCGGGCCGGCAGAGTCTTAATTGGTCCCGACATGCTGTCTCATTAACTTATTAGAATATAATAATATTTCAAAATATATATCAACTCAAAGTCAATCAAAAAAACTAAGATATCTCATTTAAAAAAGATCACAAAGCCACAGTGCCCACTTTTTGTTCATTGGATGATTGGTTAATAAGACTGGTGAGGATTTTCTTTCCGTTTTAAACATTTAAATTTATAATTTTTTGCCTGTTTTTCAGAGGTTCTGTGTTTTTTCAGTCTTCCTTGTTTAGAAGTTACCTTGTAAAGAGTTAAAGGTTTTTTATGGCACTGAAGAGTTGATATTTTTATTTTGTTTTTGTGTTGTGTAGTTGTTTTTTAGGGATTCAGTAACACCCCCGGACCCCTAGGCTAGGGGTGTCAAACTCATTTGAGCTCGGGGGCCACATGGTAGAAAACTACTCTTACGAGGGCCAGCCTAGTGAATTAAACAGAAAACGAGTAAGAAAGAGAAAAAGAGAAAGAGGAAACAGAGCGAGTGAGGAAGAAAAGAGAGAAATAAAGAGAGGAGATAGAGAAAAAAAGAAAAGGAGAGACAGAGAAAGGGAAAGAGATAAAAAGAAAGAAGGACCAGAAAAAGAAAGAGATAAAGATAGAATGAAAAGAGGGAAGTAATATAGCCCCAGTTGCTTTGCGAGTGGCACCTGGCTTTGTCAACATCAAGTGAACATATTTCAAACTGCAGCTGATTTTCCTCCTGTGCTTCTGTGTGTGTTGTCTCGGAGGCAGAAATAAAAACCTTGGCCTAATTTGGCCCACAGGCTGCATGCTTGATACCTTTGTCCTTGACTGTCTGCCCACCAGGCTCTCACAAAATTCTATGGGAAACACTGGATGATGACATAAAACTGTATCCCTAGTTGTCTAGTGGATAGCACGCAGCACTCTCCCTGTTGCGATCCGGGTGTAAATCCTCTTGCATCCGATTTTTGCAATTGCTATCTATATATCCTGACTGAAAAATCAATGCACAAATATGGTACTTGTTTATTTATAGTGCAGCCCCAGCGCTTACTGAGTTTTAAGTCTATGCACCTTATATAATGAAAAAAATATCACCATTGACTCAGTTTTGGGGGTGTGCCTTATAATTTGGCACCCCTTATGGTGCGGACATTTTATATATGTAGTGATTGACTTAGTTCAAAATCTCATCTGTAATTTGTTACCTTATTCGGGCCACTTCTAATATGTTGGTAAGCTGTCGGGCAGGAGTCTCCCTGCTCGGGATTTTGGGGGTACAACGGCGAGGGGTGTTTCCTGCAACAGTATCTGCCTGTGTGAAGGATGGAAAGCAGTAGAGATGAGCTTTAAAACCTGCGACCACATTTGTGTATTTGTACAGAAATATTTGAAAATGTTTACCTTCTTGTAAGAGGTTTTACGTAGTTTCCTCGTAACAGACGAGGTTTTTTTAGAACAAGGCCTTAGAGATTCAACGGCACACTGTCGGCCTTTTTTTGCTGGAAAGTTTTCGTCATCAGAGCTACTAGACGATTCCTCATTTGACGGAACAAATTCTTCTTCGTCTGCTGTGTCTGAGTCGGTGTTTATTTTCTCATCCAAAATATTTCTGATAAGAGATCGATAACATTATTTTTTGTTATTTTTGTACACGAGCAGATTAAAACACAACACAAAATTGTGATAGCCTAGGTCAGGAGTGCCCACATTTTTCCGCATGTGAGAGACTTATAAAAGAGCCATGTCAACATTATCTACCAACTAAAAAAATGCAAAACATTTATTTATCAATACAGTCTATCGAGTATTGTTTATTTGTACCATACATGTTTATTTTGCATTATTGCAATAGCCCATATTGCCCAATACAACGCAGTAAATTTTCTTGTCATTACCTTATTCTGATGATTGCACTGAATGGAATCAGTCACAGGGTTCTTAGAGCTAAAGGCAAGTTCAATTTAAGACTTATGAGTTCTTTTAATGCCTTTTGAAATTACATTGAAAACCAAATTCACAAAAAACACAATCGAAACAAACAAAACCACATATTTCCTGCACACAATACATGGTACCCTTTTACATATGATATGGCACAACCGTTAATCGGACAACCATTTCTCATTAAATTGACAGTTTCCGGACATGGTCCAAAGTTAACGCTTCTGGCCCAAGTTTGTATATGTATTGTGGGTAGATCGAAGACATGCGTAGCTCTGGAAGGCCCGACTGAAACCACATCACCGTTTTGATGGTTCCATTATTGTTGTCACGCGACGTTGCCACGAAAGTAAATCAGTGAATTATTAAAAAATTCAATTGATAAATGCTACTTAATCTTTTTAGTTCAAACAAATATAAATCTTATCAATATGTTCACATTTAAAATACTTTTAAAAATTGGATTCAAACATTGTAAGGCCTTATTTTTACAATAATGAATTCAAAGAGTTTTTAAGGAACCCCGATTACTAAAATAAAGTCACTATTTTTCTGCTATTTTGTGCGGTTCTTGTCTGAGATCTATGGTCTCTTTGAGTCAATGGGCTGGTATAAACTGACATGAATTCTGCCGTTCTTCAACAACAATGCGCGCAGCTTCAATACGACACACTTGTTTACAAACACTGAGAGGGCTCTATAGCTGTTGGGTAATAATAGGAGTTCAAAATGGAAGCCAAGTACTGTATCGATAAAAAGCAGGAAAATGAGCCAAATTTGGACTCATTGTCTTGATATGGACGTCTCCGAGACAGAGTGCATTCAATGTTTCAATCTTAGAGACTGCTGATTTTTTGCTTTACCTAATTTACATTTTTTCAGAAGATTTCTGTCTACATTGGTTAAAATAGAATTGTAAATATTTTTTTAGCTTTCTTGTTATTTATTTATAGCACTGGAGAGTTAATATTTTATTGTTGTTGTTCAACTTTAAATCTGTTCAGTGTGTAAAAAGCTCAGATTGTTTTGAATTTTACAATTTCTTTGTAGCTCTGTGAATATTCTAATTTATACCTCACTTGTTTTGCAGGGATGCCGTGCAAAACATGAAATTACTCATTACAAAATAATTTCGTGCATGATGTTTTATTATTTTTAATAATATGTCGCAAAAAAATAAAGAATCTCGGTGCGCTGAGCCGCTTCTTGAAAACGAGCCGAAATTCCAATGACAAGTCTAATAAACCTGTCCTCTTGGATGAGACAATAGGGGTCAGTAACACCTATCATGACAACTAGTTGATGAGGACTAGGTACACCATCAGCGTCATTTTTATGCACTTATTTTGAAATGTTTATTCATCTTTAAGTGTTGTCTATCAATGCTGCTGC
The DNA here is from genome assembly GCF_059441175.1 of Urocampus carinirostris. Taxonomy (NCBI): domain Eukaryota; kingdom Metazoa; phylum Chordata; class Actinopteri; order Syngnathiformes; family Syngnathidae; genus Urocampus; species Urocampus carinirostris. The sequence goes on from NC_142360.1 coordinate 28,994,837, forward strand.
CAGGAAACAAGGCAATGAAAATAATTTCAAGCATTTTCAAGCCATTCACCCAAAATTCAATCATTTTCATGAACTTGAAAACACAACATTAAAATTCAAGCATTTTCAAGGATTTCAAGCACCCGGTTTCTTACCTGGTCATGCTTACCCACTCATTTTTATATCCAATTATGAATTTTGAAGGCTGACTGGGCAAATACGAATCAGACAACTTTGTAACTCGAATGTATTCGGCGGCATTTGAGTGGTGCCCTGTGTGTCAGATGTCAGACTGGCTGCTCTGTATGTCAATCCTGTGATATTTTATAGTGAGAAGATAAAAGGCTGACATTAATTTTGTTATTGCTGTGCACCCCCAGAGAGTGCTCCAGAATTAGACTGGCTGCTATCGAGTCATTGCCTTGGAGCTGCATCTTACATAGCCTTGGAGCTGCATCTATGCGGTAGCCCCATTGTTCTCAGGAGGAGAAAAATGTGTCGTGTTTTCACACCGCAATGATCACTTAATAAACCTGTTGCGATCGACTGGCAGATGGCGATCGACGTATTGGACACCCCTGCCCAAGGTTAATGGTTCACCTTCCAATTTTTGCACTCACAATTGTTTTTTGATCCGAGAACCAACTCGCTGAGCAGACTTTCTTTTTGAACTTCTTGGTGTTGTGGTAATCGACTGCGTTGGAGAATTTTCAGTAACCTTCTCACTCCTTTAAAACAGCCAACATTATGGAAGACAGTTAAAAGGGTGAGTTCATTTCTGATTGTGCTGATCCATTCTGTATGATCTTTACAGTTTTAGCAACAGTTTAGAAATAAATGATCCAAAATCGTGATGTGACTAATGACATACCTGGACAAAACGGGTTCAGTTTGTTTAACAGAACTGTCCATCTCAGGGACAGATAGTCTTTTGTTCATGTTGACAGCTGACTTCTTTGTGGAATCTCCGTTAGCAGGTGTACACATCTTGCGTGATGGGGTTAAGCTGTAGATAGGACGCAGTAGCTCAGGGGGAGAGGCTGAGAACTTTTTACCCCCTTCCATCTCTGACTCTAGCTCGTCATCTAGTAGCTGTTTCAGGACATCATTGAATGGCAATGACTTCTTAGGACCTGAAGTAAGATGGAAATGAGGGGAAAGATGTCAAATATTAAATTGTTATGCTCAAACGATCATGCGTATGACACTGCAGTAAAAAATAACCATGGCATTAACACAAGGAATGTACTCCTTTTTCATGGCCAAAATTCAAGCACTTTTCTGGCCATTTAAAAAAAAACTCTAGTACATTGAAAGGAAGAAAAGCGTCGATCAAAGAAAACCTTTTTTGTTGATTTTGATGACTAAAATAAAGTCACTATCTTGCTTCTAGCACATATACTTCGAGCTAATTTGAGCTGTTCCTCTTTGATCTTTTTGTGTCAATGTGATGCTATATACAGACAGAAATTCTGCCATTCCGTTTCAATACGTAACACTTCTTTAAACACGGAATGGGCTTTATAAATGTTGGGTTCAAATGGAGTTCAAAACGCAAGACAAAAAAGAAGGTACTGTATGTATAAAAAGCAGAAAAATGAGCCAAATCGAAACATTTTTTAATTAAATCGATTGCTCAGAAGCTGAGTGCATTTAATCTTTCAATCTTAAAGACTTCTTTTGCTTTTTGTTTTACTTATCTTATATTATATTTTTGCGTGTCTTTCAGAGGATCTGTAATAAAGTTCTTTCGAATAGAATTGTAAATAATTGACTTAGTTAATTTAATTTTCTCATTTATTGATAACACTAAAGAGCTATTTTTTTAAAATTATATTTTATTGTTTTGCATTTCCAGGGATTTTGTGTTGTTGTTCAACTTCTGTTCAGTTTGTAAAAAGCTGAAATTGTTTTGTATTCTACAGTTTGAGATCTCTGTGAATATTTTAATTAATATTTCATGTGTTGTTAAGGGATCCCCTGCAAAACATTTCAAAATACCAATTAGTTATGTTTTGTTATTATTTATAACATATCATTTAAAAAACAAAAATATCTGAGGAGCTGTTTGAGCCGTGCCAAAAGGGCGTTTTCTAGGTAGAGCTGACCTCTTGGGTGCGACCATTACAGGGCAATGACGCTTTACATGGCATTGCCATATTTTTCAAGGATTAAGCACCCCCACAAACCCTGTTAAAAGTGTTACTATAACTTAAGCCCCACTGCAACATCTTATCCTCCGACATGTATCTTAATTTTAGTCCGCATTTTCCCACACTTTTACACACATTTTAGGGGTGCAACAATCACAATTTTTGGGCTGATCAACCACATTTAGAAAAAAACAGGAGTATGCTGATTCGGATTTTTGCAGATAAAGATTTCACTCATAAAAACATACATCTTTAATATTACTTTTTTTTTAATTTTTCAAACAATAAGCCTTGCTCGAGAAACAACTTGGATGCATGGGCTACCAGTACATTCACTCTTCCATGTGTGGGGTCAAAAATGATTGGGGGGAAAAATAAAACATTAATGGCATCATGTCATAAACGTGTTTTATGAGGAATACCTGAAATGTTAAAATATTACAACTTTTTTTACCTAACGATTTTGAAGAATAACAACGAATGATGTTATTTTTGACCCAACGTATGCATCCAAGAGTTAAGCTGCACAAGTAAGTCAATAAAATATTCAGTATTTGGCACTATTATAAACACTGGGCTCTTGCTGCCTTTTGGGAGTGAGGAACAGATCGAGAAAGTAAATTAAGCCTCAAAGCTGAATAATAAAAACTACATAAAATGACCTCTATTGTTTCAAGTTACCAAGGTTAAGTAGTTCCACGGATAAAGACAAGCAGTTTCAGCACCAATTATGAGTTATGATTAGACCAGACAACCTCTTTCATAACACTGTAGAGGAATTTTGGCCCACCCTTCTATGCAAAAAACTGTCCGAAAAAGGCATCCACGCGAGAGTTCCCATGCAAAAACCACTGCTGTCACAAAACAACCCAAAGAGTTGTCTCACATTTGCCCAAAAGTATCTTGATTATCCTCAAGACTTTTGGAGAAACATTCTGTGGACTGATGAGTCAAAAAATGAACTTTTTGGAAGGTGTGCAGCACAATACATCTGGCTTAAAAATCGCACAGCACTTGATAAAAAGAAAAGGATACCAACAGCAAACCATGGTGGTAGCAGTGTGATGGTCTGCGGCTGCTATACTGCCTCAGGACCAGGACAGCTTTCTGTGGTTGATGGGATAATTATTTCTGGTATTTACCAGAATTCAAACTGAAAGGGATCGCCGGCCATCAGATCGCGCCGTCAAACTCAGGTGCTCTTTGATCATACAGCAGGTCAATAATCTGAACGCACCAAGTCCACCTCTGATTGGCTCAAACAAAAACAAAAGTAAGGTTCTGGAGTGGCCAAGTCAAAGTCCAGATTTAAGTCCAATTGAGATACCATGACCATAAAAAGGAAGTTCATGCTAAAAAACATTATGACAAATTTAAAACCATTTTTCAAAGAAGAGCAGGCCAAAATTCCTCCACAGCATTGAGACTATGAATTATTGTAAACGATTCATTTCTGCTATCAATGCCAAAAGGTGGCCAAACTCGCTATTATGTGAAAAAGTAATTGCCCCCTGAACCTAGTTTTTAATTTTTTCTGTGCCTTAATAAATAGAATCAACATTTTAAAACTACATTTTGTATTGGCTTGAGTTATTTCTGCGTAATAATCCAATTTATTTTTATGATCTAAAATCTTTGTGAGAGATAAATATGCGAAAAACAAGAGGAAATGGGAAATAGTTATTCAAGGCACTGTACATTTTGTTGCAATATTTTAAATAATAACCCCAATAATGGTTTGAGACATTTTGTAAAACCTCGGGCCACATATTTAGAAAACAGAATACTTACTGTGAAGCTCCAATCGCTTGCGAACTCCAGGCGTTCTGGTTGCGGCATTGCTCCGCTTGGGGCTTGAACATTTTGAAGATGACAGTTTAGTAGCCGAGAGACGTGACGCTGCATCCCAGACATAAACCTTTCTTGCACTAATGGGGCAATCTGTGCATTGGAGATCTTGACGCTCAGACATAGGTAAGTCCCTTTGGTTTGATCTTGAAGATGTAGTTAGTGAATTGGGAGATGAATTGGAGTGGCGGGGTTTGAGACAGCGAGGTGGTGTAGAATTTGGTAGTAGAAATGAATCTACGGTCTTGAAAGACTTGGAGTCCCAGGACAATTTAACGTAGAGTGCATCTTTATCAGGAGACTTTGGAAATGGAGCTTCATCAACAATATGTTTAACCTTCGAAAGAAAACACAAATTCTTAATTTTAGAATTAGAATAGTTTTTGTTGTTGATAACAACATAGTGAGGCAGCATGGCAGCGCAGTGGTTAGCGCTTGTGCGGCACAGTTCATGTCATGGGAACCTGTTGTGGGTTCAAATCCAGCTCCAGACTTCCTGTGCGGAGTTTGTATGTTCTCCCCGTGCTTGCGTGGGTTTCCTCCGGGCACTCCGGTTTCCTCCCACATTCCAAAAACATGCATTTCGGGTGAATTGGCCGGTCCAAATTGTCCCTAGGTGTGAATGAGCGAATGAGTTGTCTGTCCCTGTGTGCCTTGCGATTGGCTGGCAACCAGTTCAGGGTGTCCCCTGCCCACTGCCTGGAGATGGCTGGGATGGGCTTCAGCCCCCCGCGACCCTAATGAGGATAAGCGGTACGGCTAATGAGATGAGATGAGATGAGAACAACATAGTGAACATTGTTTACAAGATTTAGACGATGCAGTCCAGGATAAACATGTAATGTAATAATGAAAAGAGAAATATCAAATTTAAAAAAAATGTTAGGATAATAAAAGAGCATGTAGACCGGCCTGAGCTATAAGTGAATCAGAACAATGAAAAATAGTGCTATGACTTTAACAGCAACATATTTTCAAAATAAGATGAGTGAAATAAAAAGTGACACAGAATGTCACCTGACAGGGAAAAACACAAGCTTGTTATCCCTCGCTCATTTTCAGATTTTGAATTGGATTGCCTTTTTTGTCATTGATATTATTGTATTGTGCATTGTCTTTTGAGCAGACACCACACAGCAAATGCTATCACAATATCCGGTTTTATGTGTGTGTGTGTGTGTGTGTTGGATAGGCATGACTGTGTGCGCGTCTGTGATAGGCTGGTGTATGCTGCCAGCCTAAGAGCAGGGCGGACGCAAAAGTCAATGGGTCCATCTAAAACAGGCAAGCACTAGCCTATTGCTGCTCTCTACAATGAAAAAGAAATTCGTAAATTAAATTGGACTCCGAGTAAAGTCAGAAGAGCGCAGAGAAATGGTGATTACCAGCAGGGGCTCCTTGTATTTTTATCGAGTCGAGAAAGGGACTGAGGTGGCGGTGGGAGGAAAAGGCAATAGTTAGGCTGCAGGTCCAGCCCATTGCGGGAAGCATACTTCGATTTGGAGAAGAACATTAGTTTTTTTAGACCTCATCCCCAATTTCCTCAAAACGTTTTGTAGTATTTAACAAACCTTCCTTTATTCACCTTTGGAATAATGTATTTAGGTTGTGAATTAAGGTGTAAAATCTGCCTTTAATTACCCGGGTTGCCACAAGGTATTTTACCTTAGAGAAAAAAGGTGATTTTTATATGTTGCCTTGTTACTACCTTTTCAGTAAAAAGGCAAGTAGGTAATGCCGAATGAGTCATGAGTTAGCTTGGTGCGCAACTGATAATTGAGCAAAAACGGCATTCAAAAATCCTAAAAATCAAAATACCCTGATCTTTTTCTCAACAATACTAATAAGAAAATTCTTTACCTGCACAGGTCTAAGGATAGACTCTGCATTGACCTCTTCATTAAAACCTCGACCCTGATAATAAAAAATTTCCTGCGGATGTGGGTCTCTCCCAAGCAGAGACAGCTTGCTCACGGGAACTTCAGAAACACGTACAAACCAGTGGACCATTGCCTTCTTCTGCATACCACCCTCTGAGACAAAAAAAGAGGTATGATAAGCTACAATCAAGACATTTTCAAAGCTCTTGTTGACTACGTTAGGAAAAAAAAATGTTGAGAACTCAAATGGTTTTATGTTCTCATCTCATCTCATTAGCTGCACCGCTTATCCTCAGTAGGGTCCTGGGGGTGCTGGAGCCCATCCCAGCAATCATCGGGCAGTGGGCAGGGGACACCCTGAACTGGTTGCCAGCCAATCGCAGGGCACACAGCTCGCTCATTTACACCTAGGGACCATTCGGACCGGCCAATCCACCTGAAATGCATGTCTTTGGAATGTGGGAGGAAATCGGAGTGCCCGGAGGAAACCCACGCAAGCACGGAGAGAACAACAACATGGATGGGCTCCAACGCTTCTAGTGAGGATAAGCGGTGCAGAAAATGAACAAATGGATGAAAATTTGTGTGCCCTGTGACTGGCTGGCAACCAGTTCAGCGTGTTCTGTGCCCACTGCCTATAAACTGCTGGGATGAGCTCCAACACTTCCTAGAGGGGATAAGCGTAGCAGAAAATGAACGGATGGATGAAATCTTATTATTGTAATTAAGTGCTTTTTTGGTGAAACAAATTGATAAGGAATTTTGAAGGTTATATATTCAATTTGATATTGCAATCTCAAGATTCGCCGGGAGTTAAAAAAAGCCACACCTATATCATTTTTCTTAAGTGTTTAGCGTTGTGATGAATCAATTTGAGATGGTATCTACTGAGACGGTGCGTTATCTAGAACAGTATTTTCCTGTGGATTAGAATGACTCACCGTCCCCAAACAGCTTGAGAACTTTGGCTACATAAGGGTTGTCTTCATCTTCACTCTCAATGAGAATGCATTGACCAGTGTGAATGATGTTGGGCCTTGGTAGACCCTCAACACGGATGACCAAAGAGCTGAAACAAAAAAAAACAAAAAACACTTTCATCAGGAACATTTTACATATTTAAAACATGGGTAGTTGTTCATTTATTCAAACCTAGGATTCCAGCACATTTGGTAAAACTCTAGGAAAACGCCAAGCTTTGGCTGCACCCAATTTATAGATCTGACGGAGAGCGCTAAGCCACACCCACCATAGTTACAGTACCCAAGAATCACAGAGGGGCCTTGTTTACCGAAAAACAGAGAACTGTACAGTAATACATTTTTGGTCAAGGTGAATGGGGTTCTTCTTTTTCGAACAGTTTATAATAAATGTTCAATGTTCACATTCAGACACTTATGCATACATAGACGGATCAGAAATTGTGTGTATTGTTGTGCTGTGCTTCTCAGGTCAAATCCCTGAAGCCTGTGCAGAGTACTGTGGAAGACTGGTTCATAAACAGCAAGTCGATGCGCAATGTTGCGTACATACATGGTGACGTTTGAAGCCGGTGTACCACGCGTCTTCTCTGGGAGGCACAGGGGCATCATTTTGATAACTCAATCCATCTAGCAGGAACCACAAATGTTGAGGCAAATGCAAAAAATAAGGTGTAAAAGTACATTGGAGCACCAAATATCCCTAGAGTTGAAAGTCACGTTCAGTACTGGAAATTTCAGAAATATATGCGTCCAGTTTTATGCACAGTCTCCGCCTCAGAATTAAAACAAACGTGGTGCACGGCTACAGTTACAGCTAGCTATTACTGGTTCGTTACATTGAAAAGAATTTCATCAATTAAATCAAACTGTGAGGAAAGTCACAAGTGCGTAAAGAAATGGCTCATCACCACCGGGCGTTCCATAGATCATTATGAAATGAAAGGAAATGATCTGCATTTATATAGCGCTTTTCAAGTCAATGACTTCCCAAAGCGCTTTACAATGTGTTTCCCACTTACCCATTCACATACACACTCACACACCAATAGCGGATATGCAGCCATGCAAGGCACCAACCTGCTTATTGGGGGCATTAGAGGTTCAGTGTCTTACCCAAGGACACTTCGACATGTAACACGGAGGAGCCGGGATTCGAACTGTGTCCTAAGACGAGCGCTCTACCTCCTGAGCTACTGCCGCCCCAATATCTGGTTTGGAAATCGACTGAGGCAGCGTCGGGAGAGAAAGCAACAGCGAGACTTAAAGTCCGGCCTAGTGCTACAGGAAGGCTAACAACCACCACAAGCTACACCTGCGGAGCCTGTTTCTCATTAATGCCAGGTCCATTGTCTATGAAACAGATGACATGGACCTCCAACCCATGGGAAAATGCTACATTCGGGACGGTTTTATTTTAATCATCGCAGAGATCTGTCTCCATCCAAAGACACGCGATGCTAGCAGCATAGTTTCGTTTATTTGAAAAGGGACAGGTGTGCTCCATAAACTCATGTCACGTACTATAACATTTTAGTCAAATTGAATTCTTAATGTCTGTCCCCAGAAGGGGTTTTACAGAAAAAACATACATAAAATACACAATAATATAAAACAGCACAATTGCAAAGGCTATGGGCGGTAACACGTCTGACCTCTGAATAATTAGCTAGCCGGCTGCTCTCTAAATTGCTTTCTCACACTGAAAAAAGCCTTCCGATTTCGTTTTACTTTTGTATAATGACAATAAAACTATTCATTCAGCTGGTTTTATGTGTTTTGTGTTATTTGTACATCTATAGTTGTTTTGTTAGAGTTATAAACGCAGTCAATAATGATGTAATCTTGAGGTAAGTTTAACCCATTGAGGTTTTTGTGAAAATGGGATGTTACGGATTTTCACTTTTCGTGAGTGGTTCTGGTCTTCATTAATCACGAAAACAGAGTGATCTGTATTAACGTTGTTTTTTTTTTATTCAGAGCATCGTTTACACCCCACCTTTTTATTGCATGCACCAAGCAGCGCCGATGTGTGGGGATACTCTTTTACAATATAAAAGGTATTGGTGGTGTGGACTGAAGTCAGGCAGTTTTTGATTAGATGTGTGATTTTTTTTAAGGAGGAAGACTTTATGGTTTGGTGGTTAGCATTGCAAATTGCTAAATGGGGCCCTTTGTGCTTACAAACAAGGTGAGCCACCTCATCAGACAGCTGCACAATATTGGTTTTACTAGACATTGCCAATGGTGTTGAATAATATAGCTGTTTTTGTTGTAATTGTCTACAGTTTACTGGCCTCAGCCACCGTTCACTACCATCCGTCATACTGTATCACAAGGATAGGTCACGTGTGTATGAAGGGTGGATACAGCATATGAGGCTGCCCGTATGGCAAGTACATGCAGCGAAGCAGTGTAGTGAGAAAAGCAAAACTATAAGTACAGATAGTTAACGCCTCAATGCTCTATTCTTTCTAGAAAAATATGACAAAATTGCTTGGGCAGAGAGTGATGATGTTTTTTGCACATCCACGGTCCCCATGGTGATCAAAAATCATGTGATCACCAAAACATTGGGAGCTAAAAAGTTCTTGCAAAGTTCGTGCATTCGTTCTGTGTCCTTGCAATAAAATGTTTCTTTGCAATCAAAGCGCCCTTACCTGTATGTTTATGGAAAGCATTGTTTTGATATTGGAAGTATCACAAAAGCAAAAGTTAGGCTTGAAATGCATCTTTTCACAAATGGTCGTTTTTCTCAGTTTTATTGAAAACGATTATTTTTAAGAAACTTGGCAATGTTCAACTCTCGTTTACCAAACAATAGTAAAAGCTAGAAACAGACTTTTTTTTTCAAATGGAAAATGAGGGTTCAGGCTTTCTTTTAGCATGTCCTATGTCAGGGGTGTAAATCTCGTTTTAGCTTGGGGCCACATGTTAGAGAAAAAATAAAATAAAATAATGAAAACTCATGGGGGCAGCACGGCGGTGCAGTGGTTAGCGTGTGTGCGGATCAGTTCTAAAGGGCATGAGATCGAACCTCCTGTGTGGAGTTTGCATGCTCTCCCTGTGCTTGTGTGGGTTTCCCCCGGGCACTCCGGTTTCCTCCCACATTCCTAAAACATGCATGTCAGGTTAATTGGCCGATCCAAATCGTCCCTAGGTGTGAATGAGCGAGTGATTTGTCTGTCTCTGTGTGCCCTGCGACTGGCTGGCAACCGGTTCAGGGTGTCCCCTGCCCACTGCCCGGAGATGGCTGGGATGGGCTCCAGCACCCCCGCGACCCTAATGAGGATAAGCGGTGCAGGTAATGTATGGATGGAAAACTCATGGGACCAGACTAGCGAGAGAGGGCCATGGACATTTCTCTTGTGCTTCTTTGGTTGACAAGTTAACTAGTCAAAGAGGTTTTGAGTGTTTTAAGCCAGGTTTTCGTAGTTTTTGTGGAGAATGCCTAGGCGTTGTGTCGCAGGTGTGTTTTTCAAAACCTTTTAAAGAAACGAAAATAGTTACTTTCTCTAGTAACACGTCACTTTTACTATAGAGCAGGGGTCAGGAACCTTTTTGACCCAAAGAACCATAAAAGCAAAAAATGTTTTAAAAAGAAATTCAGAGAGCCACATCATATATTTTCAGACAAAATTGAAAAAACTGCCAAACACGCTCACTAGACAAAAGCTAATTCTTCAGCACATTTTAATTCACTGTGTGTCATTTGATGATTTCAGCAAATGTATGCAATGATGATAATGCCAAATCCTGTGTCCCAAATCAATATAAATATGCCATTTACAAATTGTCTTCCACCTTCAGTTAAAGCGTGTTGAGGCAATTTTTTCCCATGAAATTTGTCCTTAACAGTTTCAAAACAATGTGCATGCAAAGTTCTTTTGTAAAAATGTCACAAATTACTGCAAACAATAAGCATATCGTCATATTCACTTTCGGTGTAGACTGCACTGAGCAAGAGAGAGAGAGAAGGAAGTGCCTTGCGCTGTGTGCAGAGATCCGCCCACCTGTACTGCTCACCCAATCAAAGTCGTTTGCCAGCGTTTTGATTTTTCAGTTGAAATGGTTTCTTATCGAACTTCTGCATTAAGTTGCTTCGGCTTTATATGGACCAAAATCGGGATGAAATCACTTCACTTTGGAACGCCACAGAGAGATGTGCAATAGTTACATTTTATTTCGGAGCCATATGTACTCATAAAAAGAGCCACATATAGCTCCCGAGCCATAGGTTCCCTACCCCTGCTATAGAGTGACTCAGGTACTAACGCAGTTACATTTTGGAAGTAGTGATTAACTATAACTAATAACTCTTTTAAAGTAACGTGCCAGACACTGATTTTGTGTATTAGTTGGCGAAAAATGTAGACATATTGAGTATTGTACAAGTCCTCACCCATATTCGAAGTTTCTCAGCTTCCTGTCAAACCTTAAAGGTTCGTCCGGCCACTTGTACGTTCGTCGCACTTGCTGTCTCGTTCTCATCCTAGACTGGATATTAAAATGATTGGAATGGCCGTCGCCGTTCGTCAGACGTCCAGTCGCCTGTTTAAACTAAAAACCTGCTCGCTAAAATAAATATTAAACTAGTGAGACTCGAGTGGCATTTTGTTTCCAATCGTTTCCCGCTTTCATTGCGTCACGTCCGCTGAGTATTTTGTTGTCATTCGCGAACGTAACGGCACTAAAAGCTGGCTCTTTAAGTTAACGACGGGAGCGGAGCAGGATCCCCGCAAGGGGAGTAGTTTTATTGTTTGAGTATTTTGTAGTATAACTGAAGTTTTATTGTTTGAGTATTTCTGTAGTATTACTGAAGTTTTATCATTTGAGTATTTTTGTTCCAAAAACATGCATTTCAGGTGAATTGGCCGGTCCAAATTGTCCCTAGGTGTGAATGAGCGAATGAGTTGTCTGTCCCCGTGTGCCCTGCGACTGGCTGGCAACCAGTTCAGGGTGTCCCCTGCCCACTGCCCGAAGATGGCTGGGATGGGCTCCAGCCCCCCCGCGACCCTACTGAGGATAAGCGGTACGGCTAATGAGATGAGATGAGATGAGATTACTGAAACTTTATTGTTTGAGTATTTTTGTAGTATTACTGTAGTTTAATTGTTTGAGTATTTTTGAAGTATTACTGAAGTTTTATTGCTTGAGTATTTCTGTTGTATTACTGAAACTTTATTGTTTGAGTATTTTTAAGTATTACTGAAGTTTTATTGTTTGAGCATTTTGGAAGTATGCCAGTAGTTTTATTGTTTGAGTATTTTTGTAGTATTATTTTAGTTTTATTGTTTGAGTATTTTGTAGTATAACTGAAGTTTTATTGTTTGAGTATTTCTGTAGTATTACTGAAGTTTTATCGTTTGAGTATTTTTGTTGTATTACTGAAACTTTATTGTTTGAGTATTTTTGTAGTAATACTGTAGTTTAATTGTTTGAGTATTTTTGAAGTATTACTGAAGTTTTATTGCTTGAGTATTTTTGTTGTATTACTGAAGTTTTATTGCTTGAGTATTTTTGTTGTATTACTGAAACCATATTGTTTGAGTATTTTTTAAGTATTACTGAAGTTTTATTGTTTGAGCATTTTGGAAGTATGACAGTAGTTTTATTGTTAGAGTATTTTTGTAGTATTATTTTAGTTTTATTGTTTGAGTATTTTGTAGTATAACTGAAGTTTTATTGTTTGAGTATTTCTGTAGTATTACTGAAGTTTTATCGTTTGAGTATTTTTGTTGTATTACTGAAACTTTATTGTTTGAGTATTTTTGTAGTAATACTGTAGTTTAATTGTTTGAGTATTTTTGAAGTATTACTGAAGTTTTATTGCTTGAGTATTTTTGTTGTATTACTGAAACTTTATTGTTTGAGTATTTTTTAAGTATTACTGAAGTTTTATTGTTTGAGCATTTTGGAAGTATGACAGTAGTTTTATTGTTAGAGTATTTTTGTAGTATTATTTTAGTTTTATTGTTTGAGTATTTTGTAGTATAACTGAAGTTTTATTGTTTGAGTATTTCTGTAGTATTACTGAAGTTTTATCGTTTGAGTATTTTTGTTGTATTACTGAAACTTTATTGTTTGAGTATTTTTGTAGTAATACTGTAGTTTAATTGTTTGAGTATTTTTGAAGTATTACTGAAGTTTTATTGCTTGAGTATTTTTGTTGTATTACTGAAACTTTATTGTTTGAGTATTTTTTAAGTATTACTGAAGTTTTATTGTTTGAGCATTTTGGAAGTATGACAGTAGTTTTATTGTTAGAGTATTTTTGTAGTATTATTTTAGTTTTATTGTTTGAGTATTTTGTAGTATTACTGTAGTTTTATTGCTTGAGTATTTTTGTGGTATTACTGAAGCTTTATTGTTTGAGTATTTTTGTAGTATTACTGTAGTTTAATTGTTTGAGCATTTTTGAAGTATGACAGTAGTTTTATCGTTTGAGAATTTTTGTAGTATTACTGTAGTTTTATTGTTTGAGTATTTTCTGCCGATACAATTTTAATAAACGTCAAATTTCTCTAAAATGTAAATACATTTGACAGTAGAGGTTTCTTTTGGCTTTGATTTAAAGTTCTCAGGCTCCTATATGCCAAACACAATATCGTTCCCCCAAAAAATTAAAACCCAATCTTAACAGTAAAAAAAATTAATATCCTTTTGAATAAAATGTGAGGAGTGGAAGACAGATGAAAAGCCCGTAGCAGTAGAGGGCGGTAATGCACCAAATAGACGAATGCCAACCACCGCTAAACCCAAAGAAGAAGAAGAAGATGAAGAGGAAACACGCAGAATTATTGGGCGGAAATCAGCCATTGAAGGCGGGAAAATATGCTGGTTATCCCCGTAGAAGCTTTTGAAGTGATCCTAGTCTCTATTTGTTGTTTTCTTATCCGTTAGACACAAACAAGTTGTTGGCTTGACAGCGTCGTTACAAGTAAGATTCTTGTACTTGTCTGTTTTTTGTTTTACACTTTTTGTGTAAATCACACAAAAAATCATGGTGAGCCATGTAATGTTTATTTACTGTACTTTTTTTTTTTACATTAAATACAGTCACTTTAAAAAGTAGCTCAACTACTGCACTCCAGAATATGTTAAAAATGAATCATATTATATACATATATATTTATCCTGCACCACTTATGATCAGTGTTGGGAACGTTACTTTTAAAGAAAAAAAGTAATTAGTTATAGTTACTAACTACTTGTATACAAAAGGAACTGAGTTAGTATGGGGATTACCCTGTAGTAAAAGTAACTATTATTACACAACCGGTATTTCTTTTTAAGCTAGGCTCACCAAAATGAACCAGTGTTCTGCTGAATTTTCCTACCGGAGGCTGATTCGACTATAACAGTAATATAACATTTTAATTGTGCGCGTGTATTTTATACAATATATTCAATAATAATTGCTTGTTAGTGTTGATGGTTTAAGTCAAGTCGTGTTTATTTGTATAGCCCTTAATCACAAGGAGTCTCAAAGGGCTCTACAGACTATTATGACAGGGTCCCCTGATCTAAAACCTACACCAGGACAAGGAAAAACTAAAAAACAACACAGCATAAGGAAAATTTAAACAAAAGTAACATACATCATGAAGCCGCTCGCCCAGAGGGGTAAACAAAAACATCTTCCGACCACCTCAGTATTCACCTCAGTCTCTGGGGTCGGACCTGGGCTTGGCCAAGTCCATCTTGGAACAAGCAAACTCGACCTGATCTTCCATTGATTACTGTTGATTCATAACTGGCGCTTCCCCTGGTTGTCTTCACACTTCTATTATTGCTGTGTTGACCACAGACAATTGTGCCCGTAATGGCTATTTAACTATATGCTAGTGGCCATTTTGAATGGTCACATGTACCGAAAAGAGGTGACATAAAACAACTTGAGGTCGGTACTTTTTCGTGTGTAAACATACTATACTGTATCCCCAGCGCGCTACCAACTTTGACATTTTTATTGTTTAATATCTCATGCATAAAATTCAATATGGTTGCTGTATATTTTGTTTGTTTGTTTGTACATGATTCAAATTGAATCGTTTCTTCCGGCGCCGTCACGAATGGCAGCCACTCCAGCAGCTCCCATGTTATTTTCGATTGTTCTCGATTGTTTGTTCTCAGCTCAGGGATGCTGCTGGAAATGTGAATTTCCCTTCGGGGATGAACAAAGTATCTATCTATCTATCTATCTATCTATCTATCTATCTATCTATCTATCTATCTATCTAAAGTGTAAAAAAGGTGAGCCAATTATTTTGAAATGAAAGTGGAATAAGAAAGCTTGATGCGGTTGAGAAAATGGTTGGATCGCTTTTTTTTGCCAACTAACACGGAAGAGGACCTCTTGAAGCTTATCTTTTAAAAGAAAGTTACACTTAACTTTATTTATCTTTATAGAGCATATTATTTAACGAAATGTTTATTTTTTAGTACAAAACAATAAAATACTTGTATAAATAAACCTTAAACCTACAAAATATATAGCACTGAAGCAACTTGGGAACAAATTCAACTTACCAACGATCGTCCGTAACCTCGTTCGAAAGTAGGGCAGCGTCTGTATTTACAATTCTAGTTCAACTAAATTAGACACAGATCTTCTGAAAAACACACAGACTATGGATTAAAATCTGTACTTGCCCAAGACACACCACAGGAAATGTCGCCCCTACAACGCTAGTGGTTAAGAGTTCCAACCAAACACCCACCCACCAAAACGAAAAGCAATTGCTTTGGAGCAATCAATATCATTAAAATAAGTTAAGATTTGGATCCTTTTTCTACTGTTTATACATACAGTACTTTTTATTTGTCATCCGCATTGATCTCCGTTATTACCCAACACCTATGGAGCCTTTTCCTTGTTTGTAAACAAGTGTGACATATTGAAGCTGCGCGTGCATTGTTGAAGCAGAATGACAGAATTTATATCAGTTTATGGTGGCCTATTGACAAAAAGAAATTGTAGATCATGGATAGGCACAGTGCAAAATTGCACAAAGTATGTGCTTGCAGCAATCCAGTTACTTTTATTTTATTCAAAGAAAATGTTCTCTTGATTGGCGCTGGATTTCTTCCTTGGAAGAAACTTAAAAAATTGTCCTTGAAAGTGCTTGAAAATATGCTTGAATTTGGCCATGAAAAAGGTGTATGAACCCTGCACCCAGAGCGCACTGCACGATAGGGGCTGCTGCATATAAAATACAGGTTTTACCTTGGTTTCTGACTAATTAACCCCACTATATTATTATCTTAGTATCTATGACTGTTGTCTTTGACAAGAAGATGTTATTTACCCTTTTTCTTTTTTTCTTATTCTCTGCAGAACCATGCAAGCATTTTTGAAAGGAACATCTTCTCAGACAAGACCTCAAAAAGACAAGTGTGCTTCGGATCCAACCACAGAGAAGAAAGCCAAGCTTACGCCATGGGTTGAGAAATAGTATGTTTTCTTGGCACAATTAGACTTATAGCAATGATGATTCACCTGTGTTCCAAGCGCAATTACAGTGCCTTACACAAGTATTGCGCAAAGCTGCCCCAAACTTTTTGGGGACATATAGCCATCTATCAAGCTTCAATTTATAGATTAAAACAACTCAACATTTTTTTTTCTAAGAATAAGCAACATCTGAAACCCCATTGTGAAAAGAAACTAAATGTATTCAATTTAAACTGACTAAATGACACAGTTGATAGTTAGTCATTTAAGTCAACATTGGATGATTCAGCAGTCATCAGGGAAAATGATGCACTCAGTTGGCTGAACTGAGAGAGCAGGAGTTCAATTTTCTTTGCAACACCTACTTTTCAGTTCTGTTGTAAATAAATAATTTGGACCCACTCCAGTTTTTTTTTTTTTCAAATGTTGTTGATTCTTAGAAAATATTTTCCATTTTTAGTTATAAATTTGAAGCCTGAAATCAGGGAATATGACAAGTTTTTGGGGGTGCATTGTAGGTTCCTCAATCAATCCCTGTAAACTGGAGACAAAGAAATAATCTTCCATTTGACTTTAGAATAGTATCTGATTGATGTGCCATTTATGCATCCATCGTTTGTGACATTTGTGCTATTAGATTTCCCAAAATGAAAATGTGTTTGAGATCACTGCTATGCAACTCTGGGCTTCGAACGCAGCTATGTCAATACCACTTTTCGAACGGTTGTTGAATTTGATTAAAATTCAATTTCGAATATTTCAGAATAATTTAACAGCAGTACAGCGGATGGTTAATAGGCATTGTCTGCCTCTGTGTTCTATCATAGCAGGCCAAAGTGTGTCGACGAAGTCAGCTTTCAGGAAGAAGTCGTTGCAGTGTTGAAGAAGTCACTGGAGGGAGCAGATGTAAGTTTGCTGTTTTATCCAGGGTTGGTACAGGTGCTTGAAATCCGGGAAATTGCTTGAATTATAATGGGGTCTATGCAAGGTCAAGTCATGTTTACTTGTACAGTGGTACCTCTACTCACGAATTAAATTCGTTCTGGGAGTGGCTTTGTAACCTGAAACATTTGTAAGTAAATGCGCTAATCCGTTCCAAGTTTGCAAAAGTACTATATTTTTTAGTAAATCATAAAACTGCATGAGAACATGAAACAAATACATATTAAAATTGATTACGCACAATAAACCTAAAACCAGAGGCACATAATGTAAAAAAAAATCCCAGAAGAATCAAGAAAATAAAAATAAGTATTCATTTACCTTTTAACTGGCCTCTTTGCCCTCAGCAGTGTTTTTTCCCTTGCGTTTCTTGAAAAACCGATTCAGTGACTACTGCCATCGTGAGCGATAGCCGGACCTGTCAATACTTCTGGGTGATTCCTTTCCACAAATTATAAGACTTCATGGAAATTTGCCAAAATGTCTTTAATTTGGGCTGATGGATTAATCAATAGGGTAAGCCATTTAAAATATTTGGCCTTAGCCTGCCTCCTTTCTTATTGAACTCCATTATTATCCAACCCTTTTGAAGCCATTTCCGTGTTTGTAAACAATTGTGCAGATTGAACTTGCACATGCATTGTTGAAACAGAATGGCAGAATCATGTCAGTTTATAGCAGCCAAGAGATCGTAGATCACGGACAGGATCAGCGCAAAATAGCACAAAGTGTGCAAGCAACAAGATAGCGACCTGACTTTAGTCATCAAAGTCAACAAAAACGAGGCTTTCTTTTAATCGGCAGTGGATTTTTTTTTACATTAGAGGTACTGGAAAATTGGCTTTTTAAGTGCTTGATTTTGGTCATGAAAAAGGTGTACGAATTTTGTTTATCATAACTTTGTTTCAATGAGTACCCATATGAGGTATCGTTGCCCTTAACCAGCTCTTTTTTAACTATTGTGTTTGTGTTACAAATTTAGCTTCCAAATTTGCTCTTCTATGGTCCCCCGGGAACAGGAAAGACTTCTACCATATTAGCTGCTGCAAGAGAACTTTATGGGTAAGTGGTGTGTTCAATGTTGATTTTAGGGACACAGATTAGTTAGTTCGATCAGAGGCCAATGACTTCATGTTGACTGCTGTATTAATGCTTGTTCTTTCCCTATGCCCTCTTTCTAGTCCAGAAATGTTCAAGCAGAGAGTGCTGGAGCTCAATGCTTCAGATGAAAGGGGCATTCAGGTCATCAGGGAAAAGGTCAAAAAATTTGCTCAGCTGACAGCCTCATGGACTCGGCCAGAGTAAGGACAAATTCTTGCATATTTTTCCTAGCACGTTTGATATTAAGCACAGAGAAGTTTATTAATCCGTGCATTAATAATTACTGTAATTTCCGGACGACAAGCTGCGGTTTTTTGTTTTAGTTTTTTGTTTTGTTTTTTTGCACTGCATTTCAAACACTGCGGCTTTGAATAAACCTACGATTATTCTTCTTGTTTTGCGCCTCTGAGGAAAACAGCAAACTCCTCTTTTCCACAACTTTCGCACTCCAAATACAAAACACCGCAGTGACATCTGAAAACTATTATCACACCCTTTTAGAGGAAAAATGAGTCTGTTTTTGCCAACTTAATTCGTATTATACTTAAGAGGAGGTTTAACATTACTTCATTCAATATTTATATTCACTTTATTTCATTATTTTCACATAGTAATCAAGTCCTTAATTTATACATCCAATTGAACAGTAGTAAAAGTTATCTATCAAAAAAGCTGCAGTTCTTTCCATATCGTTGGTATTATTGTCAAGTCGCTGGAGTTTCCTTAAATCCTCAGAATGATTACAAGGGAATGCAATTTCCTCCAACGTGTCAACCACCAATGACAACACGAAATGACACGTCTGACTTTCATCGGGCACTATTCTCCAGT
Source organism: Urocampus carinirostris (assembly GCF_059441175.1). NCBI lineage: Eukaryota > Metazoa > Chordata > Actinopteri > Syngnathiformes > Syngnathidae > Urocampus > Urocampus carinirostris. The sequence continues at coordinate 29,014,008 of NC_142360.1, forward strand.
GTGGGTTCCCTGGAGCTTTCGTTTAGAAATATAGGGCTCGTTCGCGTTTTCCTTTGGTGCAGTAGTAAATATGTGCTCATCTAATGGCTCCAACCATGAGGGGAATTTGGCGTTGACACCCTTAGCTGCAGAACGGTAACCGCGTCATGACCCCGCAAACCTGATGCTATTTTCAGCTGTGCCCCGAGTTGTTTACGTCACGTCTTTTCTGATCAATTGACCATTCAAGATGGCGATTACAAAGACAAGTCGTATGCCAAAATAATATGCGAATGAGAGGGCTGCGTACTGTAAAATGTGAGCCCCTTTTTTCTAGACAGCGCCAGGGCAACCATACTGATAATAGTGTCAGATTGTAACAGACGCGAAATGTCGTCTTTCTGTGTTTTAGTCATTGGCGACTTCTGCGGTGACCGGCCAAATTGCATTTGCTTTACATCGTTACTCGCGGATTAAACAATGGTTTTAAACATATTCTATGGTTTCAAAATAGGATTGGGGATAGGGTTAGAATTATGGTTTAGTCCCCTTATGAATTTATTGCACTGAATTTAGGGATCTGATATGAGTTGCAGTTAGTTGGGTGTAGGTTTAGGGTTAGGAACTAACAAATCTCCTTTAAAATGATGCCAACACGCCTGCTTTGGTGGCTTAGCTTTTCCATTGCATTTGTTCTTCCCTCTTGATTAACTGGAGCTGGCATTTGTTTGTATGCCATTGTCCTATGAAGTTTTATAGCTCCCTACAGGTCTTGCCTAAGACATGCTACATCCAAACAGGGAACTATGAAATGTTTATTGGTGCAAGAAGGACGTATCAATTATGGATATTTATTATGGGCCATGGGAGGAAAATAAGGTAGTGTTTACCAGTAGTAAATTGTAACGGAAAGAACTTCCTGGGTCTGAAAATGTAGGCTACATATTTTTTTACCCAACACCCATATGGGGAGAGATTTGTCTCAAAAACAACTATTTTTGCAATTTACTCAAAATCTAAAAATCATGTTTTGATAAATGCACATTCAAGATTTAAATCGCTTATGTAAATTGCAGAAATATTTGTGGAGCTGCAAAGTACATGATTCACCCTGGATTTCTTCTTTTAATGGTAAATGACTTAAAAAATGCTTTAATTTGGCTATGAGAAAGCTGTATGAACCCTGTGCCTGCTGATGTGTGATTTATTTATTTTTTTTCAGTGGGAAACCATGTCCTCCTTTTAAGATTATTATCCTAGATGAAGCTGACTCCATGACTTCAGCAGCTCAGGCTGCCCTCAGAAGAACAATGGAGAAGGAGTGCCGCACTACACGCTTTTGTCTCATTTGTAACTACATCAGCAGGTGAGTACAATTTATCAACATTCCTTACCCCCAAACAAAATTTACCTATGGCTAAGCCCTGCCCTAAATCGCCATGAGCTAAACACAGTGCGCATAGCAAACCGAATTCACTATAGATAATTAAGTTTTTTCATCCATAGAATTGCATTGCAGTTAGTCAGTTTTCGTTCATTTTTGAGGGGGAGTGGTTTCTTCCATTTTTAATCTTAAAAATGATCCAACGGTGTGCATGGGGTATATGCACAGAAATGGTACCTTTCTTTTAAAATCGATACTGGTCTGAAAAAATACAATTAGGTGCAATTGCAGCCCTACCCGCCAATGCATAGTCCAGGCCCTTTTGGTGACTTTGAGATGATGTGTGATCTTGGTGGGCCCAAAAAGCATCAATTGCCTGTTGCCAAATGTCTCTTACTGTGATACTTGCCATAGCGCTCTTGAAAGAATGTTAAGTGTTCAAGTTAGTAAAGGGGATGGGGCTTCGCCATAGGTGAATTGCTCAGTTCTTAGAACTTATTGAGACCGATTTTATGTTTTTCCTTTCTGTAGGATCATTGAGCCTTTAACCTCTAGATGTTCCAAGTTTCGTTTTAAACCCCTCGCTGACAGAGTACAAGAAGAGAGGCTGCTCCAGATCTGTGAAAAGGAGAAACTCAGCTACACAAAAGAGGTATTAGATCGCAAGTATAATTTAGCTGTATTTATTCTGATACTTGCTAATAATTTTGTGTTTCACAAATTACAAAACAAGTGAGACAATTGTGTAAAAATTACGTAAATGATGATGTTTAAAATAATCGCTTCTCCCCCCCAAACATTGTTCTATGCGATTTCCCACTTACTCCATCCCCCAAGGTCCTTTTCAAGTTTTTTTTTCATATGGAACAAGCGGTTAATTGCTGTGAACCTGTAAATATTGTCTTTAGAATAGAATATTGGGATAAATGCAAATTTAGGAAGACCCATTTTACACAAATTAAGTTGGTCAGCCTAAGTGCAATCCTGCAATCCTTACTGGCAAGTCATATTCTAGCTGGTACTCCCCATATATAGTACTACAGTAATCCCTTGATTATCGACGTCAATGGGGACCAGAACCCCCAGCGAGATGTGAATAGTAGGAACACTCCTTCATAAAAGCCCTCAAAGATCAAACTTGCGTCAAGATGTTGTTCTTATCAACTGAGAATATACGACTGTAACATAATAACAACTATAGATTTACAGATAAAAACACTGAATTGCAGTTTAATAAACAGTCTTTATTGTCATTATACAAAAGTACAACGAAATTGGAGGGCTTCTCCTTGCAAGACAGTGATTCAGAGAGCGGCCGTCTTGCTGCACGCCAACATTGGGTATCCTTGGATTGAGACGGGTCTCTGTGATGATAAAAATATAACAGTCCAAAATTTAGTGGTTTTCCTCAAGTTCTTGCTCCAGGTCATCGGTTTCATAGGTAATAGATCTGGCGTTGGTGTGATACAGGCTCACCTGGAGTGGCTTATTACGTAGCAGTACGGCACCACTGTTGCTTTCTCAAAGCTAAAACACCCAGCACCACCCCAGTCTTTTCCCGGACCCAAAAACAATCCACAGGACACCAATTTATTTGCGCTTTTGTGACTTTGCTCAGTTTTTTATTTGATTAATTTGTTTTCAATATAACGAGCCACCAAAGTATTTCCGTTTGCTTTGCATTTTGTTTTGGGTGGACACCGCCACGCTGTTTGACTGACTGTACATACCAGCCTATCACACTCCTGCACACAGAAGACAGTCATTCCCCCCCAAACACACAACCACACAACCTGCCCCTGTAATAGCATATACTGTGCGCATGTGACGTTGATATCTATGATATCTAAGACCATTCAATTTAAAATTCGCGAAGCAGTCAACCAAGGATAACTGAAGTGCGAAGTAGCGAGGTGTCCCTTTACCAAATGTTTGAAACCCCTGATTTTTTTTAACAGCTCATTTGTTGCCTTGTATGTTCTAACTTTTCATTTGACATATTTTGTATATCTAGAGTATACAAACACTAGTGAACGTGTCGGAGGGAGACCTGCGAAAAGCCATCACCTTCCTTCAGAGTGCGGCACGTCTCAATGTCGACAACGAGATTACAGAGCGTGATGTCATCGAAATAGCAGGGGTGAGATAGGATTTATTTTTCTCTTGCATAATGTGGAATATGTTATTACAAGGGTCAGGAACCTTTTTGACCCAAAGAACCATAAAATCAAAAATATTTTAATTTGTTTTTGGAGAGAGCCATACCTTTATATTTTAAGATAAAATTCCACAAAACTGTCAAACCTGCTCTCCAAACAAAAGCCAATTCTTCAGCACATTTTATTTCACTCTGTGACGTTTGATGATTTGATCAAATGTACAGTGTCCCACTTGGCACGGCCATACACTAGTTGGCAAGTTCACTTTTAGATGATTCAAAGGTAAACAGCTGATTTATTGCCGTGGGAAGAATAAACAATTCAATTAAGGTCTACCAAGAGCCTATGGGACAAGGAACAGGGTCGTCCGATGTTGGCTGCAACGGTTTTTTAAGTTTAGGGTGTAAATAAATAAATGAACTAAAATCAACATATTTATTGATGGGTCTCATGCCAGCAAACGTTTTGAGTGGTTGGAATTTAAAAAATTGTCATAAATGAATGAGTTATAACACTTCAAGTTCACATCAAATTAATGTGCATTGACGTGCATTGTACGGGGTTTTTGGGGAAACTGCTACTGTAAAAAAATGGCATGTATTAAAAAATAAAATTGGCACCACTGTCTGACTAATTTGAATATCTAATTAGGCCATATGAAATATTCACCTACAAATTTTATGTACAGACGCTCCCCTACTTGGGACCATTCGACTTATGAAAAACGGTACATACGAAGATTTTTTTCGGGCTGTCGAAAAATATCCGCACATTGCTGTAAGTTAGATTTTGTACTGTTTGCACCTTTTTCCAGTACAGGACGTTACTGTAGTGCTTCTTTTCGCCGCTAACAGTGTGTGGCGCTGTGAGAGCTCACCTAGCATCCACCCTAAAGAAGAAATCCAGCTTCCTCTTTCTAGTTCGTGTGTAACCATATTATACTGTATCTCCAGCGCGCTAAGAACTTTGACAATTTATTGTTTAACATCTCATGCATAAAATTCAATATGGTTAGTGTAAAGAAGAGATGAGCCGTTTCATTTGAAATGAAAGGGGAATAAGGAAGCTTATGTGGTTGAGAATTGGATCGCTTTTTTTTGTCCACTTTCTACCACGTAGGAAGAAGTAGCCTAACTCTTAATGCCCATCTTCCACAAGTAAGCTAAACTTAACTTTATTTATCTTTATAGAGCATATTATCTTATGAAATGTTTAATTTTTAGTGCAAAAAAATACAGGTAACGTATACAAGCCTTAAACATACTTCTATAAACCTTAAACATACATTCCATACAAAATTTAGCACTGAAGCAACTTACGAACAAATTCAACTTGCGAACGATCGTCCGAAACCTCGTTCGTAATTAGCCTCTGTATACGTATATACAGTTCAGTTAGTTTTCTTTGTTACTTCTCGGACCAGTATTGTCCTAAAGGGAGGGGGGAAGAATAAATAAATGAAAAACTATTTTATGGATTGGTCTGATGCCACTGAACATTATGAGGGGTTGGAAGTCAAAGAATGTTCATAATGAGCTGAGTGATTAAACTTCTAAGTTCACGTCCAAATAACATACCCTTGCATGCATTGTCACCAAAGAAAATGCATGACACAGGGGTTAAACTTGGGGCGTCTTGGAGACCCCTTATCTCGATGTAATCAAAAATGCATAGCAGATTTATTTGTTCTTTCAGGTTGTCCCTACAAAGATGATCATGGATTTGCTTCAAGTGTGCTTTAAAGGAAGTTTTGAGAAACTAGAAGTTGCTGTTAGGGTAGGTCAATTAATGTGATTAGTCATGCAAAACCTGTTTTCATGTTAACTCCGGTCTTTTTCTTTTCAGGACATGATGGATGAGGGCTACGCAGCCACACAGATCCTGGGTCAACTTCATGACTGTATCATTGAGCAAGACTTAAGTGACGAGCACAAGTCAGTCATCACTGAAAAAATGGCGGTATGATATTCAATATTTCCATATACTCGAGACCAGTTTGTTTGCAAAATAACAATTTATTGCAAGAACACTGAACTGATGCATGAACTTTGCATAGACTTTCACAAAATTTTGGTCACCGTATTGATCGCGTTCCTTTGTAATAATGATTGCACCTCCCTAGCAACAACTTTATCCAACATTTGAAGTGCAACAAAAAAAAACGGGTAACATTATTATAGCATAAAAATCAGTGTACTGAAACGTACGTTAAAAACGTGCAAAGCATAAATGAACATGCGCTAAACGTATGTAAACACGCACAAAAATGTATGTAAACTCGCACAAAAATGTATGTAAACACTCAGAAAAATGTACGCAAACGCGCACAAAAATATACATAAAAGCACACACAAAAACGTACGTAAAAATGCACGAACATACGTAAACACGCGTGAAAGTCTACATAAACACACTAAACGTAGGTGAAAACGCAAATGTACAAAACATAGTAACGGCGTAAAAAATAATGAATTTAGATTCCCTCATTACTGAAAAATAACGCTGTTATTCCCAACACTGAAGGGAGGTGACTTAATGTGGTTGCATTTTAAATGTTGTGTTTGTGTGCATTTCAGGTGGTGGACAAATGCCTGTGTGACGGTGCGGATGAATACCTGCAGATGCTGAGTCTATGTTCCGTTATCGCTTCCACAAGCTTGACTCAAGATCTAAAAGTCTAAAAAGCTAAACTCTTACCCAAATACAAGCAAACAAGCCATATATTTTAGCAGCTGTTGAGACAAAATTCACTAACGCGAATATTGGTTTGCTTGTGAAGTTCAAATAAAGAATTTCAAATGGATCAGAGTGGCTCTTGTGTCCTTAATTTTTCTGTATTTGGCTCCTAGCTTAAAATGTTTGTCCATCTCTGGCTTCTGCGTTTACTCAAATGTGAACTACAATATCTTGAAAGACCCACAATTTGTTTACAAGACCCTTTCCTGAAGTGCACACAAGAGCACTCACACCAGGGCCAACGGACAGACCTTGCATTCATTCACAGGAAGTGACGAGACTCTCCAGCTGTATAATAAAGATTCAAACCCCCAAAGCGTGCCTGTATGAAATTTCGCCTATTACCAATCTTTTAATTGGAGAAAATGACAAAAACTCAGTAGGCGCCCTCTGCACTTCAATGACGAGGCTTGGATGGGTCCCTCCCTGTGAATTCCTCAAGATCAGTCTCCTTAAAAATGAGAAAGATTAGGCTCTCTCAATGGACCATGCAACCTTCGCTGCCTCTCATGTGATTCTTTGTCCGGCCCAAAGGTAACAACAAACTGTCTTGGTGCTGGGCATGAATATTTTATTCTGACATGTTAATAAAATAATTCCTGATCATTTAAGTAAGTGGATTATCCTAAAACTGGGTTTATTGATCACTACTTCCAGTTGGTACAGAAGTCTTCACTTCCTCCTCCTCCCCCTCCTTTGACACATTTTCTGTTGGTAGTAAAAAATGTCATCAAGGTCCTCTGCTTTCTTTTTGATTTTCCTTGCCATGTAAAAAATAGTACTTTGATAGAATCAAACCACTTAGAATTATTTGTTTGTGTGTGTGTATCGTATGCCCATCTATCCATCCACCCATTATCTGCACCGCTTATCCTCAGTAGGGTCGCGGGGGTGCTGGGGTCCAGCCCTCTTCGGGCAGTGGGCAGGGGACACCCTGAACTGGTTGCCAGCCAGTCGCAGGGCACACAGGGACAGACAATTTGCTCGCTCATTCCCACCTAAGGCCAATTTGGACTGGGCAATTAACCTGACATGCATGTTTTTGGAATGTGGGAGGAAACCTGAGTGCCCGGAGGAAACCCACGCAAGCACGGGGAGAACATGCAAACTCCACTCATCTTATGACCTCAGAACTGTCCCGCACATGCGCTAACCACTGCGCCGCCACACATACATTTTTTTTTTTTTTGGGGGGGGGGAATGCGGGTGATCAATATCAATGAACTGCAAAATCAATAAATTAAAACCAATATACAATATGTTGTGAGAATTGCTTCCTTCTTGATACTAAAGAGACGAAAGATTTTGGGAACTTCTGATGGTGAGTTGTCAGCCCCACACACTGGCAGATTTTATGACCACCTTATTAGATGCTAAATATCATTTAACCCTTTAACATTCTGACGGCCCTACGCAAATATTGTGTGGTTACGTTCAGGATAGGACATTTATTACACGCTAAAATATGTCATCTTTATAAAAAAGAGGTCAAAACGCCTCACTTTATTTTCCCAAAATGTTACTTTCGTCTCCCTACGCATTCCTTCTTTGTACATAGAAAAACCTTTTAAGAAAATTGTTTTATCAAATTTATAATTGATCTATTGTTTCTTTTGTTTTCCAGGGAATGTCAATTTTGTTAAGCTTTGTCTTATTAGGTTATTATTACATTTGCTGTCCAGAATTGATACCCCTTGTATGTTGGGGTTTATTTGTTGATACTTCATAAATTCAGCTGTTATAGATATGTATTGCTTTGGAATGGCATTCACCAATTTGTTCAATTCACATTTCGGTGGTAAACCAAATCGTACGACCAGGGTTGGGTAGGGTTACTTTAACTTGATTACTTTCAATTACTTTTGGATTACTCCAATACCAAATACGCTAATAAAAGACAAAAGAAACTAAATATGAATAAAACGATGACTCGCAACACGTGGTAAGCTTTCTCTCCTGGCTTTGATTTCTGTGATCTCCGGCAAAACGAACATAAAATGCGACAGAAACAAAATGAAAAGAAATCCAAACAGCTTGCCAACATCATTTTTGCCGTTCCATGTGTTCCGTTACTCCCCAAGCCTGCACAAAATTTATTCATATTTAGTTTATTTTGTCTTTTATTAGCATATTTGGTATTGGAGTAATCCAAAAGTAACTGAAAGTAATCAAGTTACCCTACCCAACCCTGCGTACGACAATAAACGCTAGGGGACACACAGCGCAAGCTCAATAACAATGGAGCATCTTGGGTAATGTAGTATTCATGTAGAGTACGTCAAAACCAAACCAACCAATTGCAAGCCTTATTCAAGACTTTCCGCCATTCCTGTCCAATTGCTACTCAGCGCCATTTTTCCTTGCAGTTTGAACTGAATCCATTTGAACGATTGAAACGTCAATCGACGGGGATTATTGCGATGTTATAAGAAATTCTTTTTTTTCTTTTTATTCTTATTTTCTTATTCGTGACGAGATGTCTCTTAAGATTGATTTTCCCCCGCCCTTTAATTTTAGCTCGATGTGTTAGTTTGCGTGCTTCTAAAACCCGGAATTGCCCAAACAGTTGCCAGTGTTTGGAGCAGAAACTTCAAATCGTCAAGAAATCTCAGCCCTTCCAATTAACGGTAAAAACCGTCTACTCTCTTTTAAACCTATTCTTTATTTTAATTATCTTTTGCAAATCAGTTTTTCTTGTATTTAAACGCTACGAAGATAGTTTGAGGGGCTAAATAGATTCGAATGCAATTTAGTCTTTATGAGGCATGGAAATGGCTCAGGACGTTAAAAGTGAGAAGGGTGTCCAGAAAATACTGTATTATTCCTGCATTTGTTTCAAGTATATTTTAGCATTTTAAAAACGTTTTTTTCCTGAATAAAGGACATATAATGAACTAAAACGAAAGAAGCGAAACTAAACCAAGTTGTGAAGAATGCAGCGAAGGAACTACTCTACTGCATTGAAATGGTTCAGTTCATCTGATTCCTCTTTCACTTGGCCAGTGCCACAGGCCAATTGTTGCATATGTGTAAGCTTTGACTGTGCTCATCCTCCAGCACGACTATTTCTGTAAAAATGTTTCTTTTAAAGAAATATTATCAATAATAATAAAGCATTGTGAACCAAATTAGTAATTTCATATTTTTTGCAAGGGATCCATGAAAAACACATGAAATACAAATTAAAATATTCACAGGTCTATAAAAAATGTATTTAAATTTTAATCTTTTGCTTTTTACACACTGAACAGATATAAAGTTAAACAACACAGCATCCCCCCAAAAACAAAAAACTAAAAAAGTTAACTATTTAGTGCTATAAATAAATAACAAGAATTAAAAATTTAACTATTTGCAATTCTATTATAACCAATTTAGACATATCCTCTGAAAAATACTTTAAAAATACAAAGTAAAATAAGTAATACAAAAGGCAAAAGATCAGCAGTCTCTAAGATTGAAAGCATGCACTCTGCTGCGGATAAATCAATATTATTACAATGAGTTTAATGAAGTCAGGTCATTTTTACTTGTATAGCCCTTAATTACAAAGAGTCTCAAAGGGCTGCACAGACCACAGATTATTACAAACAACACTAGTATTATTACACCATCCCATGATCTAAAACCTACATGAGGGCAAGGAAAAACTCAAAAACCTCAACATGAGGAAAATGAAGAAACCTTACATGAGGTAATCCCCTTTCCAGGATGACCTGGCTGCAATGGATGTTGCATTATGGCTAATTTTTCTGCCTTTTATACATACAGTAGTTTCTTCCTTTTTTGTCTTTCGTGTTATACTCAACCCAACACCTTTAGAGCCATTTCTGTGTTTGTAAAGAAGTGTGACAAAGCCAAGCAGCGTCTGCATTGTTGAAGCAGAACAGCAGAATTTATGTCATTTTAAAGCAGCCCATTGACACAACAAGATTGTTGTTCATAGAAAGAAACAGCTCAAAGTAGCCAGATAGCCACTTTATTTTAGTCGTCAAACTCACTAACAACAAAAAAACATTCTTTTGATCGGCCCTGGATTTCTTCCTTTGACAATACTGGAAAAAATGAACAATTGTCCTTGAAAGTGCTTGAATTTGGTTGTGAAAAAGGTGTAAGAACTATCTTTGGGCATGTTGCCACTGCTGTAGTATCTATCAGCAGCATTTTCAAACATAAGTTTCTAGCAACTCCCACTCAGACATGTGAGGATATTTATAAGGTCCATATAGAACCATCAAAAGAGCCATATGTTCCTGACCCCTAGTCTTGATAAAGAAACATGTATTTGATTAATGTAATCTCTAAGATAGTATGGCGGCGAAGTGGTTAGAGCGTGTGCAGCACACTTCTAAGGTCTTGGGAACCTCCTGTGTGGGTTCAGATCCAGCTACCGGACTTACTGTGCGGAGTTTGTATGTTCCGGGCACTCCGGTTTCCTCCCACATTCCAAAGACATGCATTTCAGGTGGATTGGCCGGTCCAAATTGTCCCTAGGTGTGAATGAGCGAGCGAGTTGTCTGTCCCTGTGTGCCCTGCGATTGGCTGGCAACCAGTTGAGGGTGTCCCCTGCCCACTGCCCGATGATTGCTGGGATGGGCTCCAGCACCCCCGCGACCCTACTGAGGATAAGCGGTGCAGCTAATGAGATGAGTTGAGATAGTAAAACTCACTTGTGTGTGTGTGTGCAAACGCGACCAAATTTAGAAGCAACAAGATAAATAATACGGAAACTCGTTAGAAACTGCGTGACTACTGATTTACTTCTGTCTTACTCTGTTTTGTTTTCTATCTTGTTCTTGACAATTAGATTGGCCTCATCTTCTTGACATGGCTGAGAACAGCATTCTAAGTTTTGGGACAGCTCAGAGTCTACTGGTGGATACATCTGTTTATGATTCAAAGATAGAAGAATCCACAAAGGACATATCTTTTGGAGTAGAATGTAACCAAGGGGAAGGTTAGTATCAAATGTATGCCAACTTTCTTGTTCATTTTCGTATTGAGGAGTGAATTGGCAGAGAAGTCCGTGGAGGCCTCATAATGGGGAGACAAATAATGGCAGTGACAACTTGCCAAAGTAGTACAAAACTTAAATTATGAATGCTACACTTTAGGGCAGGGGTCACCAGTGGGTTGCTTTTGGGCACCAGGTAACACATAAGAAACTTGGGGACTGGTTCTGAAAATAGCATCGTCAGAAATACTCCACTGCCTTAAAATGGTCCAGTCTATTTGATTCCTAGCACTGCTCTGGAGCGAGGGTCCAGGTGGAACTGGGCCAAATCAGGTTTTCCACAAGAAAAGCTGAGGTTATAACATTTCACTGTTCTCAAATACATTTTTTAATTTGCTACACAAGATTAGATTCAAAGACAAAACATTAAGAATTTCCGCCAGTTTCCTTAGCTGGGGATCGGCGCGCCAAGGAGCCCTCCTTTGGCTGCTACCTAGCTTTCTCCGCACCCGACCTATTTGGCCCCTTCCACAGGTGGTGAGCCCATGGGAAGAGGGACCCAAGTCGTTCCTTCCGTCTGTGCTCGGCTGGACCCTGTGAGCAAAGGCCCGGCCACCAGTCGCTCGCCAGCGCACCCCACCTCCTGGCCTGACTCCAGAGGGGGCCCCCAGTAATCGGCGTCCGGGCGAGGGGGAATTGTGGACAGAAGTTTTGAGTCATCATAAGGGGTCTTCCAAGCTGTGCTTTGTCTTCGCCCCTCACCGAGAACCTGTCTGACATGGGTGACCCTACCAGAGGCTTAAAGCCCCCGGCAACATAGCTCCTCCACCACGATAAGGTAGCAGATCATGGAGGAGGGCTGCACTTTGTCACCGATTCTGTTCATAACTTTTATGGGCAGAATTTCTAGGTGCAGCCTTGGTGGGGAAGGAGTCCGGTTTGGGGGCCCCTCAGCGTTGCATCACTGCTTTTTGCAAATTATGTGGTGTTGTTGGCCTCCTCAGGCCGTGATTTTCAGCTCTAACTGGAGCGATTCGCGGCCGGGACGAGGATCAGCACCTCCAAGTCCGAGACCATGGTGCTCAGCCGGAAAGGGTGGCATGCTCCCTCCGGGTTCGGGATGAGATCTTGCCCAAAGTGGAGGAGTTCAAGTATCTTGGGGTCTTGTTCACGAATGAGGGTAGGATGGAACGAGAGATGGACGGACGGGTCGGTGCAGCGTCTGCCGTCATGCGGACCCTATATGGGTCCGTTGGGGTGAAGAGGGAGCTGAGCCGAAAGGCAAAGCTCTCGATCTACCGGTCGAGCTACGTTCATACCCTCACCAATGGTCATGAACTCTGGGTTATGACCAAAAGAACACGATCAGGGATACAAGTGGCTAAAATAAGTTTCCTCAGCAGGGTGGCTGGGCTCTCCCTTACAGATAAGGTGAGAAGCTCAGTCTTCCGGGAGGGACTATATGTAGAGCCACTGCTCCGCCGCACTTAGAGGAGCCAGTTGAGTTAGCTAGGGCATCTGATAAGGACGCCTCTCTCGGGAGGTGTCCCGGGCATGTCCAACCGGCAGGAGGCCCCGGGGACGACCCAGGACATGCTGGAAAGACTATGTCTCTAGGCAAGCCTGGGAATGCCTCTGGATCCCGTCAGATGAGCTGGAGGAAGTGGCTGTGACCCGCGACCCGACCCCGGATAAGCGGAAGATAATGAAAGGAGGGGCATTTAGAATTGATGTGAACCTATGAATGAAATAATGGAAAAAGTAGAAATGATTCTGTCATTTGCATGGGAATTACTTACAGTCCATTAAAGGGACAATGTGTATTATTTGACCACTTAATATTGCTGTATTGTGCAGTGCAGCCAAAAACTCTTGCATGGAAGAATACAAACTATGAAGACTTAAATTGACCAAAATACACAATTTACCTTCCCTTATTTTTGCACAGCCTTTTTGAGGTTTATGTTCTCCAGTAACTCATGTTATGTAAAATAAATGCAAATTTATCTTGTATTCAAAAAGAAAAACACATTTATGTCATAATTTGTCTATTTAAGAACTTTTTTTCAGGATCAATATTGTTTTTTTTTTTATATTATGATGTTTTTCTACCACTTGGAGTGCTAAATAATGCAACTGTCCCTTTAAACTTTTATATTATTGTGGGGGGGTCAAACGATCACCAAGCGAGCCGCGATTGGCCTCCTGGCTGCATGTTTGAGACCTCTACCCTAGAATGTCCACACAACGGGGTCACACAAAATTCCATGGAAAACACTGCCCGCTATGATTAAGTACTCTCACACAAAAAAAAACAAGCACAGAAAATGTGACATGGTTTCCCTTGTTTTATATTTTCTTGCTCTTCATTTGTCACTTTCTCTGTCTGTCTCTGTCTCATTTTCAGAAATGCGGAAAAAAGTGGAGCCAAGGATAGTTGTTGTGGGAGAGGAAAGCAAAAATGCTCAGCTGGTCAAAGCACTGCAGGTACATTCATCCTAAAAAAGTGTGTATGATTGTATGAATCTATGAATGTATAAATGAAAGGGAAAAGTCGAAGCTGCGGCTTCACCATATAGTATTTGGATAGGCCAAGTTTTCCCCAAGTTTTTGTCTCTGGTCTTAAGAGGGTACTGTGCTTAGCAAAGTTCCTCTAAGAACCTTGTGTCTATTGCCAAATTTCTGGCTTCAAAAAACTGAAAATATTTTGTAAGAGTCAACAACATGTGAGGCAGAATCATAAAGTGGAACTAAATTCCTTCAACATTTTCACATTTATTTAGAATGAATAAACTGCTAAGTAGCAGTTGCAAAAATATTCGCCCCTGTTCTCTCAGCCCAGCCAACTGACTCCAGAAGTTCCCTGATGACTTCTGAATGATCTAATGTCAACTTAAATAAGTAAAGGACAGAGTGCCCCTGCTTGAAAACTAATCAGAGAAGCAACCAAGAGGCCCATGATGGAATGACCTACAGGCATACACAGCTGAGGTGGGATAGTCTGCATAAGACAACTATTAGTCATACTTTGAATATATCTGCCCTTTATGAAAGAGTGGAAAGAAGTGAGCACTTTCTGAAAGAATACCAGAAACAGTCCTAGTTGGCGTTTGGAAGAAGCCACATGTGAAACACAAATACCATGTAAAACAAGGTGCTCTGGTCAGATGAGACCACAGTTGAACTTTTTGGGCTAGAATGCAAATACTACACATCAACTTAAAAACACCACCCCCGCTGGGAAGGAAGATGGTGGCAGCATCATGCGTTTGGGACATTGGAGACACAAATAACATATGGAACAAGGGGCTTTCGTCTGATGAGACCAAATGGAACATTTTGTGGATAAACTCAAAGCGTTACAGTCAGTACAAGAGTAACCCTGTACGTCACCCTGAAAACACAATCCTCAGAGTTAAACATGGAATGGCGAAGCCCAAGTCCAGACCTCAATCCCATAGAGTATTTGTGGAAAAATCTAAAAAAAAACAAAAAAAAAAAACGCTGTGCACCAAAGACGACCATTAAACCTTAAGGAATTTGAGTTGTTTTGTCAGGAAGAATGTGCAAAACTTATAGAGACATACCAAAAAGACTTGTGGCTGTGATTGCAGCAAAAGGAGGTTGTACAAAGTACTCACCCAAAGGTAGCCAATATTCTTGCTTCGCCTATTTTTAATTTCTTAGTACAATATAAAATGTTGATAAATTTGGTTTCACATGTCGAAGTTGTTAGTCAGGTGATGTATAATATAGTAAATCTGTAAACGTAACAAATGTAGTGATGGTGTCCCTTTTCTATTCACAGGAAATCTCAACTCCATTCATAATAACTGACGACATCCAAGAGTTCAAGAATGAAGAGAACTCAGGTTTTGAGACAGTGTTCGTCCTCGCTGACTTTAAATCTTCAGATTACCATGACCTCTATCATTGTGATAAGAGGATAATAGGTCCTTCTGTTGTTCTGCGATGTGCTTTAAAGAATGAGGTAAGATAATATGGATTGAGTTAATTGGATTGCATCAGTTTATTCTGTTTTTTTTTTTTTTAATTTACTTTTGTCTCCTATTGACTTAATTTTCTAGAGATATCTTAAAATGTATACAGCAAATGTCATATTGATGTTGCTGCAAAGCAAATCAATAATCAATCCAAGCCAGTGAGCAAGCCTTTTTCATATATGAAAATCCAAAGTGCTGCGCCAAACCCAAGTTTATTTAGATTTTATAACCTAGCTGAAGTGGCAAATCCAAATTGGGTCACAATATATCTTTTTTTTTTTTTCAAATACAAAAGCTGAATCCAATAAACCAAATGTGTAGATCATAACACTGAATCCAACAGAAAATTTGTATCTATTCTTAAGAGCAATCTTTCAGGTTTTTTTGTTGTTGTTTTTTTACAGCCAATACCATTTTCATCCCGTCCTCTGTATTCCACTACGATGCTGAATCTTTCTCTGTGTTTCACTGGGTTTAGAAATAAAGAGGAAATGGTGAGTCTTTTTTTTTTTTTTTTTTACTCTTTACAGTAATCCCCCGGGGCCAGTTAATGGGGACCAAAACCCCCACAAATGTGAATATCTGCGAAGACCTTTCATAAACGTACCAAAGGGCCAAACTTACCTCGTGATGCCGTTCTTATTAACTGAAAGTATATGACTGATAAAATAATAACTAAATCTCTAAATAAAAACACAAAAGACAAAATTGCATTTCAATGAATGGTATTTATTGTCATTATGATAAAAAATGACAACAAAATTGAAAGTTTTCTCATTTCAGTTTAAGAAAGCCATTTAAAATGTGGCTGTTAGAGGTAAGTTCTCAGGGTCGGCTCAATTTTTTTAGGCCCGATCTTACCTCTAGCAGCTGGTTAGCTGCACACTTGCATCGGGTATCCTCGAATTGAGCCAGGTTTCAGCGATGATCAAAATACAATTGTTTTGATTGTCGTGGTTGCCCAAGCGTTGGAGCTCCAGGTCATCTGTTTCATGGGTAATGGATCTGGCATTGGTGAGATGCAGGTGTAGCTTGGGAGGGTTGCTGTATAGCTCAGTTGTAGCAGATGGCCGGACCTGCGAACACCACCTCAGTCCTTTCCCTGACCCGATAACAATCCACAGAGCACCCGCTGGTGAGCACAACCTTTTTGCGCTTTTCTGATTTTCCTCAGATTATGATTTAATTGATGAATTTCTTTTCAAAGTAACATGCCCCTAAAAGCAAACGGTCACCGTGCTTCCCAGTTTGTTTTGGTGGATACACCAGCCTATCACAGTCGCGCACACAGATAGTCACGCCCTCAACACAAAACATACAACCTGCCCCTCATGATAGCATATGCTGTGAGGTAAAGTGCTCATCTTAGGATCAAGACGTCGCAGGATCGATTCCCGGTCCTCAGTGTTTTATGTCGTAGTGTCCTTGGGCCAGACACTGAATCCCTAATGCCCCCGAAGGGCAGGTAGTTGCCTTGCATGGCTGATGCCGCCATCGGTGTGTGAGTGTGTGTGAATTGGTAAGTGTGAAGCACATTGTAAAGCGCTTCAGTGACTTAAAAAGCGCTATATAAATGCAGACAATTTACATTTACATCTATCTGTCTGCTCAGAACAACGCATGATACAATGATATCCATGACAAATAAAGATGATTCAATTTAAAATCCACGAACCAGCGATAACCGTAGCACAAATTAGCGAGGGATTACTGTACTGGCAATTAATGCCTGCTTCTCTGATATTGATGTCAGAAATTGGGTTTTTATGTGACTTCTATATATTCACTCATGTTTATGCAGCCTACTCCATTTGCGTGCAATAACTAAACGAGATGTTTGTCATTTCTAGAAAAACTTGGTGAATCTGGTTCATCACATGGGAGGCACCATTCGGAAAGAATTCAGCACCAAGGTTACACAACTTATTGCAAAATCCTCACATGGAGAGAAATACCGGGTTTGTATTTTGTAAACTTTTGGGCTTCTCTAGATAGGCTTTCAGTGACTGTGGTAGACCATGCTGATGTGCATTTTTTAGTAACTTGACAAGAAGCTAGATTGATACTGCACACTCTTTTGCAGGGAGTTCTCTACAATATCAAACTGCGACCCATTATGATTTTGTGCTAGAGTTATCAGTCTTCTTCTTTTAAAAAGAAATCACCTTTGTCATTCTGAAAGAGCAGAAACATTTGCAGCATCCACTCATTTAAACGCTTTTTGTCAACTTCCTTTGATTGTTTTGTCTTTTTGCTCTTCACATTTTTGCGCAATTCACTCCAAACTAAATTTTGCTTTGTGGTTCATCGGAACCACCAGCCGTTTGGGCTCGGCAAAAAGTAGCTATATCAGCTGGCTTAATGTAAAATAGATTATCTGATTTTAGGTATTTATAAATGCTAGGGATGTATATTTTGTATGGACAGAACTTATAGCAGTCCGGTTTGGGGGCCTGAGCATTGTATGTCTGATTTTTAAAGATGATATGGGTCTATTGGCTTCATTGGGCCGTGACCTTCAGCTCTCACTGGTGTGGTTCAAAGCACAGTGTGAAGTGGCTGTTATGAAAAACAGCACCCCCAAGTCCGAGATCATGGTTTGCAGACGGAAAAGGGTGGCATGCCCTCTCCAATTTTGGAACAAGATCCTGCCCAAAGTGGAGGAGATCAAGTATCCCATGGTCTTGTTCACGAGCAAGAGTAACATGGAACGGGAGATTGACAGATGTATGTCTGCCGTAATGCAGACCCTGTACTGTTCCGTCAAGGTGATAAAGGAGCTGAGCCGAAAGGAAAAGCTCTTGATTACCGGTCGATCTATGTTGCCACCCTTACCTATGGTCTCATACTGTGTGTCTTGACTGGAGGAACATGATCCCGTATACAAGTGCCTGAAATGAGTTTTCTCCCTTTAAGATAGGGTGAGAAACTCAGTTATCCAGGATGGGCTCAGTGTAAAGCCACTTCTCCGTGTTGAAAGGAGCCAGCCGAGTTGGCTCAGACATCCGATTAAGATGCCACATGGACACCACCCACGGGATGTAAACCGGGCATGTCCCACCGGCAGGAGGACCCTGGGGAGAAAGCCCAGGACAGGCTAGAGAGACGACGTCATTAGGCCGGCGTGGGAGCGCCTAGGGTTTCCGTAGGATAAATTGGCTAGAGATGAGGAGGTTTGGGCTTCCTGCTGAGGTTGCTGCCCTTGCCACCTGAAAATTTGAGCTAGGTGAACAGCAGAGAACAACACATAATTGGGGAGGACCGGTGCTCAGCGTTGAGGTGGAAGAGACATAGTGGCTGAGTTTAACAGAATGGGTGGTTATAAAGATAGTCCATAATCCAGGCAGATGGAAGGGCAATAGCCCCAGGTGTGAGAGATGCGCCACTAGGATCTTGGGATGATTGTGTTGAACACGACCTTAAGTCCGGAAAGAGCGGTGTTTATAGCACCATCGTTGAGCAGTTTGCCTAGAACGCAAACTGATGAGGTTCCAGTTTCTGTGGTAGAAAGTG
The DNA here is from genome assembly GCF_059441175.1 of Urocampus carinirostris. Lineage (NCBI taxonomy): Eukaryota > Metazoa > Chordata > Actinopteri > Syngnathiformes > Syngnathidae > Urocampus > Urocampus carinirostris. The sequence goes on from NC_142360.1 coordinate 29,032,737, forward strand.
CCTTTGATATGCTGGAACACCAACCTCTCAAAGTTTTTCATGAGTAAGTGTGACAGGCCTGTAGTCATTGAGGCTGACCACTGATGAGTCTTTGGCGATGGGAATCATGGCGAATGTCTTGAGCCAGGCTGGTTACCAACAAGTGACCCAAGTTTTTAATCTCACAGTAACTGAAAAAAATAACTGCCTCACTTTTGTCGTACAACGTTAGGTAGCTGAATGCAATAGCAGTAATTGATGAGAGCCAAGGGTGTGTGTGGTGCCCAATTGAGTAGCATAAAACTGAGCAATCTGTGGCCATAGTTTGTGGTCTATAATTTTGCATGCACTTTTTAAAAATTTTTTTTTTAATGTAGAGACATTTTTTTATGTGAATTTTTGTTGTAGGTGGCCGTATCAATGGGAACACCGATTCTCACTCCGTTATGGATATACCAGGCTTGGGAGAGAAGAAATGACGAGTAAGTGCTCATATTTAATTTTTGTGATCCATTTCCTTAATTATTCCTGTATTTTTGTAGGATGAAGGCCAGTGTTGTCATTCATTCAGAACAGTTCGGTTATTTAAGCGATCAAAACTGTTTTCTCGTTATCATTTAAGACACGATTGAAGAGATGTATATTCTACTGCGAAAACGTTGGGTTATCTGGTGTTCCTTGTCAATTTGTTGCAAATAATATGCAACTTGGTGCAATGTGTGGGTTTTGTAGCAGTGTGTCTTGCATTGTCATTAAGTTATAATACATCCCGCCTTGTATTCGGCGCTCAAGTACAATATAGTCATATGGCAGTTGTGCTGGGGTGTAATGTCATTGTAGCAACACCTAGCACAAGTGCTGCAAGTACTTAATGCATTACAAGATGGCAAGCTGAGATCCCACCTATAAATACCAAATTTGTCTATTAAACTGGTGTTGTGATTATGTCGCCAACTGGTTATTGTCCATCCATCCATCAAGTATCGTCCGCCTATTTGGGGTCGGATCGCAGGGCAGCAGCCTCCCTATCCCCAGTCATTTCATCCAGCCTGGAGGCATAGTCTCCCCAGTGTTTCCTTGAAGGATGCGCGTCCAGGAGGTAACCTTATCAGATGCCTGAGCCAACTCAGCTGGCTCTTCTCAACTCCTCTCAACATGGTGGAGAAGCAGCTCTATACTGATTCCTTCCTGGCTGAGCTTCTCACCCTATCTTTAAGTGAGAGCCCAGCCACCCTGCATACAAAACTAATTTCAGCTGCTTCTTTCCCGGATCAGATGCTCTCCATAGGTGAGGGTGGGACCCCGAGATACTTGAACTCCTCCACTTGGGGCAGGATCTCATCCCCGACCCTGAAAGAGCATGCCACCCTTTTCTGGCTGAGAACCATGGTCTCGGACGAGGAGGCGCTGATCTTCATCTTGGCCGCTTCACACTCATCTGCGAATCGCTCCAGCTAAAAATAACGGCTTCAGAAAGCCAACAGCACCACATTGTTTGCAAAAAGCAAACCAGATCTCTTCCCCTCCAACAGAATTGGTGACAAAGGGCAGCTTTAACAAAGTCCAACTCCCACTGGAAACAACCTAAAGACCATTTAAACGCTACGAAGATAGTTTAAGGGGCTAAACAAACTCTGGTACTGGTCATACAAGGACCGCATGGCCCGCAGAAGGCTGTCCAGTACTCCATACTCAGGAGCATCCACACGGTTGAATGCCTTCTCCAAGTCCCTAAAAATGTAGGCCGGATGCCAAACTCCCATGCACCCTCGAGGACCCAGCAGAGTGTGTAGAGCCGGTCCATTGTTCCATGGCCCTGTCAAAAACCACACTGCTCCTGAATCCAAGATTCAACTTCCTGGCGGATTCTCCTCTCCAGGAACCCTGAATAGACTTTACCAGGGAGGCTGAAAAGCATGATTCCCCTGTAGTTGAAACACATTCTCTGGATCTAAACCTTGGAAAGAGACCACCAGTGACAGTAAAATGTCGCCTGGCTTTTGGAGCTAAAGCTACTTCTAACTATCTGTGCCTCCCACAAGTTTGTTTACAATTTGGTGATAGTACTACTGGTAATTTAGCATAATTTTGGTCCAGTGATGGAATGCTTAGGATTAATACTCCACCCAAAGCAGCCTGTCTTGTGCCCCTGGGTTTTTTTTTTGCCCGTGGTTTCCCGCGATGGAAAATGCGCAAAATTGGCCAACCCGCTGTTCATCGGTGGTATGCCCGCAAAACAGACGCCGGCGACTGTTCCGCTTCCTCATCACGTCATTTCCGCGTCATTTTCTCGTGTGGACCACAGGTATAAAAGCTGCCGAGCCGGCGTTATGCCGAGAAATGCATCCTTGCCGAGATTTGCATCCCTTCGCTACAACAACCACTTTTACCTCGTTTTATCTCACTTTTATATCACTTTTAGGGAATTTAATGGCGAACATATAACCAAAACCACTTGGTCTTGCATTTGTTGGGAATGTAATACAACTTAAACCATTCCGTCTTTGTATTTGTTGTGAATGTAATCGAACGGTAATGCACGCCGTATACAAATCACTTTTGAGCAGGTAACATGTTTATTTTGCCTTTTTCTATTCAAATCGCTCGTATTGAAACTGTTATGCACTCTACCATAAAGCTTATTTCTGCATAATAAGCTTTACGGTAGAGTGCATAACAGTTCTCAAAAGTGATTTATATACGGTGTGCATTACCGTTCGATTACGTTCACAACAAAAACAAAGACGGAATAGTTTACATTCCCAACAAATCCAAGACGAAGTGGATTTGGTTATATGTTCGCCATTACATTCCCTAAAAGTGAGATAAAACGAAGTAAAAGTGGTTGTAGTAGCGAGGGAATGCAAATCTCGGCAGGGATGCATTTCTCGGCATAACACCGGGCTGTAGAAATCATAACCGCTCAAGACACAGTCCCGTGAAGATCAAGATTTCAAGCTATGGCACCGAAGAAGCCAATATGTTATTATTGTAATAGTTTTTCATTTTTATTTTATTATCTTGTTATGAAATGAAAAGAAATGTCAAGAAATAAAAATGGATTAAGACGAGGTCACTACGGTGACTGGGATCCATGTCCACCCCTTGACGTCTCAAGCACAACTGACGTGTGCTCGGCAAATCGCGCTGTATATACGCGGAGAAAGGCGTTTGACCGTCACACGCGTAGCACGCTAATTTCACGTAATAACACCGCGATACAGGCGCAGAACATGCTATGACCGTGCTCCACCCACGATTACCCGCTGAAATTTCGCGTCCTACCCATGTGTAACCACGCCCTGGCCGCGGCCAGAGCACGTCGTTCTGCGTCATTTCCGCGTCATTACTTTGTGTGCCGCCCGCGGTTAACACGTGGTCTAAAGTTTTGAGCAGCGCAAAACTTTTTCGCGCGGCCTACCGCGTGTGAATTTCCGACCGCGTGTAAAGCACTGCTGTATCTCGTCTATATGGCGATCTCAAAGCGTCCAACATCGTCTGCTTCACGGGCAGAAATTTCTGGCCGTGATTCAGCCTCGATACGCCCGTGAAAGGCTTGGTGACCGGGCCCTTAAGTTTTGAGCAGCGCAAAACTTTTTCGCGCGGCCAACCGCGTGTGAATTTCCGACCGCGTGTTAAGCACTGCTGTATCTCGTCTATATGGCGATCTCAAAGCGTCCAACATCGTCTGCTTCACGGGCAGAAATTTCTGGCCGTGATTCAGCCTCAATACGCCAGTGAAAGGCTTGGTGACCGGGCCCTAAAGTTTTGAGCAGCGCAAAACTTTTTCGCGCTCCCAACCGCGTGTGAATTTCCGACCGCGTGTTAAGCACTGCTGTATCTCGTCTGTATGGCGATCTCAAAGCGTCCAACAGCGTCTGCTTCACAGGCAGAAATTTCTGGCCGTGATTCAGACGCAAACGGCTGTGTGACCGGGCCCTAAATCAACTATCTTGGCCGGTATTCAGTATATTATATAGTAACACGCACCAACTCTTATACTGTTGGTCAAACAGTCGGAGTGGGAGGGCACACAATTGGCCACCAAAATAAAAGCGGCAGTAACATCAACAATAAACGTACAGTGTATTTTTTCATTGATGACATGCTGAATTTGACTGCTACAAGCCTGCACGTCCCAACAAATACAAAGCACTGAATACACCCTTCCGTGATAACATATTGAGCACACCTGCTCTAAAGTCTACTCTCCACCGGTTTGTCCTGCACCTTCCCACACTGCTAGGCCAGCAACGGCACCAGATGCCTTCCTTTGTTTTACTAGTACACAATAGATGCCCAACAGGTGGATTTTTTTTCTTTTTAGGCGAAAAGAACGCAGGATAGAAATGTCCTCTCTCTGCCCCCAATCTCAGCATTATGCTATCGATTATAATGGATCACAGCAGCACAAATGCTGTTCACCTTTTTGGTGCACAGCAGAATAGACGCCAGGCCCGACAACATTTTTGCAATTTTTTTATTTCATGCTTTTTCATTGTGTTTAAATCATTTTGGATTTCATAAAAATGCAGCTAATTGAGCATTCAAGAGAATAATATTACTTGAAGTTGTTTTGGTTTTCCTCTTCATTTGGTTGGATAAAAGTGAATTTATTCTACAATATCTGGTTTAAACTGCCTTTCATTCAATTTTTCCTTGATTTCGGTCGCAGCTTGTAATTAAGGTGGGAAAGTGGGTCAGACCAGTTAAAGAACCACTGTGTTGGCGCATCCGCTGTGTTGGTTCCTATGGTATCCGCATAATATTATTGAGGAAAGATCAACGATAGTTATATCAGAACTTTGTTTCAAGTTCAACTCTTAAAAATCTACTCTGTAGGAAGCACAGTAATTCTGGTAGTAAATTTTTCCCATTCTTTCACAAAATCAGGTCGTTCCATGCCGCAGATGAGGACTTTCAAATACAATTCAAAGTCCCACCGTTCCAAGATTGCATTCTCAGCTTTTTTGGATTTTCAGATGAAGAGAGAAAAAATATGGAAGAGAGGACTTTGGCGCATGGTAAGTGAATTGGGAATAAATGTTTTTCTAATGCCAATTTTAAAGGTGTTTGGAGCTTATGGCATTTTCAAAATGCCAAATCCTCACTCACAACACCACCAATGCGGTTTTTGTCCTAATCACTTGTCTGTCAGAATTCTAGTGTACTCTTGTGCTCCGTTCAGACCCCAGAAAAACAATGGTAGGTAGTTCACTCCAAACAGGAATCAAGACAAAATGTAGCTTCTAAGTATTCCAAGAGTTAGAGGAGAAGGATGTTTTAGGCGTTTTAAATTGTGGATCACACACGTACCGTGTACGCAGATTAAATCAATTTAGCGAAGACGGCCAAATTTGTCTATTCCTTATCAATTCGTCAGTGTTTATTAGGTATGCTACTGACCCCCGTTACCCACCCAAAGAAGACGATTCGCGGAAAGGGGGATGCCATGCCCAAATCAAGTCACCATTTATGTTATAGCCCTTGATCACAAACTGTCTGAAAGGATTGCACAGGCCACAATGACACCATCCCATGATCTGAAACCTGCCTGCGTGCAAGGAATAACACTCAAACCGTAGCATGAAGAAGATAAGAAACCTTGAGAAGGGGCCACACAAGAGGTAATCCCCCTTCCAGGACGACCAGTTGCATTGGGTAACAATACACAAAATGTAGTTAACATCAACAATAAACAGGGATCAGAATTTTCCGTGGATTTCCGCTGTTTTTGAACCCCAAAGGCATTCCGACTTTTTCACTTTTTCTCTTGCGTAGCAAACAAATTCAAAATCCGACTGTCTCACTCTTTCCTTTATTGCTCTGGCGCACCCTGGCGGCCGTTAGAAAAATTGGCCGCATTGTCGCACAAGCTGCAGGGACTGAACTGCATTTGAACTTATCTTGCAGTATTTACAAAAAAATCAGTTATGTGGGCAAATTATTTTAATCTTCTAAAAATGTTACTTAAATGATAAATATAAGCATGGTTTTGGACAAGTAAATTGCCTAGAACCCAGTTTTTTTTTTTGGGGGGGCTCCGCCCTGGTTTATTCCTGGACGCTGGCTATTTCAGCTGAAAATGAAAATCTCCATTCTGATCCCTGAATAAACGTAGATAATTTGTAAAAGTGTTTAAGAAATCCAAGTCGACGACTACGCAGCTTCCCATCTCAGCCAGCTGGCCAATCCAGATGATGACATGGTCCAGGTGTTGGTTCGCTGACTCATCCCCGTTCGTCCGTCACCAAACAGGCAGCCGGTAAAGACAGGAAAAGAAAAGCGCGAGGTCGGCATCAATCATAAGCTATTTAATAGAAGTGTGTATAAGTCTAGATTTAAACACTGCCGGAATGCAAAAGACTCTTGAGTCTCCTTATTTCTTTGAGCTCTTGGAGTTACAATTAGACGAGCATTTTCTGAGCGAAAGTTCTGATTAGGAACATATGGGGAAATTAAATAATAAAGAAATAAGGGGGCAAGTCCATGCAAACTTTCGTATGTTAGTAACAGAACCTTAAAGTCACATCTTGAACCAACAGGAAGCCTGTGCAAATTAGCTAAAAATTGGAGTGATCTGATCAAACTTTCTTGTCCTTGTCAAAAGTCTCATTGCTACGTTTTGAACCAGTTGCAAACTTTTGATTCAGACATCGAGAGTCTTCAGAGCGTTATATCACAGTAACTAAGCAGGGAAGTAATAAATGCATGAATTTTAATCTCAGCATCTGATTTTGACAGCGTCGGGTGAATCTTTGCAATGTTTCAAAGGTGGAATAAAAGCTGTTCTTGTAATATTTTTCACATGTAACTGGAACAACAGGATCAAATATGACACCTATATTTTTGACAGTCACTCTGATATTACATTTGTCAAGGTTCAGAACAGTGCTTGAGAACAAGTCTCAACAATGACCCAGACCAACAATCGACGTTTTTTTCTGGGTTAAGGCGCAAAAAAAAGTGACATCCATCTTTTTCATCCCAGTATAGCAGGCTTCCACATTTCCATCACTTATTGGAGCGGTTTCCTCTAGTGGCAAATACAGTTGAGCAACATCTGCATAGCAACGGAAACTAATATTTTACTCATGATTATTATCAAATACTAAAAAGAACACGGCCAAGTACAGAGCCCTGTGGAATGCCATCATGCTGAAAAGAGACACCAAAAAGCCCCTCTGTCACTCTTTCTTATAAAGGAACTATGAATAATGAAATGTTGTATGCCATGATATGATATGTCAAAACTATAATATTTTAATGTGTTAACAATTATTGTTGCATTCAATGAAAAAAAGAATAGAATTGTCTTGTCTTTGATAATGTTGTGTACATTTTTTACAACGAGATTAATCTTGGCACTCCAAGCTAAACATGGAATAAAATACCTGAAAGAAAACATATTTTTAGGATAGATAGGCAATGTTAACAGGTAATGTTAATAGACTCAACATAAAAAAAAAACAAAAAAAATTGCTACCATTTTTGATGATACTGATTCACTGGTGCAGAAAATTTGAAGAATCCCAGTTCAAATGCAGAAGTTATCGATTCCTAAAAACATTGCTTTAGTAGATTACAATATGTCACGTTTGAAAAAAGGGTAACAGATCTGTTTTAATGTTTTCTGGTTTTAGGTGGCAATTATGTCAAGGTTGAAGATGAAAGATGTACACACATGGTGGTGGATGAAAATTCAATGGAGCTGCCATATTGCGTCTCAAAGAAAGTCTTTGTTGTCAGACAAGAGGTAAATGTTTTTTTTTATATATATTGTTGAACACAGTTTTCAGCTTTACACATAAAATTTTAAGAAGGGTAAATGAGACATTTAAGAAAATAATCAAAAACAATGCTCAATAATATGTAACTAATGGTACAACAGCGATTTAAATGCTGAACAGTAACAAAAATAAATGATACCGTCAGAACAACCAAATTACTTCCCACCATGATCATTTCGTCATTCAGTTCAGAATCGCTTACACCTAAAAGTTTATTCAATAATGTATATTAAAGTGATTTTTTTGGGGGGGCTGAGAATTAACTGTCTTTTATTTTTAGTTAGATTACTGTTGTCTAAATTTTAAAAAGCGGTAGATTTGAAAAAAATAAATAAATAAAGACGCTGCCCTACTTACGAACGAGACAGGTTCCGGAAAATCGTTCGTAAGTTGAATTTGTTTGTAAATTGCCTTCAGTGCTATATTTCGTATGGAATGTATGTTTATATAAGTTTATATGAGTATATTTAAGCCTTGAATAAGTAACCTGTATTGTTTTGAAACTGAAAAATAAACTTCTAATAAAATAATATGCGCTATAATGTTACGAAGCAGGCTGAATGATAAAGCTTAGTACTGAAATACAAAGCTACACATTAGACGTTGACATTCTGTGGTCTGTGATAGCCCTTTGAGACTTCTTGTGATTAAGGGCTACACAAATAAACATGACTTGACAAATGTTTTCTTTTATAGTGGTTTTGGGGAAGCATTCAAATGGATGCCCGAGCTGGAGAGTCCATTTACCGCTACGAAAAGGTAGGTTTACAGTTTTCATTACCTGTAATTTGAGTTATACAGTATTTCCAATATTGAGTTATGATTGAATAATAATAATGCAAATGAATTTATAGAAAAACTATCACTCAGAACTCAAAAAGAGAACATTTCGAGGCTTATAATTAACTTGCTCAGCCGTCAGAAACTGTTTGTTTTATTTTCCGGTGTAACTGTTTTAAAGGGTATATAGTTGGTGTGCATGACAAAAGTCAAGATACATGCCAATCCTTTTACTGCTAATCTAAATACAGTATAGTAGTTACCGTATTTTTGAGACTACAAGGCACACCCAAAAAACTCAAATTGGCCAGAAATTTGAACGTGCGCTTTATCATCCGTTACGAGTTAAAAATGTGTTCATATTTGCGCAATTATTGATCAGTCGGTATCGCTGACAACAACCGTATAAAATGATGGCCGCTGCAAACGTTTGACCGAGGATGAATTTCTGAGAGTGTTCAAAGAATGACAGGCTGAATAGTCGCCCCTCACACACTTTCAGCTTACCAAATCTGGCCTGCTTTCTGAAAGGTTTAGACACCCCTGATCTACCATGATGAGGCGACTCTGAGATGCTGGCCTACAAGGCAGAGTGGCAAAGAATAAGCCATATCTAAGACTGGCCAACAGAATGCAGGATTTAATATGGGCAAAATAACAGACATTGGTCATCTTTTTGATCAATCTAATTTTGATAAATAAAACTTTGATGGAAAACACAAAATTGTCTGGGTGACTCTAAACCTTCGATCAGTAGTATATGTTATTTTCTGTTTTCTGTTGTTGTTCCTCAGAATGTCAGCCCAGCCATGAAGAAAGCAGTTTCCCTTCTCTCCATCTCCACCCCTACCAGTAACCGCAAGCGTCGGCATTTAAGGGAAACACTTTCGCAGCTCTCAAAAGAGAGCGAGATATTGCGCTTCCCGCCGCCCCCGAAAAGGCCTTCAGCAGAACATCTGCTCTCGCCAGGCTCTTTGCTCGACATCACTATCACGCCTGACGCATGTAAAGCCTTTACAGGTAAAGTTATATTATTGGAAGTTTTAAAAAAGAGGTTGGCTCTGGGTCATCAAGACTAGGATTTCCTTTCTGGAAGCCAGGCCAGCACTAGGTTTTTGATTTTTTTCCCTAGCACTGAAATGCTAGTTACCACAAACCAACACAAATACTCCTTAAGAATCCTAAACAAAACCTGATTATATTTTGAAAAACAATGAAAACCAAACAAACACCAGAGCAATCTTAACCACTGGAGACTTATCCTGTTGTCCAATGAAACAAAAATGGAAATGTTTGGCCATACTAACAGTTATAGTTCATACGGGTGCTTCAAATCCATAAAAGTGATTGAAATTTAAAGTTGTGTTTTCGAGGATTGAAAAGATCCATGTTCATCAACAAGTGTGCTTAAAACAGATGCCCACACTTCTCTTTGGTGGTTTCGCTTTACCATTGAGTTCCTTTTTTGCTAGTTATTAACTGCAGCTGGTATTAGTTTGTACGGCATTGTCCCATGAAGCATCATAGCCCCTTACGTGTTGTGCCCAAGAGGACAAATGCATGTTTACACCTAAACAGGGCACTATGAAATGTTCATTAGTGCAACGATTATGGATCAATTATTGACATTTATTAAGGGCCATGCAAAAATTAAGGTAGCGTTTCCTAGTGATTGTAATGGGACAAAACTGAAAATCTAAGCTACATTTTTACCCAACACTTTGACATTTGTCTCAAAAACAAATATATTCTTAAATTACTCAATATCTAAAAATCATGTCTTCATAAATGCACCACAAGATTTTGAATTGCACATGTAATTTGCAGATATATTTGTGGCTCTGCAAAATGCATAATTGGCATTGATTATTTTTCTTTTAAATTTACTGGAAAATGGCTTTGAAAATCCTTAAAAAGTGCTTACATTTGGCCATCAAATGGTGTATGAACCCTGAATTTAATTGTGATATCCCCAATCCTAGGGCTAAGGCATATATTTTTATGCCATCAATTTACAAGTCCGTCCCCTGCAAGATTGCTTTTTCTACCATGTGGCTCATGAAGCTAAAATGAAATTGACTGTCCTGGATTAAACTTTAAGATAGAGAAAACTATTTTGCTGTTTTTTTTTTTTTTTTGCACAGTAAATTCAGGCTTCTTCAATTTTGTCTATTGTAGCTTTTGAACATTTGAATAATGTTGGTTTTTAACATATAACCTGCTGAATTGCATTAAGAATTTCAGCCAGTCTTTAACCTTTATTTTTTTGTCTTTTTCCAGATCGTGCAAAACAATCGTCGAGTGCAGTCTTATCCAAGCAATCAGCCCGGTGGCAAGTTACAAAGGAACTCTATCAAACCGAAAGCAACTACGTGGACATTTTGAACACCATACTCCAGGTATCCTTGTTTTAACTCATTCAATGCTATAACTGAGTACCAAAACATATAAATAAGATTTTCTTGTTTTGTTTCAAAAGACTATTATAAAGGGTTTGACGCTGTTCATCAGTAAGTATCAAGCGTCTGGGAATGATTTCAGTATGATAAAACACAATTAGATGGCAGGAGTGGCTTTAATCAAATATTTGTCCACACATCGAAGAAGCCCAACTTCCCAATGTTGCTTTCTGTATCCAGCGAATGAGTGTGTGTAGGTGGCCCCATATGCAGGGTTCGTACGGGTGCTTGAAATTCTTGAAAATGCTTGAATTTGAATGTGTTTTCAAGGCCGGGAAAATGCTTTAAATTAGGGTGACGTGCTTGAAAATGCTTGAAATTGTTGCCATGTTTCTTGGCAGTCTGACTCTAGACCAAACAATAAATATAAAAAAAAACAAATGATTCCAACAAGCATGCTCTGGTGGCTTGTCATTATGGCGTTATGTGAAGCATCAGCTGCCCTTCCTGGTCGCACCCAAGAGGACAGCTCTATTTACAAAACTAGCTCTTTTAACTCGGCTAACTGAGAAAAGCCTGCTCTTTCGGCTTCCAAACATTCATGTCAATTTTTGTTTTTTTTAATGATATATTATCAATAAAAACATTATGCACTAAATTATTTTGTAATTAGTAATTGAATGTGTTTTTCAGGGGATCCCTGCAATAATCCTAAATAAATATTAAATGAATAAATAATATAAATAAATTACAAAATCTTTTCTCAATCGGAATAAATGCTAAATGAATCACGAGAAACCCATAGATTACCTCCACTGGTGCATCCACAGAAGTATGGTATCCAAACAAAACATTTTCAAATAAGTATGAAAAGTGTTACTTTTAAAACATCTGATTTTTTTTCCCACGCAACGTTTTAGGAGAGTGTTTCTCAATTGCTGGGTTGTGAAAACACAAACAACTGAGAGTCATTTAACTCCTTAACAGTAGATAGCAATAATGCGAGTTGACACTTGCTCCCCACACCACAGTAAAGTTTGTTCACACATGTTGAGTATTTTAATTGGTTTATCGCAGTTATTGGGTACCAGAACACCCTGCAATACCTGACAATTAAACACCTGCCTCCTATTTTCACCTGCACTCTGCCAGCTCATGCTTGCAGAAGTAGTCGACTGGAGTTAAGGTATCGCAGCCGCACAGGTGCTGTTCATGACACAAATTTGCTCTCTGAGCACCAGCTCTCCACAATAGTCGATTGGGAATAACGGATCGCGTCCATGACTGTGCATTTTATTTTAGGCAGGCCAGAGCGGCACACCTCCCGACAAAAGTACGCTCTGCCAGTCTGCTCGCAGCAATACACGATCAGGGATAATGGATGTCGGTCATGCAAGTGCAGTTAACTTTTTGGTGGACAGAATAGATGACAGGCTCAACAAAAATGCCATTTTATGCTTTTTCTGGGCATTTAAATCATTTTGAATTTCATTTGTAATGCAACTAATTGAGCAATGAAGGGAATATTACTTTTAATTCGATAAGTTTATTCAATAAATTCGACAAGTGGAATTTCGTTCTTGATTTGGGTCACTACTTGTAATTGAGGTGGGATGGTGAGTCATCTAATAGTATGATTATGTTGTCTTATTTCCAGATTTTCAAGCTTCCACTTGAACAAGACGGTCAAGTGGGGGGGCCCATCCTTGCCCCGGAGGAAATCAAGACAATTTTCGGATGCATACCTGACATCTATGACGTTCACGCCAGAATAAAGGTTGTGTTTATTGACATACTAGACACATTTTTCTCTTTGCGCGTTTACATTTTTACTTGATTGCAATCATTGGCTTTCTTTTTTACTTCTTCCAGAATGACCTTGAAAGCCTCTTGAGAGAATGGTCAGAAGGAAACAGTGTTGGAGATATTATCCTTAAATACGTAAGAGAACCTGTCTTTGCTTTAAACTATGCAATCTTGTAAGTCTTTTGATTGACGGTATAGCAAAAAAAGGGGACAAATCAAATAGAAGCATGAAAAATTACAGAAACGTGCCAGTCTTAACAATTCCCCTCATACAATCAACATCCATTCGTTCCATTTGGATATTATGTGCCCTATTATCAAATTACTGTATTACAACACTCCAGATTTTTACAATAGCATCTAAATATCAGTGTAATACTCTTGTTACAAATAAGCAGAATAAATCTTGACCCACATTCTACAATACAATCTTCTTCTGGTACTCTTTTTCAAGTATTTCAAAGCTTGTTTTGACCAGTTTACCTGTCGAAACTGAACAAAACGGGAAAAATCATATTTCTATACTAAATTTTTACACCTACAGTACCTAGCAAAAGTATTACAACCACCGCGACCCCCATAACCTTTTGTCATATTGTCACATTTCACTCTTTAAACATAATTTAAAAAACTGAAAATATTTTCTAGGGATCAACATGGGAGACACAAACATGAATTGCAACCAAATTATTTGAGTATTTTTCTTATATTTGTAATTAAAAGTAGTTGGTGTAAAAATATTGCCCCCTTGTACTCTGCTCCAAACTGCCTTCAGAAGTTCCCTGATGACTTCTGAATAATCCAATATCCACCTATGACAAACAGAGTGGACTTATGTGCCATTAAGTCTCATTTTAACTGCACCTGCCCAGTGTGGGCTAAGAGGTCTGTGAAAAGAGACACTGGAGAACAGACAGCATTATGAAGACAAGCTCGGCGGGGTACACGTGCTGCATTGCCTGAAAAGGCGACTTAAACCATCGCATCGATCTTTCAACCCCTCTAGCCCCTCGCTGTTATATTTGTTAAAAACTACATTCCCAATCTAACTTTTTTCCTCCTCTCTCCCCAAGTCAGAAGAGCTTGTGAAAGCCTACCCTCCGTTTGTCAACTTTTTTGAAACAAGCAAGGAGACTATTATTCGCTGTGAGAAACAAAAGCCGCGCTTCCATGCATTTCTCAAGGTATGTCTTCAGAATTTTTTGGACGCCAAGATCCGAGTAACTTGTATGTAGAACAGTAAAATGTCAGTACTCGACAAACCTATTGTTTTGTTTCCTGGTTACAAGCGGATCCTGTCCTTTTTCCTAACGTTGCTGCTAGTGGCCACAGCTTATAAAAACTACATGTACACTTGGTCACAATCAACATTAATCTCGCTCTAAAGTAAATCATGCCGTTAAAATGGATTTGCATGAACGCATTAATAACACCGGCATTTTTGACACCACTCCTAAATATATGTTATGTGTGGTTTTGTGTGTGTGTATATACATGTATAAAATGTATTAATCTAATATATATAATTTTTTTATATATTTTATGGTTTTATTGATAAGATTTATCTTTTAAAGGGGATGTTCCATGCATTATGTGTCACCATTTGCACTGTGTCAAAAAATAAACACTATATACTGCTATTTTTTTTGTATTGTATTTTTAGATCAACCAGGCAAAGCCAGAATGTGGGCGACAGGCATTAGTAGAGCTCCTCATAAGACCTGTACAGAGACTTCCAAGTGTGGCTTTACTTCTAAACGGTAACTCACACCCACTGACAATTTAACTTTGTAGCTTAATTCTTGTTGTAGAATTGTCACATGTAAATTTGCATTACGTTGTTGTTGTGTCATGTAACAGCTTAGAAATAGTAAAGTGTCAAGGCACTTATGACAATATATTGTTGATGAGGTAAGGTTTATTTCAAAAATGTTTTTTCTTTGTAGCATAATATAAAAGCATTCGTGCAACTTTTTTCCAGAAAGTATACTTTGATAATTAGCCATCCTGTGCATTTAATAAAGAACAGCCTGGGATAAGAAAAGAAAGGTTAATCTTTGCAGGCTTGAGACCTCTAGATGTGTTTCAGTCTTGAGTTATCTTCTGGCACAAGACCTCGTCCGGTGGCTAATGCACATTATTCGTTAACTGTAAGAGGACGGTTTAGCGCTTGGAAGGAGAGAAGTCATTTACTCAGGAACCCTTGGTGCAACAGGAAATCATTGATCCGTGAGCAATTTGGATCAATGACTTTGATTAAGTACACAGATATAAGAAAAAAAAGGTGCACCTTCTAGGGAGCAAGTACAATTCTCATGCCGAGTGATCATCAAGCATGACCAACCTCTCGGATTATTTGAACCAGTAATTTCCAACCTAGGGTTTGTATAGGTGCTTGAAGTCCTTGAAAATGCTTGAATTTGAATGATGTGTTTTCAAGGTATGAAAAGTGCTTACTTTTGTATTTCTTCATCCCTTGTGATTAATTGTAGCCTGGCATTAGTTTGTACGGCATTGTCCTATGAAGCGTCATCGTCCCCTTAGGGTTGGCACATGATGACAGGTGCATGCTCCACCTTAACCGCGCACTATGAAATGTTTATTAGTGCAAGCATTAAGTATGCAAAGAACAAAGGTAATGTTTCCGCCAAAATCTTTTTGCAATTTACTCAAGATTTAAAAATCACATGTCTTGATAAATGCACAGGCAAGATAAAATTCACATATGAATCACAGACATATTTGTGGATTTGGAAAATACATGATTTACACCGGATTTCTTCTTTGAATGGAACGGGAAAAATTGGCTTTGAAAGTCCTTAAAAAGTGCTTGAATTTCAACAACCTCCCTGTCTCTGGGCGGGCGCCCTACCCCCAAGGCCACTTTTTGGAAGAAGTAGTGAGTTACTATAACTAATTACTTTGTTAGAGTAACATGCCCAACACCGATTACCACATATTCAAAAGATGTCGAAGCAGCTCTGCCATCAGCGCACAACATCCAGTTAGGCTGATAGCTAAGAGTGCATTTAATGAGAGAAACATTGGAATGACTGTAACATCAAATCATGTATTCAATATTCCCATTTCCATCAACCATTTTGAAATCTTTTTAGATATAAAGAAGCACACCTTGGATGAAAACCCTGACAAGCTGAAACTGGAGAAAGCAATTGAGTCCCTAAAAGAAGTTATGACGTGAGTTTTGATGTCTTCTCTCTGTTTTAGGTTGATCAATGAGCATAACCAATTCCTACATATCACAGGGTTTGCACAGGTGCTTGAAATCCTTGCAAATGCTTAAATTTTAATGTTGTATTTTCAAGGATTGAGAACTGCTTATATTTTGGGTGAAGTGCTGGTAAATGCTTGACATTGTTTCCATGTTTCTCAGCAGTTAACAAATTAATTCTTTCTTCCTGCCGCTTTCTCGCACGTTATCTTTCTTTCCCCCTATTTTGCTCTTTCCGTTTTTCTCTATATCTTTCTATTGCTCTTTTTCTCTTTTTTCTCTCTTCCTTTTCCTTTCTCTTTCTTTCAGTCTTTCTCCTTCTCTGTCAGTCTTGCTCTTTTTGTACACGTTTTTCTTTCTCCAAGTCTGTCTCTCTCCCCATCTTTCTCTCTCTCTTTATTTCTCTTTCTCATTCTCTCTACTTTACTACCTCCATTATATCTCATTGTCCTTCTCTTTTTTGTCTTTCTTTTTTGTCCTCTTGTTCTCTTTTGAGTGGACTCTCACACTTTCTCTCCTTCTCTCCCCCTCTTTCTCATCTCTTTCTCTTTTTTCTCTTTTTCATTCTCTCTGTCATCGCTCAGTCTTTCTCTTTCTCCTTTCATTTTTCCTCTTGCTCTGTTTTTCTCCCTTCTCTTCCCTCTCTCTATTTTTCTGTTTCTCTCTTTTTTTCTTCCTCCCTCTCTTTCTTTAGCTGTAATCTAATAGATCAGCCCCCGTGAGTTTTTTTCCCCTAGCATGTGTCCCTCAACCTAAAATGAGTTTGAAACCTCTGATCTACATCGAAATCAGAACTGGAGTTGAGGTCAAGTACATAATATATGCCCAGCACAAATAAATAAAACAATGATAATAAAAACGAGATAATTCTTAATCATTGTGATCATTTGTAAGCAAGCATTACACTTTGTTTTGGCTTGGTTTACCTTTTCAGAAATTATATGTAGCCACTCAATGCATACTATGGCTAATAGTGCCAGATTGTAACACTGACATCTTTTTTTGTTGTTGTCATTGCATTGCATATAATTCAATTATCGCAATTGTCATGTTAACAATCCATTTCATAATTGTAACCGCACCTTATTTCCCACCAGTCACATTAACGAGGACAAGAGGAGGACTGATGGCCAGAAGCAAATCTTTGATGTTGTTTATGAAGTTGACGGATGCCCTGTAAGTCTACTCATAACTATCAGTTTTATCTTCCATATTAATACTTAAAACTATGGTTTGGAATTGGTTAGTATTTCTGATAGTGATTACCCTCATGGATTCTTGGATTGACTGCAATTAATCGCATCTCCAAATTAAAAAAAAAACCTGTTCAATTCATGTATATTCATTCATTGACCAACTGCTTATCTAATGGGGGTCTCAGGATAGAAATTTAACTTCCTCTTAACTGTGAGCCAGAACAATCGCCTATAAGTTGTTTAAAGTAGATCTATTTTTAGTGCTTTCCTAAATAAATTCAACTTAAAGTATGTATTATTTGATGTGCTAACACTTTCAATGCTCTAAAAAGACCAGAGTTGAACACAATTTACTATGATTCTCAACTGAAATGTAACGAATTATTGTGTATAATCCGGGGTTCCCCAATGTTTTAAAAAGTCTTAAATCTGGTAACCGCAAAATTAAGGCATTGAAAAAGTCTTACATTTTGTCTACAAGTCATACATTTTTTTATTTTTCCCTGTCTTATCCTTGGTGTGATGGAGCTAATAACTGTAAAATTATTTTTCATTTTCTCCATCTTTTTAGATCTTTGATCGGTAAATGCGTATGTCTGTCAAAAAATTCCGATTTTCCACGTATCATGATGTTGGAGCTTTACGTACGATCAGTCTTTAACCACTGCTGTCGTTTGTGTAACTTTGGGATGGGAAGGTGTCGGATATACTCCTTGGGAATGAGTAAGAGGGATTACCCAGCTGAAACCAAAACCCACAGGACCCAGACCAGGGTGGTACGACAACGCTCAAAGAAATTGAAAGCACTTATTTGCATTGATAAAATGATGTGGTCTCAAAAGTGCGCCCTGGGAGTCAATTGCAGCCCCCCAGCATGATAGGTTAAGGCCCTTGCCTCTATATGAAATTTAAAGGGGGAATGTGTATTTTTTTCCCCAATAAATGCAGCTTTATTCTGTTTTGCCACCGAAAGCACAATGGAACGAGTTAAAATGTGCACACTCAAAGAAGAAAAGAATAATAAGCAAAGGAAAAAAGTAAAGAAAAAGGACAGAAAAGCAAAAATGAAGAGAAAAATGAGACAAAAAGGAAAAGAAAAATGACGAGAGAAAACAAGAGTGAAAATTGCAACAACAAAAAAAAATTGGTTTTGACTTTTTTTCTTTATTTCCCTTTTTCTCGTTTCCCTTACTTTTATTTGTATTCCAGTTTTCCTCTTTTGCGTATTTTTCTTATTACTTCTACCCTATTATTTATTCCTTTTATAAAAAATCGTTTTCCCTTCTTTATGTCTTTGAGAGAGGCTGAGTAAAATGTGAAGAAGTGGCCCATAAATCACGCAACGCAAAGAATCGGTAATCAAATTAGTTGCCAACACTTTTAAAAATGGATTTTAATCGATATTGAGGACTCGTTGTAGCCCTAAAATGAATGGATACAATTGGAAAACCTACTATATATGGTGGAAAACAACAGTGATGTCACTGTTGTTTTCCACCATATGTACAGTTGGAAACAGCTGTGGACATACAATATATAAAGATGTATACACATGTAAAATCTATCGCATATATGGATGGATACAACCGTGATATCCATTATATAATGATGGATAAAACTATGGACTTGCACTATATAATGATGGATACAACTGTGGACTTAGACTATATAAGAAAAGCTACAACTGTGATATCCACCATATGCAGGAAATTGATGGATACACTTGTGGACTTAAATTCTGCATATTTGCATACAGCTGTGTTTATGTATTTTAATTTATTTTTTTTCAAGTGTGGGCTTTCAGTCTAAGTGAGTCAGGTGCAAACACAGGAAAAAAGATATGTAAAACTGACAAATATTTGTTTCTACTGGATATTGGCATTTAGGAACTCCAGGTGCCTAAGCACAAA
This sequence comes from Urocampus carinirostris, assembly GCF_059441175.1. Taxonomy (NCBI): domain Eukaryota; kingdom Metazoa; phylum Chordata; class Actinopteri; order Syngnathiformes; family Syngnathidae; genus Urocampus; species Urocampus carinirostris. The sequence goes on from NC_142360.1 coordinate 29,051,829, forward strand.
GGGACTGATTCTGGTTCTTCTGTCACTAATAGACAATAGACTCTGCTCTTGAGCCATCAATATAACTGAAATGAGACCAAACTTGGATAATTTTCCTAGTTTGACTTTTTTTTTGTCCTCTGTATTGCACTGTTTCTCCTCTTTTGACCCATTTCTCTGCTTACTTGTGGTTTGCCGCTGCCCCTTCATCTCTGCTCAGCACACAAATAAGCATAGCGACAGAGACGAAACCACACATACAGTATTAACCAATTAACCAAAAGGGAGTGAGAGGACAAAAAAAAGAGGCAAGCAAGCACACCATGGTGTTTGCGATCCTTTCTATAAATGAGAACTTTAGGTTATTTGGATTAACGCACTAATACAAAGTTGAAAATATGATTATATTTTTTAATATCTGTTTATGAGACCTGGTAACAGTGGTATGGGGAACCCTGATTAAGGGGTTTATGATTCATACAACTAAAATGTTTGATTTGTGAATAACTGATCTGTACTCTTGTTTATTTCCCATTTAACGAGTCAATTTCATGTACTATCACGCAGGCCAACTTGCTATCGTCCCATCGCAATCTGGTTTGCAAAGCGGAAACGATCGCTCTCGGAGACCAACCATGTGACCGGGGCGAACATGTCACACTCTTTCTCTTCAATGATTGTCTGGAGGTGATTTCTATTTTTCGATTTTTATTATTTAAACATCACACATATTATTAATTAATTAATAATATTAAAATCACTATCTTAATTGTAGTTCCATTAATGTTCCTTCCCAAATCCAGGATTGTCCCCAGTTCAATTCTGAATAATAGTGTGTTTTGGTTTCGTTTCTAAATGAAAGAAAATTGTTAAGTTGCTGGGAAATATCCGTGATAGATGTTCCCTCTCGAAATAACCAGGGTTGACAGATAGATGGATAGATAGATAAGATTGGGGTAGACTTGAGGCTTCCCTGTCAACGGTTAATCAAAATACCACTTAGAACAATGTTGAGGAAGTATAACCACTGAATGAACGGATACATTCAGATGTCAAGTGAATACAAGAATAAGTGAATAATTCAATAAAGTATGTGATGATCAAAATACTCATGTGACGATTAATATAATAAATGAATACAGCTGGAAAACGCATGCAGTTATGACTCCATATTCAGTGACACATAATCTAATATAACCTCAACGATGTGTGGAATTAGTGGATGTGGTGGTTTACGTGATAAAAGGCCTACAGTGTTTTCGAACAAGCTGCCTCCATATCCTAAGAGTTTCGTTTCGGAAGCATTGTGTGTTGTATTTTTTTTTTTTTTTTAGCATTTTCCCCTCTAGAGTGACTTACCTGATTGCTTATAATCCTGGCCAAAATTGTTCCAACCTAAGAGAGGAGAAAGTTCTTCTGGGAAAGCTGCTTTGTCAGCAAAATCAAAAATGCAGAGGCAGCTTTTTTAGGCAGTTTTCACATCCGGGGTAACCTCCCTGCCTGTAAAATATGCTGTTAATATTCGTTCTAACCTGGGAGAGTGCCAAAATCGAAATTGCAGAGTCGACTTTTTTGGAGCATTCTTGTCCTATATAGTTCAACTGGCTGCAAGACAATGTGTTGAAATTTATTGTTGTTCTTGCCTGAAAGAGGTGAATGTCTTTCTAAAAAAAACTGTTGAGTCAGCACAACCATTAATGCTGTGTCATGTTTTTATTTTGGCATTTTTATCTCTGGAGCGACCTTTGAAACATAGTGATTCTTGCCCGGGAGAGTAAAATTTCTTTACGGGAATGCTGCTGAGTCAGCAAAACTAAAAATGCCAAGTCGGCTTTTTTCCCACAGTTTTAACATCCTGGGTATCCTACCTGACTGCCTGTTAAAGATGGTTTTGATATTTAATGCGGTGAACCACGAAGACGCTCACTTGTAGGCTGAATGATACAGTATAGTACAATATGAAAAACGAAGAAAAAAAATTGTAGTTGACATTGTTTTACTATTCTGGCCCTACATTATTTATTCACAAACAATGGGCGAAAATAGATTTTCATGTTGAATCTGTTAACATGGTTTATTTTAACAGTTGAGTGAATGCAGTTTTAAACCTGAAGCAACCCACAATGTTATACAGATTTTACACTGTCCTCTAGTAACCAGGGAGAGCATATAGTTTGCATTTATTAAAAAAAACATTACTTTTGGTAGAAATGACTAACTTAGAAACTCGTGTAGCAAGTATTTGGATAATATTATAATAGTTATGATGTTATTATGAAACGTAATCACTTTATTGATGTGCTTTGTATCAGTCAGACTCAACTGCTGGAGGGCAGGGAATAAAGACACAGGACAAGTACGTTGTGCAAAGATGTATGATGGAAGATAAAACTGTACAAACCTCAAACCCCCAAGAAATACAACCATCAAATAAACTAACTTAATGTACACAAATCTTTGTCTACAACTTCAAAAAAGACCAGTTCTCCAGTTGTAGTTTATGAACAACAAAGCGCAGTGTCCTTTGCTTTAAGGTGTTTATGTCAGGAGTCTCAAACCCAATTGACTTGAGGGCCACCGGAACTACGGTCTGGGTGAGATTGGGCCAGAAAAGTTCTGATTAAAAAAAAAAAATATTGTTCTCAAATATCTTTAACAGAAAAAGCTACACAAAATAAGATCTAAAAATAAAAATATCAAGAATTATTGTGAAAATAAATCAATCAGTAAAAAATGATTCCCTCTTAATCAGTGCTGGATTTTTTCCTTTGAGAGTACTGGGAAAATCGAATAAAATTGCTTTGAATGTGCTGGACAAGTGCTTGAATTTGTCCATGAAAGTAAGTACAAATCCGCTCTTCTGGCTTTCCTCAGTCCGATTTAATTGATGTTTTTTTTCAATGTAACTAGCCGCTACAAAAGCGTTGTCTGTTTTTGGGGGATGGACTTGTGCCCCCACCCACCTTGGCTGTTTGTATAACACTATACACCAGCCCATCATAGTCGCACACACAGTCAGGCCCACCCAACACACAATTCCCTTCCTAACGTGTCCTTTTGATAGCATTTACTGTATGTTGTCTGCTCAGAACACAGTACACGATACCTTGATATCAATGACATTAAAGGCGGTTTCAAATCCGTAAAGCAGTAAACCAGTGATAAACAAAACGCGGGGTAGCAAGGGGTGTATCTGTATTTTAAAATGACCTCAATGAACATATGATACTTATACTGAGTGTTTTGATGCATGCATATATGAAATTGTTTGATGTTATACTTGATGCAGATTGCAAGAAAGCGCCACAAAGTTCTCACTACTTTAAAGAGTCCACTGGGACAAACAAGACCACCACCTCAACTGAAGCACATCACTTTGATGCCACTGTCACAAATTCGAAGAGTTCTGGATTTGTGGGACACCGAAGGTGGGTTGAATGCATTTACATGCTCTTGAAATAAACGTAATTAAGTGGGCGAAGTTAGTTATTGGTGTATGTATATTCATCTGTTTCATTGTGGGATCAAACTCCATATGTAATTTTTTAAAATGAACCCTTTTTTTAAGTTCAACATTATTTTCAACTACTCAATGCAGAACATGCAGCACAGATGAAATTATTTCCTCTTTCCTGTGTGCAAACATGGATAGCTAATTATTTGGCCTTGACATTTTTTTTACTGATCTTACCCACCTGAAAACATTAAGTCTGGATCTGGCCCCTAGCCAAACTGAGTTTGAAATGCTTGATATTTCTTATATATATTTGAGAGAGAGAGTATTTCTCCGTCCCGAATTTACTTTAGCACACAAGCTTAAAGTTTGCCAGTATTTTTGAATGATCCTGATTTCCAATCCATTTCTTTTCCAGATTGTGTGAATGCCTTCGCTTTAGTCGTTCACCCACCGACTGAACAAGCGAACATGCTGTTCAGTTTCCAGTTGGCTGGAGAGGAAACTGTGAAAGCTGACTGGCTTCACACGCTTTGTCGACATGTAGCCAACACCATCTGCCGTACTGATGTGGTAACACTACGCACACATTCACACCTGTGAAATTCAAAACAGGATTCATTAACTAGAATCATGTAAAAATGAATGAAAAAAATACCATAAATTTTGTGGCGGCACTAAGGAAAACAGTGAGCTGCTCTTTTCCACAATGCATGCACCCCAATACAAGACACTGCTGTAACCTGTGGTATTATTAAAGGAGAAATTAGTTAAGGGGTTTGCCAATATTATACGGTACATATACAGGTGTCAGAAAACTTGCTTTGAAACTGGTTTGAAAAAACTTGCACAGGGGCTGGGCTATACAAATAAAAATAGCTGATTGATGTATTTAATTATTTGACTATGACGATAAAAAGTCTTACATATGATAGCTCAAAAGTACATGAGAAAAATAGATAACAAAGCCAATCCATTTTTCTCATTTGCATTCATTCACTCATTCATACCTGCACATGTTGTTTCATTGTCTATTTGTTTATAAAGAGACAATTTAAGCCAATTTCTTTTGAAACACACAAAATATACAATTAGTTATATTATTTTACAAATACATTAATGGCAAAATAATATCTCATTTTCAGCACTAAAATTGATTAGTTGCATTGAAAAACTCAATGCAACAGGGCTACTTTAGAAGTGTTTCTTTGCATACTTTGGCGACATCCAGTGGACATCTTATAAACCGCAGGTCATCGTTTGACTAGAAGCGGTTCTTTTTTCTGTTTCTCTCAGCATCGACTCGCGGGCCGAATTAAATCTGTTGGTGGGCCTAATACAGCCCATAGGCTGTAGTATGTGACCCCTATTTAAAAGCAGGAGCAAAATGGGAAGTTTAACACTCGTTTGTTAAATATGACAACATACTCACGATTATTTAACTTTTTAACCCCCGACACAAGTCCTCAATTTATACATCCAGAAAAATATTTACAACATAGTGCTTACAGACTCCCCTAAGTTATAACAATAAAAGTTGTTAAAAAAACATTAGTCCATTGTCCAGTCTCGCTGCTCTTATCACACTACTCCCCTACACCTACTCGCCATATAGGGCCACCTATACACACCCATTCGCCATGTACAGGAAGCAACACTAGGAAGTGGGGCTCCTTCGATATGTGGACAAAGATCTGATCAAAGCCACTCCTGCCATCTAATTGTGATTGATCGTACTGAAATCATTCCTAGGGCTTGTTGCTTTCTGATGAGCAGTGCCTAAACATTTATAATAGTTTTTTTTTTTTAAATCAAACAAGAAAAATATATTTTTTACGTTTTGGCACTCGGGACAATGCTTCTGATTTATAGGTTATGGCATTTTGCAAGATATGGCAGTATTTTGTTGTTTTTTTATCTTTGGTATGTGATGTCCACATCACAACCGGAGATCGGCCAAGCCTTTACATTATACTCCTGCACCACTTCTATCTTTTCTAGCTTTTCCTCCATATTTTTAATGGCCGATTACTGCTTTGGCTAATGTTAACATACGATCATTTCAGAGCTAACTTACAGTTAAACAGTAATTTTAAGCACTTATGACATGTTTGAGATTCAATCAATTCAACCTCAAAGTTGCCAGTTACTTTCGGGAGTATGTGAGTGTGACTTATTTTACTAGACTGGTGGGTTTCCAACGTGGTTTCCAGGGAACCTAGTAGCATCTAAGAACACCTCAGTAGCTCGCAGACAGATCCTGAAATTAGCTTACCACTGATTGGTCACAATGGTTTTCGCAAGATATCTCCTTTAAATTGGGGCACGGACAAAATGTTGGTTTTATCGGACATCTATGATTTCATATTGTATTTTCCAGACTCTAAGTCTCTGGAGTTTAAGTCGCACCAGCCTAAAAATGAATGATTAAGAATAGAAAAACATTTATGAGTTGCATTGAGTATAAGTCGCATTTTGGGGGGGGCATTCATTTGATAAAAACCAACACCTAAAAGTTTCTTGTCATCATGACAGGCAATTTGAAATAAAATAAAGAACGCAACATATTTATGTTACATGTACATGCATATCTTATACACCCTTGAATACGTCATTAACGACGTAACATAATAAGTTATTCGGATAACTAGCATAGAACATGCTTACCAAACTATCATTTTCACTCCAAATCCCTAAATCCAATAATAACTTCATCCTATGTGTCACTCTTACCAGTAACTCCTCCAACTGGGCACGATAAGCCACTTCCTTTTTCCTGCGACTTATAGTCCTGAAAATTCTGTACTTCTTACATGTAAATTATTTGTTAGAGTTGCAATTTATACTTCAATCTCATCAACAGAGTGACCTGATTCACTGTACAGACCCAGACACACTTCGAGTCAGTACCAAAGATATGGATAGCACCCTCAGCAAAGCCTCAAGAGCCATCAAGAAAACCTCCAAAAAGGTAAAAGAAATGTACACTACGCTCTAAAAATATGTTTGACCCAACCTTCTAAAATTGCTTTTTTTGCTTGCGCAGATTTACAACAACTAAAGCGAATAGATTAACTCAACTGACTTAAGTCACTTTTAGTACTTAATTTGGAATACGTGATTTGTTAACAATCAATAACATTGCTTCCTTTTGTTTTTAGTTTGCATGATGAAAATTATATATCCATCCATTATCTGCACCGCTTATCCTCAGTAGGGTCGTAGGGGTGCTGGAGCCCATCCCAGCTATCTTCGGGCAGTGGGTAGGGGACACCCTGAACTGGTTGCCAGCCATTCGCAGGGCACACAGAGACAGACAACTCACTTGCTCATTCACACCTAGGGACAATTTGGACCGGCCGATTAACCTGACATGCATGGAATGTGGGAGAAAACCGGAGTGCCCGGAGGAAACCCACGCAAGCACGGGGAGAACATGCAAACTCCACACAGAAGGTTGGATCTCATGACCTCAGAACTGTGTAGAACACGCGCTAGCCGCCGTGCTGCAAAAATTATATATAATATATACATTTTGATGGCTTCAAAGAGAGTGCATTTCCTGAGAGTTGCAGAAGAAGCCAAACCCTAAATTTCACTTTAAATTTGCTGTGTGTAAAAAAGTTGATTGTTTTATTTAGGCTTTATTTGATGTTGCAGTGAAAAAAAAATATTTTACTTTATATTTCGTATACTGTATTTGTGTCGTGTGTCTTTTAGGGATTCTGCTTGAATTTAAAGTTGCTTCGTACAAACGACTTCAAAGTTTAAGTTGGCTAAAAATTCCCTGTAGATTGAAACAATAATATAAGATAGTAGCATTGTACATATATTTTTAAAATAAATTAATTTAATGCATAATGTTTGATTATTATTTTTTATATGCCATTAAAAAGCTAATAAATCTGAAGAGCTGTTTGTTTCGGTGAGGTAAGCCAAAAGAGCTAGTTCTGTAAATAGAGCTGGAACTCGCACCACAAAGTTGCACGATACAAAAACCTCCTGTAAAGTGTAAACTATTGAACAACCAGCATCCTGTCGTAGCAGCAATCACAAAAGCAGGGGCACTAATATTTAATACTGTCATTTACCAAATCTCCAATATTTGTATTACATTAAATTAAGTTGAAAACTCCTATAGGTGATTTTGTCTGTTTACGTGCCGATACGATACCTTAAAATAATACGGCATTGCATCGGAACAACACTAGTTATTTTAGTCTAATTAGATGATGAGCAGATTTATTTTTGCATTTAACTCCTGTCTTTTGTTTTGTGGGTGCGGGTCTTTTGCTGTGTCATTGCGTTTTGTAACTAGTGTATCTATTATTCAATAGTTTACTAGGGCTCACACTTTCATCATAGAACTAGCCTCTTGATTTTCCTCTGAAAATGCAACTGATCAATGTGTTTGCATTTAAAATGTACAAGATTTTCTTTACCGTCCACCCACTAGGGTATCACAAAATTCTATGGGAAACACTGTAACTGATTGTATTTTTGTGTCTAGGTAACGCGGGTATTTTCTTTTACAAAGACTTCAAAGCGCGTACAGAAGGGGTTTATGTCCAACATCGAAGATGATCAAAAACAACTAAGCTCTAAAAGCCACAGAAGCTCATCATTGACTGTAAGTCTTTTTCTTTGTGCTTGTGTTAAGTGTATTGTACTCTCAATTATATATTAAGTGACTGAGAGTTGCCAAAGTTATTTTGATGCCTTTAGTGCTTACTGTAACTAGAAATAAAAACTCTGAAGACTGCCTATCCACCATTGAACTATCAACTGTATTCTGTTGATGTTATTCTGCTGGATGCAAAACACATTTTGATTGGTCCTCAATGGTTTCTACTCCTATAAGCGACAGCCCTATATTAACTCATTCAATGTAAGACATTTTTCTCAAATTGGGAGAGACAGACACTTTTTTTTTTTTGACTTATTTTGAAGGCCTACAGAATTTATTTCTGGAGATAATTGATTGATTGACAATTTTGATATTTTTCCACTGGTTATTATATACACGCTACAATAAATTGAAAATCAACAGCTTTAATAAACAATTGACATAACAGAAGGGAAAAAAACAAAGGCAGGAAAAAGCCGGTGCTTATCTCAGTCCTGTCCCCTAGACCACAAAAACACATTTTTTTAGTCATGTAATCAGATTTTTATAACGAGGTATTTTGAGTAACAGGACTCACATCTCATCATCACACATCATCTCCATCAGTATAATCATGTTTAGCATAATATGTAGATTTTATGTACGCTTTGACATTAAATCTAGGTTTAAAAAACACTTCTATTCTATAGAATACGGATAACCTATATTTTAGGTTTACAATATCTGTGTATTATTTATTGTTGCAACATCCATTGCAGCCTGGTCATCCTGGAAGGAAGGATTACCTCATGTGCGGTCCCTTCTCAAAGTTTCTTCATTTTCCTCATGTTGAGGTTTTTGAGTTTTTCGTTACCCTCGTGTAGGTTTTAGGTAATAGTCTGGTTTGCAATAATCTTTGGACTGTGCAGCCCTTTAAGAATCTTTGTGATTAAGGGCGTCACAAATAAACATGACTTTTACATTCGGGGCCCGAATGTAAAACGCTCTCGAACCTGCGGATCTCTTCTTGGCTCTTGGGATCACTAGTAGACCAGCATTTTCAGAGCAAAGGCTCCGGACCGGAACATAGGGGGAAATTTAATCTGCAAGATATGAGGGAGCAAGTCCATGCATGATTTTGCAATGTAGGTTAGCTAAAGTCGGGGTAGTGTGATCAAACTTTCTTGTCTTAGTTAAAAGCCTCGCTGCAGCATTTTGTACCAGCTGAAGGCTCTTGATTTTGGACTTCGGGAGACCGGAGAGTAGTGCATTACAGTAATCGAGACGGGAGGTAACAAACGCAGGAATTCTAATCCCCACGTCAGACTGGGACAGCATAGGGCGAATTTTAGCAATGTTGCAAAGATTGAAAAAATATGTTCTAGTAATATTCTTAACTTGTGTTTGGAAGGACAGAGCGGGGTCAGATGTGACACCTAGATTTTTGAATGAGTCATTCTGGCTGATATTACATTTGTCAATATTCAGAGCAGTTTTTGAGAACAAGTCACAGCATTTTGATCAACCAATAGATGACATTTTGGTATTTTCAGGGTTGAAGCGCAAGAAGTTGAGTAACATCCATCGTTTTATCTCAGTGAGGCAGTTCGCCAAATTTCCAGTTTAGTTGGGCAGATTCCTCCATCCGAAGATTTAGTTGAGTGTCATCTGCGTAGCAATGAAAACTGATATTATACTTATGAATAATATCACCTAATGGAAGCATGTAAATGCTGAAAAAGGGGGCCAACTACTGAACACCGCGGAACACCACATGTAACACTAAAGGGCTCACATGTCATTTCACCCTATTTAATACAATACATCCTATCTGAGAAGTAGGATCTGAACCATAAGAGGACGGTTCCTGAGAGACCAACCCAGCCAGTTTATTAAGATATTATGGCCCACCCTGTTCAAGGCAGCACTAAGGTCCAGCAGCAGCAACAGTGATAAAGTCCTTTGCCAGTAGAAGATCATTGCTTACGTTAACCAGGGCTGTCTCAGTATATTGATTGGCCCTGAATCCTGATTGCGAATAGAATAGAATCAAAAAGATAATTCTCAGATACAAATACATTCAGCTGCTGTGCCACGATTTTTTCAAGTACCTGTGTGTCTTTGAAAGAATAATGCCTGTTATAACTTTGCTAAATTGAATATTTTATTGTCTTGTTAAGTTATCGTACTTATTACTGCCGTTTTTCTTCCAGAGCCTGGAAGTCCCTTGCCAGCAACAACGGTGGTTGACACTGGATTCAGCAGGACGCAGTAACCAAAGAACACACTTCTGAAGCTTCGATTGCTGATTATTAATGTACGTGTATCGGTATATATGTATATATATTTCTACAGTTAAAAAAAAGTACTGCACACTGCTTGCCTTTACAAGATTTTATCCAGAACAAATATTGTGTGCCGCCTCCAACATCATCACATTGGCTCAGGAATAACCTGCCCACTCTCAGATGTGACTGAATAGTTTTCAGTAACATTATTATATTTTTAAAGCCAAGTTTTTTTTTTAGATGCAATTTAAACCGTGAAAATGTGATAGAAGTGTACAAAAATGTCTGGCAATAAATAACAATATAGAGGAAACATATTCTTATTGATATTGATTTAACATGGGTTATATGCAACAAGACTTCTTTCAAGATCTATTATCTCCTATTGGTGACACTTTAATGCAGAGGTGGACAACCCTGGCCTCGAGGTCCACATGTACTGCATGTTTTTGAAGGTTTATCCTCTTTGACTCAGGTGATTCCTATCTCCAGGACTACTACAAATATCTATTAAGATGTTAAATATTTCTGCTATATCTCTGAAACCATGAACACCTTAATACAAAGGTGGGCAACCTGGTCCTTGAGGACCGCATTTCCGGCATGTTTTATAGAGATTTCTCTTCTGAAACTCAGGTGATAAAAATGATCTCTTGGTTCATGTTCCTGGTGACTGGCATCACCTGAGTTGAAGAGAAACCTCCAAAAAATATGCAGGACATGCGGTTCTCAAGGATCCGGTTGGCCACCTCTGCCTCAATATTTACAAAAAACTTACAATGTTCGAGGCTTGAATCATTCCTGAGGGTTCTGTGAGACATTGGGTTCATCCAAAAGGTTTCTCACTGAAAAAATGTTGGTTCCTGAAGCCCCGTCTCAAATTGGAGGGGACCTTTTCAGTGCCAATGAACGTAAGAGTTGTTTCTTATGGCTGTCTTACGCTCATCAATAATTAGCTTTAGATTACGCTTAGTCTGACCAACATACATTAAGATACATGGGCATATTAGCATATAATTCACATGAGTTGTTAAACAACAGATTGTTTGTTGTTTTATTTCTGTCTGTTATGTAGATGATTAAATATTTTTGCATTTTATCCACAACAGTAATTCCCAAATACCCCTTCTCAGACTGTTCTCCCTTTGTTTAAATCGTGCCACAATTTCCTTTACCTCATAATACTGGTCATTATTGAAACTTTTCATTCAATCTAATGAATTGTTCATAAGGAATCAATTTAATGTTCTGGATGGAAGTTACTAACATTTGAGGTTGTGATTCTGTCCGTGTCTTTGTTATGTAGAGGTGTCGTTCACATTCACAGTGATCAATAGGGCTAAAACAGAGGTGGGCAACTTGATCCGTGAGGGCCACATGTCCTTCCACATGTCCTGCCTGTATTTGAAGGTTTCTCTTTTTCAACTCAGGATAAACAGAATATCAGCTTGTAATCAAGCTGATAAGACCCTCTGAATGATCCTGCTGGAATCTCCTAAGTTAAAGAAGAGAAACCTTCCAAAACGGGCAATCCTTGAAGCCCAGGTTGTCCACTAGCACCTGAGTTTACTGAATCACCTGTGTTGAAGTAGAGAAACCTTCAAAAACAGGCAATCCTCGAGGCCCAGGTTGTCCACTAGCACCTGAGCTTACTGAATCACCTGAGTTAAAGAAGATAAACCTTCAAAAACAGGCATTCGTCGAGGCCCAGGTTGTCCACTAGCACTTGAGTTTACCAAATCACCTGAGTTAAAGAGAAACCTTCAAAAAACATGCGGCCCTCAAGGACCTGGTTGCCCACTAACACCTGCGTTCACTGAATCAACTGAGTTGAAGAAAAGAAACTCAATAAAATGCGACCCTCAAGGACCAGGATGCCCACCAACTTGGGTGATACAAATTATCCTTGTAACAACCTGTCAGGATATGTTTAACAATCCTTGGGATTGCAATAACCTGAGTTTGAGAAGAGAAACCTTTAAAAACACAAAGGACATGCAGCCCTGGAGGACTTGGTTGCTCAGCACTGACTTAGAGGTTCAGTCAGTGAGTTTTTATCTGCAACAATTGGCCTCAATTGGATGCACTCACCTTTTGTGTGATTTTGGATCAGAATAGAAAAGGTGTTGTATGTCACGGTTTATATTGCATCTAAAAAACTTTTAAAACATGATCATTTGACTGAATACTTTTTGATCACACCTGAGAGTGGTCAGGTGTTTCCTGAGCGAACCTTTTGGAATGTGTCGTTTATTCTGAATAAAATCTAGTAAACCCCGCACTCTCATGTTAGTTAGGTTGTCATCACCCGGAAACAGTGGATTATGTGTATTTGACCTTATTTATTGTTGTCATTGCTTTTTCTGTAACTTAATGATTGGGTCTATATTAGTTTTATGGACGCTGACCTAAACTACTGCGCAATACGACAAATGCGGTAAAACAAGAGTACAATATTTTGAGTTCTTTCTCATTCAAGCACTCTGACCGTATGAAGGATAGCTGTTTTTGCTACTTTACGTGTTACATATTAATATATTCAATTTGTCCAGTAACCATTTAATGACTTATAGCAATCTAACATGTTTTGAGAACTATCAACTCCCATTACACAGTTCTTTTATCAGTAATATGTACATTTTTGACAAATTCCATGGCTGCCATTGCTGTTAATCATTTGTTTCTGAATCTAAAGTGATGATCATTCAATAAACCATGTTTTTAAACAAAGGAATCAAATGTTTCTACAAATCAATTTTCGATTAATTCAGAGAACTGGGGTAACGATGGAAAGGGAAGATATCGCACAAGAGCAGATATTAAGTTCTGCACATGTTGAAACAAATATTTTCCCATTTTTCCTCATAAAACAGCTCAAGTTCTTTAACGGGATACCCAAATTCTAAAACATACAAAATGTGAAAAAATAGTACATGTTTTTGGCTATATAATATATATATATATATATATATATATATATATATATATATATATATATATATATATATATTCCGAGATAATGCATTTTGAAGACACCGTGTCTCGCCTTGGACTTCTGAGTTGTGACGTCATGTGAAGAACACCAGCATTACATGTCAATTAGTCAAAAGTGTTTTAAGCTAAATTTCGGTAGTTTTTGTGGAAAATACTTGGGCGTTGTGGCAAAAGCAGCACACAAAGAGCCAACAGCGGCAAAACCAGCTGGGAAACGGTTGGCTAGCCGGCTGCTAAAAAGCGCTACCCGGGACCGATTGGCGGAAAAACGGGAGGCTGGCCGAACAAAAGCACGCAGTAGGCAGCCAGGATAACCGGGATCCAACAACAAAAAAACAATCACGGCAACAAACAAACCCAACCGGGGAAAAAAACACTAGCATGACAGGCTAGCCCAGTGCCATTAGGGCTAACCAGGAAGCCTTCGAGAGCCTGCACGCTAACGGGGGAGCTATCCTGACAATATGGTATTAATTGCAAGACACATGACAAAATACACAAAATGAAAGGTCACAATCGCATAAATAAAAGGAGGCAAAGGCGAAATGGTCATACTCCTCCATACGGTGCGCAAAGTTCCAATTACTCCAAGCAAAAAAGAGTGCTAAGTACTCGCTGATTACGACAATCGGCATCTGTTTTTTAACAGGACCCCCATTGTTTTGATTTCTTATTGTCCTCTGGTGATGCCACAGCTTTAGTCAAGTCAAGTCATTTTTATTTGTATAGCCCTTAATCACAAAGAGTCTCAAAGGGCTGCACAGACCACAGATTATTGCAAACCACAGACTATTCCGACACCATCCCCTGATCTGGAACCAACATGAGGGCAAGGAAAAACTCAAAAACCTCAACATGAGGAAAATGAAGAATCCTTGAGAAGGGACTGCACATGTGGTATCCCCCTTTCAGGATTACCAGGCAAAGGATGTTGCAATTACAAATAATACAGAGATATTGTCCACAAAAAGTATAGGTTATTCATATGCTTTAGAGAAGAAGTGTGTTTTAAGTTTAGATTTAAACATTTCCACCCGGCCCTCTACGCTCCCGACCCCTCTAGCCCCTCCTACAGGTGACCAAAAGCACAAGATCCAGGATACAAGCAGCTGAGATGAGTTTCCTCCGCAGAGTGGCTGGGTTCTCCCTAAGAGATCAGGGGAGAAGCTCGGTCATCCAGGATAGGTTGAATGTAGATCCGCTGCTCCTCCGCATTGAGAGGAGCCACTTGAGGTGGCTGTAAGATCTTATTAGGAAACATGAGGTCCAATTGCAACTTTGAAAATTAATTTCTCGAGATCCACGGTGCGTGGAACATGTCTGCATGATTGTGGGGAGGAACATTACACGTTCTTTGACTAATTGTTAAATAGATATAGTCTTTTGGCGATATGGGTCTCTCTCTCCAGGAGTTGCTTCGCTATCTACCAGCCAGGCCTATAAAAGGCCTTCTCATGGTGAAACGTAGATATATGACCAACTGAGAGAGCAAAACTCAAATGATTCATTGTATATATTTACATCGATTCTAATTTCAAGTTTGTTGTCTTTCAATGTGCACATCCTCAGTTCCAGTCTCTACTTCATTCTAATCTTGATATATCCGGTTCTGTTTATTGTTTTGGTTTTCATTTTAAACTTATTACATTGTCTTAACACACCTTTGTGGTAGATTTTGCCAAATATTGAAAGTTGTTCTGAAAAAAAGGGGCCAAAAGTCATCACTCATAACATGTTTTCTGACTTTTTCATTGCCAAAATAACAAAACAAAAAAAATCCAGGTGGCCTGTATGACAATTAGTCAATAAAAAAGAGAAAAATGAAGAAAAAATAAAGCAAAAAAAAAAGGAGAAAAAAACTAGGGGAACAGAAACAAAAGAAAAGGAAAAAGAAAAAGCGAGACAAAATAGAAAACTGGGGGGGAAAACAAAGCAAGAAAAAAACAGCTGGGTAAAAAAGAATGCAAGCAGAAAAAATATGAGGCAAAGCAAGAAAAATTATTTTAAAGCTAGGAGAAAAGAAACAAAAAAAATGGAAAACATTATTTAAAAAAAAAAAAAAAGCAGATCTGTATATTACTTATAATGTGATAGTCTGCACAAAATAAATGAAGATGTTTTTTAAAAAATCAATGATTCTACTAAAATATAATATTTATTTTTTCCATCATGCCATGAACTTTTAACTCATTTAAACTATTTTAATACCAAGCAACTTTAAACAGGAATCCCTGCACGACACAACAATATGTTTATTCAAAATATTGCCTTTTAGGTGCAACAACAGATAAACTACGAGAAAAGAATAAACTGTACATTTTGAAAAAGGCTGATCGTAAAACGCATCCCTGAAAAACATTGGAATCGGTGCTGAGCAAACAGATTTGGGGTGTAATAATAGTTGTGCATTTGATATGCCTCAATGAGTGGCACTGGTTCTTAAATCAGTATTTTAAAGTCAATATCAACACGATATTGAGTAAATGATAGTAAACGTGCAAATGAGCTGGAGGGGGGGGGGTCAACGGAGGAGATTGTCCCTGCTCTTAAACTGGTGGCCGCACCTTGTACGTAACTTTCGTTAAACATTTATCTAGATGGTAGTGTGCCCGCTTTGAGACTGGGAGGTCGCTGGTTCGCGCCTCGGCCGAGACATACCTAATTGGTATAATGGCGGCGCCCTCTGTTGGCTGCGGCTGCATCGACTCGCTACAACGGGTCAGGTGTATCGACATTTCGCTCTGTGTACATTGTTACAAAGAATGACAATACAAAGGAAATTATTATTATTATTATTATTATCTGCTTGACCAAGATTCCAAAAACACTTGACAGTTTTGGCTTCTGTTGTGTTGTCAAACATAAGTCTGACTGGACACATATACTGAGCAATGTTCCCTCTAAGCTGCGCGCGTGCGCAATTGCGCACTGCTCACACATTCTCTGCGCACAAGAAAATCTAGCCGGCGCACAAAAATGAGGGCTTAAAATTACTAATTAAGAAGCGACTTAAGTCAAAGTTACAGTGCATGAAGGTAAAAATACACGGGTTCCCTTGACGTTGTGTCCTAAATGCGGTATTTTGAAGTCGAGTCGAAGGAGAACGAAGTTGAGTAAAGTCAGTAGAGTTTGTCGAGAACCGGCTTCTTCGGCTCGGCTCACTAAAGAGAACCGGCTCTTTCGGATCCCAAACGGCTCTTCAGATGGTTTTTGCTTCTTTGAACCCCACACGACCAATTGTTATGTAAAATTGTGCACAAAATGACAAGGGGAAGGGGGAAATCGAACAAAAAAGAAAAAAATACCAAAATGAAAAAGTAGTGAAAAGCTGAGGACAAAAAGAAACAAAAGAAAGAAAAATTCAGAAAAAATTCAGAAAAAGAGAAAATAAAGAAGTAAAAAAAAAAAAGTAAATAGAGAACAAAAAGAAAAAAGAAACAGCTAGGAAAAAATAAACACAAGGAGATTTTTTTAAAGGAATTTTAAAAAAAGTAGGAAAAAACACAGAAAAAGAAGAAAAAATTTGTGTTGCATTCAAAAAATTTCCAATGATATCAAGTGAATCTTGTTGCCAAGATTGTACTTCCACTAAAAAATTTAAGTAGAGTTCTGTATCTTACAACCGACTCAATAATCCCCCAAAAATGTTAATATTATGCGACAAAATATGTCAGGAAATGGAAAAGAAATGGATATCTTGTGAAAGAATTGTAAGAACAAACGACCTTTTCAATAGTACACGAGTCAATTCATTCAAAAGAGAAAAATAATTTTGCATTGCCGAAAACTCAGCAAAATGTAACTTGATGTCAAGTTTTGGACATGTTTGATAATAACTCAGTTGCCACACTTGGGATTGCGGTTGCTCACTGTTGTTTCAAGCGTTGCTCACCGACTTTGTGTGAACGCTCAGACCCGTAAGGAAAATTACAGGGAACATCGATACTGAGCATGAAAAATACATTTTTCTTGCCGAAAAATCTGGTGTTGCATTCAAATCATTTGCAAATATATCAAGTCAATCTTTTGCCAACCTTGTATTTCCACTAAAATGGGAGATTTAATACAGTTCTGTATCTTGCAACCGACTAAACAAATTTACAAAATGTAGCAAAAGGTACTTTTTGAAAAACGGAAATTAGAGCGCACGGCGTGGCACCGAGGGGTCGCAGATTCGATTCCCGGCTTTTTATGTTATAAATTCAGATTTGCTGAGGGTGATGTGACCTCATATTCAAGCAGTGTCTGAAATAACGTCTGGCTGGACGCTTAAGGGAAAAGAAAAAGCTTGAAGATTTTCTTTTTCAAATCAAACGTTTGCTTTATTCCGATTTCAAAATCTTCGTTCGGTTTGGGAATTTCGGAGTTTCGGTTCGTTTGGCAATTTGCATACTCGGCAGCCAATCAGAAACCTGTATGCATCGAATAACTTCCTGCTTCCGGACTTTCCCGAGCTTTATAAGGTCGTGCATTTGCATATCCTTTTCCAAAGTAGACGCAGAGATCACAAGAAAAATGGAGAAGTGGTTAGGAATCAAGCCGAACCTCAGCCCCAGAAGAAATACAGTGGAACCTCGGTTCTCGACCATAATCCGTTCCAGAACCTTGTTCGAGAACCGATTTGTTCGATCGCCAAAATCATTTTTCCCATTAAAAATAATGTAAATCGTTTTAATCCGTTCCAACACCCTGAATGTTTACCTTGAATGTTTAACGGAAACTAAAAGCTAACTCAGGCTAATCGTACGTCCGCGTTATCGTAATCTTCCGTACGAAAGGTGACGCTAACATGAACGTGTAAAAATAAAAAAAATCAGGTCGTTTACAAGTCATTTAGCACCCGGGTCTCCACAACAAGTGGTGAGCGGTGCATTTGAAAGGGGGCTCCGTTCCAACACCCTGAATGTCGGGCTCCGTTCCAACACCCTGAATGTTTACCTCGAAAGTTTAACGTAAACTAAAAGCTAACCCAGGCTAATCGTACGTTCGCGTTATCGTAATCTTCCGTACGAAAGATGACGCTAACATGAATGTGTAAAAATAAAAAAAAACGATAAAGAAAAGAATTATGAATAGGATTTCTTACCTTTGTGGTGGTCAGCAGAAGGCGCAGGTGGACGGTGGGGTATTCCCTAGCAATATCAGACACTCCACCTCCTTCATATTTTGCTATTATTTTTTTTCTTAAATGCAATAGTTGTACGCACTACTTTTCTTTTTTTCACCTGTAGTAACTTTGCTGCTTGCACTGACTTTCTTTGGAGGCATAATTAGGGGCTAAAACACTTCCTACACCTATATTAAAAGCGGAAGCAAAACGAAGCACGTCTGCACGCGATAACAGTCGGTCACGAAAAGAGCCATCTACACCCGTACGCCGCTCAGCATCGCACCCTAGCGTACGCACTCACGCATTACCGGCGTTCGAACTCCGATTTTTTTGACCGAACAGCGAAGCAAGAATTTCTCGAAATTTTTGGTCGGACTCCGATTTGTTCGAACTGAGAGGCGTTCGAAAACCGAGGTTCCACTGTATTCAAAAGAAGCTAACAAAATGTTTGACGCTACAAAACGTAAGAGCATCGTGGAAAGAGGAGTTCATGTGGCTTGTAGCAAACATTGCATGAATGAAGATGAGTAAATCCAGGTACATACTGATGGCAGATGGAAAACAGCCATGTCATATACATGAATGTTGTAAGTAGATTTATAATAAACTTCATTTTAAAGTGTTGTTCTGTTATATATTCTGATGATCAATCCTTAATACTTTGCAACAATGTTTTTTTTGCGATGAGTCGTTTTATTGTGTTTTAAGTTGTGAAAAATGGGGCAGGCAACTTTATGGCTGGTGTTGGGAATTAATATTAAAATGTATCGTTTACCAAATTGTTCGATTTAGTTATTTGACTTCATTAACCAAACAGCACTTAACAATGCGCGCTCGTTTCTTGATAGAAAACATGAACAAGAAAGCCGACATTTTCACACGGGGGCAGATTTAATTTAATTAACAATTGAACTAAGTGAACTCCATCAAATACGGCCGAATTAGTGACGCTAGAGTCTCTGGGCAGCCTCTTCTGAAGTCCTCTAGCTTTTTTTCTCGGCCCACGTCTCCCCGCAAGATGGTGTGCCGACTCCTCCCAGAGGCGTGCCAACAAAGCCCAACGTGAGCTTCACAATCTCTGAGACGAGCGTCCCGATGTCTGTGGTTCTTCAAAACAACGGAGAGCGTTTCTCAAAACAATGCCTGAATCCTACGTCATCAGGGCCACGTCTCCCCGCAAGATGGTGTGCCGACTCCTCCCATAGGCGTGCCAACAAAGCCCAACGTGAGCTTCACAATCTCTGAGACGAGCGTCCCGATGTCTGTGGTTCCTCAAAACAACAGAGAGCGGTTCTCAAAACAATGCCTGCCACCTATGTCATCAGGGCCACGTCTCCCCGCAAGATGGTGTGCCGACTCCTCCCATAGGCGTGCCAACAAAGCCCAACGTGAGCTTCACAATCTCTGAGACGAGCGTCCCGATGTCTGTGGTTCCCTCAAAACAACGGAGAGAGTTTCTCAAAACAATGCCTGCCACCTACGTCATCAGGGCCACGTCTCCCCGCAAGATGGTGTGCCGACTCCTTCCATAGGCGTGCCAACAAAGCCCAACGTGAGCTTCACAATCTCTGAGACGAGCGTCCCGATGTCTGTGGTTCCTCAAAACAACAGAGAGCGGTTCTCAAAACAATGCCTGCCACCTATGTCATCAGGGCCACGTCTCCCCGCAAGATGGTGTGCCGACTCCTCCCATAGGCGTGCCAACAAAGCCCAACGTGAGCTTCACAATCTCTGAGACGAGCGTCCCGATGTCTGTGGTTCCTCAAAACAACAGAGAGCGTTTCTCAAAACAATGCCTGCCACCTACGTCATCAGGGCCTTTCTGCGTCCGGATGTGCTGATTATCTTATCAGCCTTACGTTCCCGCCATTCCAGTAAACAATATTTCCTATCAGGGTGCCCTGAACTTTCACTGCTCATTGAATAAAGGCACAGTCAGTAAATGACTACAACATTAAACTCAATAAATGTAACTCGTATTCAATCGTATAAAATCCTTTATAGTCAAATGTATAAAATCCTTCACTGGGCTTGGAACTTTTCAGAGTTGTCTGCCCTGTAACTTTTTGTCATGAGTTTCAGACAATGATTCAACCCATGAGAACAATGTATGGTCTTCCTGACCTGCTGATAAAACCTAAGGTCCCAAACAGCATCCAGTCATTCTCAAACAGATATATCCTGTCACACACACTGTGAATCTCACCCTTGATCATTGTGTTTCAACTCATGATTCAGCTGTTTTCAATGATTGGTTTTCTGGTCATATCCTGCTTAACACTCTCACGACTGTTACTGCATAAAAAGGTAGAACTAATGGTTTCTTACACACATTCAACCGGTGTCCTTCTTGCAAGAAGAAAAAAAAGTCTCACTCTGATTCGAACTCGGACTTTTTTTTATTTCAACATGTGGGCGGACTGAACCAAAGTAATCGAGTTTTAGATCCTACAGCCACCTCAACTGGCTCCTCTCAATGCGGAGGAGCACTGGCTCTACAATCAACCCATCCTGGATGACCGAGCTTCTCCCCTGATCTCTTAGGGAGAACCCAGCCACCCTGCGGAGGAAACTCATTTCAGCTGCTTGTATCCTGGATCTTGTGCTTTTGGTCACCTGTAGGATGGGCTAGAGCACAGGTGTCAAACTGGCGGCCCGCGGGCCAGATCAGGCCCGCTAAGGGATTGAATCCGGCCCGCGAGACAAGACTCAGAGAAGCACAAGAGAAAAACAAGCTGCAGGTTGAAACATGTCAACTTGATGTTGCCAAAGCCAGGTGCCCTGAACAAAGACACCGTACTTGTATTTCTTTCTTTCTGTCTCTCTCTCTCTTTTCCACCCCTTTACTCCCACTCTCTGTCTCTGTCTCTTTCACTCTCTGTGTCTCTCTTTTTCTCTTGCTTTGTTGCTCTTTGTTTTTTTCTCTCTCTGTGTCTTTCTAACTTCTTTTGCTCTAACTTCCTTTTTTCCTTTTCTCTCTTTTCTCTTTCTCTCTCCCTACCCTTCACGCTTTATTTTCTCTTTTCTCTCTTTCTTCTGTCTTTCTTTTTCTCTTTGGATTTCTTTCTTCCTCTCCCTTTCCTTTTCCCCTCTCTCAAGACTTTTTATCTCTTTTGTTTCTCACGCTCTTGCCCTCTCTCCTTTTCCCTCCCTCTTTCTCTTATTTCTTTATCTCTCTTTTTCTTTCTCTTTAATCCACTAGTCCGGCCCCCGACAGAATGTTTGTTCTATCGTGTGGCCCCCGAGTTAAAATGAGTTTGACACTCCTGGGCTAGAGGGATTGGGAGCAATGTTCCCTGTCATTTTCCTTACGGGTCTGAGCGTTGACACAAAGTCGGTGAGCCACGCTTGAAACAACAGTGAGCAACAGCAATCCCAAGTGTGGCAACTGAGTTATTATCAAACATGTCCAAAACTAGACATCAAGTTACATTTTGCCGAGTTTCCGGCAATGCAAAATTATTTTTCCCTTTTGAATGAATTGACTCATGTACGATTGCAAATGTCGTTTGTTTTAACAATTCTTGCACAAGATTTCCATTTCTTTTTTCTCCTGGTATCTTTTGTCGCATAATAATACTAATAATATTTTTGGGGGCTTAGTCGGTTGCAAGATACAGAACTGTATTTAATCACATTTTTAGTGGAAGTACAATGTTGGCAACAAGATTGACTTGATATAATTGGAAATTATTTGAATGCAACAAACCTTTTCCTCTTTTCCCCTATTTTTTCTTCTTTTTTAATTCCTTTAAAAAAATCTTGTGTTTATTTTTTCCTAGCTGTTACTTTTTTCTTTTTGTTCTCTATTGACTTTTTTATGTTTCTTTCTTTTCTTTTTTTCTGGCTTTTTTCTAAATTTTTCCTTCTTTTTTTCTCTTCCCTTTGTTTCTTTTTTTTTCAGCTTTTCACTACTTTATCATTTTGGTATTTTTTTCTTTTTTCTTCTATTCCCACCTTCTTTTAAGTCATTTTGTGCATAGTTTTACATAATATTTGGTCATGTTGGGATTAAAGAAGCAAAAACAACCTGAAGAGCCGTTTAGGACCCGAAAGAGCCGGTTCCTTTTAGTGAGCCGAGCCAAAGAAGCCGGTTCTCGACAAACTCTACTAACTTTACTCAACTTCGTTGTACTTCGACTCGACTTCAAAATACCGCATTTAGGACACAACGTCGGGGGAACCCGTGTATTTTGACCTTCATGCACTGTAACTTTGACTTGAGTCGCTTCTTAATGAGCAATTTTGAGCCCTCATTTGTGTGAGCTGGCTAGATTTTCTTGTGACCTTTTTCTAAGAAAAACTATCTTAGGGTCCATTAAACTTTTAAACGATAGATAACAATTAAAAACATGCGTAGTTCTTCCATGAATTCCTCCAAACTCCGGGTAGTGTTGCTGCTAATGTGGAAATAAGTACCGCTTCATTCTCTTAAAAGCGTCATCTTTGACAGTATTTACCGAGTGATAAGTGGATTGGAAGTAAAGTTGATTTTGTGAACAGAAGAAATAGATTTTTTACCCATAATGCACCGTTTGTTGTTTGGATTCAGTGGGGGAGGTTTCTCTACTCAAAGTCCCTCATTTGAGTCGCTTTGAAATGTAAATCTAAAATGGCCGAAGCTCTTAAAGTCAACTTTTTTTGGAGTTCATGGGAAAAAAAAGGAGATTATTGAGCATTAAAGGAAATTTCATTTCAATTTTAAAGCTCATTTTGTTTAAAAAAAAAACATGTATATGTAACCGCGGTGTACCCGTCCCACCAAAGATCCACATTCACGCTGGACTGGATGATGAGGTTTTTATTATTACAGTTTCTGCAAACGGATGAGTCACAACATTAGCTTTTCTGCTGGCTTTGATCTCTTTGATCTCATTGCAGTTCTCTCCGGTAAGACTGCCAACAAAGCATATCAAAGAGCTTTCTTTTCACTTTACATAGAATACATTTTAGAATATCACAATACATTTTTACATCTTTACATTTTAACAAGAGATGGTATAGTGGCTTTTTAACGTTTACAATGAATTCAACATATTTTTCTTTAGTCTGAATTTTAACCAACATCATCCTTTTTTAATGTATATGAGAAAATAGAAATAAAAACAATGAGTATAAAAACGGGTACAATTTACCTGCAAATGGATGAGTCACAACATTAGCTTTTCTGCTGGCTTTGAACTCTTTGATCTCTACAAGGGGAATTCATATTTAGTAAAACAGAAACAAAACGAAAACAGCTTGACTTTTACCTTTTTTTTTTAAATTTGATTTCTTATCCCCATTAATCTCTTTTCTCTCTTTCTCTTTCTTTAATTATTTTTTTTCTATTTCTTAACATAAATATGACCCTCTCACTCTTTTTCTCTTTTTTATTTGTTGTTCTTTTCACATGTGCCCTGCGACTGGCTGGCAACCAGTTCGGGGTGTCCCCTGCCCACTGCTCGAAGATAGCTGGGATGGGTTCCAGCACCCCCGTGACCCTACTGAGGATAGGCGGTGCAGATAATGGATGGATGTTCTTTTCACTCTCTCTCATTCTCTATCTTGCTCTCTCTTTTGTTTTCTCTCTCTCACTCTTGTTTTTTGCTTCTCTCTCTTGCTTTCTCTCTTGCCCTGTCCCTTCTCTCTCTCTTGTTCGCTCTCTTGCTCTCTCTTTCTTTCTCGATCTATCTCTCTGTCTCTCTCTTGTTATCGCTTGTTCTCTCTTTTCCTCCCTCTCTTTCACTCTGGCTCTTGTTCTCTCTACTGTACTTTATCCCTCTCTCTTGTTCTCTCTACTGTACTTTTTCTCTCGCTCTCTTGTTCCCCATCTTTCTTTCTTGCAATCTGTCTTGCTTGTTCCCTCAAATGCTCTCTTTCGTGTTCTTTCTCTCTCTTCCATTCTCTTCCTTGCTCTTTGTCTCTCATTCTCTCTCTCTCTCTCTTGCTGTCTGTCTCTCTCTTCTTTTCTTTCTGTTTCCCTAGTTCTCTCTCTCTCTCTCTTATTTTCTTTCTGTATCCCTTGTTCTCTCTTTTGTTCTCTCTCTTTCTCTTGTCCTCTCTCTTGCTTGTTCTATCTCTTGTTCTCTCTTGTTCTTCCTTTTTCTCTCTCTCTTTCACTCCCTCTCTTTTTCTCTACTGTTCTTTATTTCTTGCTCTCTTGTTCTCCATCTTTCGTTCTTGTAATCTGTCTTGCTTGTTCCCTCACGTGCTCCCTCTCGTGTTCTCTCTCTCTTTCTCTCCCATTCTCTCCCTTGCTCTCACACTCTCTTGTTATCTTCCTCTCTCTCTTTGTCTTTCTCTCTCCCTCTCCCAACCATTCTCACACTTGCTCTCTCTCTCTTTCTCTTTTGCGTTTTTCTTTCTCTCTTGCTTTCTCTTTATCTCTCTCTTTTCTTTCTGTTTCCCTTGTTCTCTCTCTCTCACTATTCTTTCTGTTTCCCTTGTTCTCTCTCTCTCACTATTCTTTCTGTTTCCTTTGTTCTCTCTCTCTCTCTCTCTCTTGCTTTATTCCATCTCTCTTGCTTTCTCTTTATCTCTCTCTCTCTTCTTTCTGTTTCCCTTTTTCTCTCTCATGTTCTCTCTTGTTCTCTATCCATTCTCTTGTCATCTCTCTAGCCTGTTCTCCCTTTGCTTTCTCTTTATCTCTCTCTTCTTTCTGATTCCCTTGTTCTCTCTCTTGTTCTCTTTCTCTTGTCCTCTCTCTTGCCTGTTCTCTCTCTTGCTTTTTCTCTCTATCTCTCGTTTTCTCCCCTGCTCGTTCCCTTATTCTTGCTCTTTCTCTCTTGTTCTCTATCTCTTTCTCTTGTCCTCTCTCTTGCCTCTTTTCTCTCTTGGTTTTTCTCTCTATCTCTCGTTTTCTCCCCTACTCGTTCCCTTATTCTTGCTCTTTCTCTCTTGCTCTCTATCTCTTTCTCTTGTTCTCTCGCTTGCCTGTTCTCTCTCTTGGTTTTTCTCTCAATCTCTCGTTTTCTCCCCCACTCGTTCCCTTATTCTTGCTCTTTCTCTCTTGTTCTCTATCTCTTTCTCTTGTCCTCTCGCTTGCCTGTTCTCTCTCTTGGTTTTTCTCTCTATCTCTCGTTTTCTCCCCTACTCGTTCCCTTATTCTTGCTCTGTCTCTCTTGTTCTCTATCTCTTTCTCTTGTCCTCTCTCTTACCTGTTCTCTCTCTTGGTTTTTCTCTCTATCTCTCGTTTTCTCCCCTACTCGTTCCCTTATTCTTGCTCTTTCTCTCTTGTTCTCTATCTCTTTCTCTTGTCCGCTCTCTTACCTGTTCTCTCTCTTGGTTTTTCTCTCTATCTCTCGTTTTCTCCCCCACTCGTTCCCTTATTCTTGCTCTTTCTCTCTTGTTCTCTATCTCTTTCTCTTGTCCTCTCGCTTGCCTGTTCTCTCTCTTGGTTTTTCTCTCTATCTCTCGTTTTCTCCCCTACTCGTTCCCTTATTCTTGCTCTTTCTCTCTTGTTCTCTATCTCTTTCTCTTGTCCGCTCTCTTACCTGTTCTCTCTCTTGGTTTTTCTCTCTATCTCTCGTTTTCTCCCCCACTCGTTCCCTTATTCTTGCTCTTTCTCTCTTGTTCTCTATCTCTTTCTCTTGTCCTCTCGCTTGCCTGTTCTCTCTCTTAGTTTTTCTCTCTATCTCTCGTTTTCTCCCCTACTCGTTCCCTTATTCTTGCTCTTTCTCTCTTGTTCTCTATCTCTTTCTCTTGTCCGCTCTCTTACCTGTTCTCTCTCTTGGTTTTTCTCTCTATCTCTCGTTTTCTCCCCCACTCGTTCCCTTATTCTTGCTCTTTCTCTCTTGTTCTCTATCTCTTTCTCTTGTCCTCTCGCTTGCCTGTTCTCTCTCCTGGTTTTTCTCTCTATCTCTCGTTTTCTCCCCTACTCGTTCCCTTATTCTTGCTCTGTCTCTCTTGTTCTCTATCTCTTTCTCTTGTCCTCTCGCTTGCCTGTTCTCTCTCTTGGTTTTTCTCTCTATCTCTCGTTTTCTCCCCTACTCGTTCCCTTATTCTTGCTCTGTCTCTCTTGTTCTCTATCTCTTTCTCTTGTCCTCTCTTTTACCTGTTCTCTCTCTTGGTTTTTCTCTCTATCTCTCGTTTTCTCCCCTACTCGTTCCCTTATTCTTGCTCTTTCTCTCTTGTTCTCTATCTCTTTCTCTTGTCCGCTCTCTTACCTGTTCTCTCTCTTGGTTTTTCTCTCTATCTCTCGTTTTCTCCCCCACTCGTTCCCTTATTCTTGCTCTTTCTCTCTTGTTCTCTATCTCTTTCTCTTGTCCTCTCGCTTGCCTGTTCTCTCTCTTGGTTTTTCTCTCTATCTCTCGTTTTCTCCCCTACTCGTTCCCTTATTCTTGCTCTTTCTCTCTTGTTCTCTATCTCTTTCTCTTGTCCGCTCTCTTACCTGTTCTCTCTCTTGGTTTTTCTCTCTATCTCTCGTTTTCTCCCCCACTCGTTCCCTTATTCTTGCTCTTTCTCTCTTGTTCTCTATCTCTTTCTCTTGTCCTCTCGCTTGCCTGTTCTCTCTCTTTGTTTTTCTCTCTATCTCTCGTTTTCTCCCCTACTCCTTCCCTTATTCTTGCTCTGTCTCTCTTGTTCTCTATCTCTTTCTCTTGTCCTCTCTCTTACCTGTTCTCTCTCTTGGTTTTTCTCTCTATCTCTCGTTTTCTCCCCTACTCGTTCCCTTATTCTTGCTCTGTCTCTCTTGTTCTCTATCTCTTTCTCTTGTCCTCTCGCTTGCCTGTTCTCTCTCTTGGTTTTTCTCTCTATCTCTCGTTTTCTCCCCTACTCGTTCCCTTATTCTTGCTCTTTCTCTCTTGTTCGCTCTCTCTTTCTCTTGTCCGCTCTCTTACCTGTTCTCTCTCTTGGTTTTTCTCTCTATCTCTCGTTTTCTCCCCCACTCGTTCCCTTATTCTTGCTCTTTCTCTCTTGTTCTCTATCTCTTTCTCTTGTCCTCTCGCTTGCCTGTTCTCTCTCTTTGTTTTTCTCTCTATCTCTCGTTTTCTCCCCTACTCGTTCCCTTATTCTTGCTCTGTCTCTCTTGTTCTCTATCTCTTTCTCTTGTCCTCTCTCTTACCTGTTCTCTCTCTTGGTTTTTCTCTCTATCTCTCGTTTTCTCCCCTACTCGTTCCCTTATTCTTGCTCTGTCTCTCTTGTTCTCTATCTCTTTCTCTTGTCCTCTCTCTTACCTGTTCTCTCTCTTGGTTTTTCTCTCTATCTCTCGTTTTCTCCCCCACTCGTTCCCTTATTCTTGCTCTTTCTCTCTTGTTCTCTATCTCTTTCTCTTGTCCTCTCGCTTGCCTGTTCTCTCTCTTTGTTTTTCTCTCTATCTCTCGTTTTCTCCCCTACTCGTTCCCTTATTCTTGCTCTGTCTCTCTTGTTCTCTATCTCTTTCTCTTGTCCTCTCTCTTACCTGTTCTCTCTCTTGGTTTTTCTCTCTATCTCTCGTTTTCTCCCCTACTCGTTCCCTTATTCTTGCTCTGTCTCTCTTGTTCTCTATCTCTTTCTCTTGTCCTCTCGCTTGCCTGTTCTCTCTCTTGGTTTTTCTCTCTATCTCTCGTTTTCTCCCCTACTCGTTCCCTTATTCTTGCTCTTTCTCTCTTGTTCGCTCTCTCTTTCTCTTGTCCGCTCTCTTACCTGTTCTCTCTCTTGGTTTTTCTCTCTATCTCTCGTTTTCTCCCCCACTCGTTCCCTTATTCTTGCTCTTTCTCTCTTGTTCTCTATCTCTTTCTCTTGTCCTCTCGCTTGCCTG
Organism: Urocampus carinirostris; assembly: GCF_059441175.1. Classification (NCBI taxonomy): domain Eukaryota; kingdom Metazoa; phylum Chordata; class Actinopteri; order Syngnathiformes; family Syngnathidae; genus Urocampus; species Urocampus carinirostris. The sequence goes on from NC_142360.1 coordinate 29,079,978, forward strand.
TTCTCTCTCTTTGTTTTTCTCTCTATCTCTCGTTTTCTCCCCTACTCGTTCCCTTATTCTTGCTCTGTCTCTCTTGTTCTCTATCTCTTTCTCTTGTCCTCTCTCTTACCTGTTCTCTCTCTTGGTTTTTCTCTCTATCTCTCGTTTTCTCCCCTACTCGTTCCCTTATTCTTGCTCTGTCTCTCTTGTTCTCTATCTCTTTCTCTTGTCCTCTCTCTTACCTGTTCTCTCTCTTGGTTTTTCTCTCTATCTCTCGTTTTCTCCCCCACTCGTTCCCTTATTCTTGCTCTTTCTCTCTTGTTCTCTATCTCTTTCTCTTGTCCTCTCGCTTGCCTGTTCTCTCTCTTTGTTTTTCTCTCTATCTCTCGTTTTCTCCCCTACTCGTTCCCTTATTCTTGCTCTGTCTCTCTTGTTCTCTATCTCTTTCTCTTGTCCTCTCTCTTACCTGTTCTCTCTCTTGGTTTTTCTCTCTATCTCTCGTTTTCTCCCCTACTCGTTCCCTTATTCTTGCTCTGTCTCTCTTGTTCTCTATCTCTTTCTCTTGTCCTCTCTCTTACCTGTTCTCTCTCTTGGTTTTTCTCTCTATCTCTCGTTTTCTCCCCTACTCGTTCCCTTATTCTTGCTCTGTCTCTCTTGTTCTCTATCTCTTTCTCTTGTCCTCTCGCTTGCCTGTTCTCTCTCTTGGTTTTTCTCTCTCTCTCTTGTTTTCTCCCCTACTCGTTCCCTTATTCTTGCTCTTTCTCTCTTGTTCTCTATCTCTCTCTCTTGTCCTCTCTCTTACCTGTTCTCTCTCTTGGTTTTTCTCTCTATCTCTCGTTTTCTCCCCCACTCGTTCCCTTATTCTTGCTCTTTCTCTCTTGTTCTCTATCTCTTTCTCTTGTCCTCTCTCTTGCCTGTTCTCTCTCTTGCTTTCTCTCTCTATCTCTCGTTTTCTCCCCTACTCGTTCCCTTATTCTTGCTCTTTCTCTCTTGTTCGCTCTCTCTTTTTTTTTCCTCCCGCGATGCGTCCCTACCAGCTAAAAGGAGTTTGACGCCCCTGCATTAAAACATTAGTCGAAGAGGATCGTTTTGTTCTTTTTTTCTCCCCGCCAAGCGCATCGCGAGAGCGGACGGCGGTGGGGAAGGAATCCCCTTCATTTTTAATTTTTTTTTTCCCCCCCATTTTTTATTTTTTTTACTTCTCAGCATCATCGCCATTTGCCAATTCGTCCGCCGCTGTGTGCACCAAGCGCAGCTTCTTGCTCCCCGGAATAATCGATGGAACACAAACGACATGATTTTCAAGTAAACCAGACGGATAAAACAGCCATCGTTTGCCTCTGCTTTTCGCTTTATATGAAGCCATTTTTGTTGTTGTTTTTCGGAGGCTTTCGGAGGAAGGGGGCATTTTGTTTTCGCCTTCACGGCGATGTGGATGAGAAAGGCTCCATTTTCAGAAGACAATTGGGGAGCAGAAAGCGGGATGGCGACTCTTACATGGTAACTATGCCATTTTCTAACTCAAATACGCAAAAACGGACGTGGAAACGTGTAGAATTTGATGTACGTCAGGTGTTTTGGGATGGATTTTTTGTGTGCTCACGAGAGAAGCTAGCGATGCCGTGGAAGGATGGAGAAGATGACATCAAATCTGTGCCGTTTATTCATTTCACGATTACATTCCCTTTCTTGTTATTTTCTCATGTGTGGATTTATTTATTCTAAAAAGGATATTTTCATATGAGAGACGGGGCTCTTCGCGCCCCCCCTAGACATCCCCCCCATCCGCCTCGCATCCGATCTGATAGCGAAAACAGCAGTGTTCAATGAAGTATTTAAATAGGGATCTGAATCCTAAAGAAATTAAAGTTTTAGGGTATAGAAGATTCACTGCCTTAGCCTGGTTCTTGTCGAAACGTGTTCATTTATATATATACACACACACATATATATATATATGTTTACCCTGAAAAAACACATCCCCACTGTGAAACATGGTGGTGTCAGCATCATGCTTTAAGGTTGCTTTTCTCCAGCAGGGAATGAGAAGATTGATTTTATATATATATATATATATATATACACATACACAATATCTGCACCGCTTATCCTCAGTAGGGTCGCGGGGGTATATATCTATGCAGCTGAAGACCCTAAACAGGTGCATCTGATTCAGGGTGATACATGGAGTGCAGATGGACTTCTAATAAATTGTCAAAAAATCATGCATTGTGATTTCTAGATTTTTCTTTTTAGTTTACACCCACTGTGAAACCTGGTGGGGTCAGCATCATGCTTTGAGGTTGCTTTTCTTCAGCAGGGAATGAGAAGATTGATATATATATATATATATATATATATATACACACATACATGCATCTGATTCAGGATGATACACGGAGTGCAGGTGGACTTCTAATAAATTGCTAATAAATTGTGCATTGTGATTTCTGGATTTTTCTTTTTAGTTTATCTCCCTCACAGTGGACATGCACCTACGATGAAAACTTTAGACCCCTCCATGTTCAAATAGATATTTTTTTGACTATATATATATATATATATATATATATATATATATATATCCATCCATCCATCCATCCATCCATTATCTCTACCGCTTATCCTCAGTAGGGTCGCGGGGGTGCTAGAGCCCATCCCAGCCATCTGCGGGCAGTGGGCAGGGGACACCCTCAACTGGTTTCCAGCCAGTTTTATATATATATATATATATATATATATATATATATATATATATATATATGTACTCACACGACCAGCCCAAGCCTTTATGGGGCCCCCTATTACTTGATAATTTGCATACCTACTAGAACTCATTGCATGTTCTACTCCAGGGGTGGGCAACTATTTGGAGTCAGGGGCCGCATGTGACATGTTATACTTCTTTTATGAAACTGGTTTTGAAACGACCAAAATTACAGCAAAATACTAAATTAGGTCCCTGTTTTAAGCACTCCATTTGTTGTTTATTTTTGAAGTATTAATGTAGTTTTTTTTTTTGTATTTCTGAAGTCGGATTTTTATTGAAGTTCTGTAGTTTTTTGCTGTTACTGTAGTTTTAATTTTGTACTATTTTTGTGGTATTTCTGAAGTAATTTTTATGTAGTATTTCTATAGTAGTACTTTTTAGTATTTCTGGAGTACTTTTGTTGTATTTCGAATGTAGAGTTTTTGTTGTATATCTGTAGTATTTTTGCATTGTTACAGTAGCTTTATAATTATAGTTTTTTGTTGTATTACTGTAGTATTAATATTTTATATGATTTTGTACTATATCTGTTGTATTTTGTAGTATTTCCATATACGAATGTTTGTTGTATGTCTGTAGAATTTCTGTAGTATTTTTGTACTACAGTGTTACTGTAGTTTTATTTTTGTAGTATTTTGTGATATTTCCGTAGAAGAATTTTCGTAATTGGCTGTATTTCTGTTGTAAACCTCTTGTGGTAGTATTTTTCTTGAATAATTTCTTTCATAGTCTTTTATATTTATAGTATTACATATTTATATTTTTGGAGTATTTCAGTAGAAATATAAAAAAGTACAGGACAAAAAAAAGTATTTCTAAAGCGATATTTTAGTAGTATTTTTGTATGATTTCCATAGTAGTATTTTTGTCATATTTCTTAAGAATTTTTGTAATTTTACTGTAGTTGTCTTTTTTTGTGGTACTTTTGTTGTAAATAATTCTGTAGTAGTATTTTGTTATATAGAATTACTGTAGAAGTACTTTTGTAGTAATTCTATACTCATACGTTTTTTCAAAATGAAAGCAAAATAGCATTTGAGGTCCCTGTTTTAAGCTCTATATTTGATATTTAGTTTTTGTAGTTATTGTGTAGTATTTTTGTTGTATTTATGTATTTTTGAGCGGACACACAAAGCGAGAAAGGGGACCAAAAAGTGAACCACTCTTGGGGGCCCCCTACTGGTTGTGGGGCCCTAAGCAGCCGCTTCGCTCGCTTACGCCTTGGGCTGGCTCTGTATAGAGTATACGTATATGGTTTATTCTTACTGGTGCTGGGTCATTGTGATTTTCTGGTAAAATATTTTTTTAAATGGTTTACTGAGTCCATACAACTCTACTTCTAATAATTAAAGGTGTTGTCCAGAATTACTCTCTGCCACCATCTTCTGGCTTAAAGTCATGATTTCATCAACTACTTGCAATTCTTAAACGTGCTCGAATAAGCTCCTCTTTTTTCTGTTTTGGGGGGGTTGGTTTGGCGTTTGGACTGTATTTGAAACTGGCCTTTTCTTACTTTTACCATTTTTAGGCTACACTTAGAAAAAACTACAATGACAAGTATACGGTCACGCTCCGAGAAAACCAAAAAGGTTACGTCTGTAGCTAAATAGACATAAGACACATAAAAAAAAGCACGAACTAGGAGTCAATTTGATAATCAATGAATTTGTCGTGATTGCCAATCTGGTGCACCTGCGGCGGCTTGATTGGCGCCAACAGCCCGGACAGCTGATTGGTGGACACTCTCTTTTTAAACCCCTGGCTTCCCCTCAGTCTTTGTCAGATCGTTGCAAGCTGTTGTATTCCACTCAGTGAGCATTCCCGTCCGACTCCATTCCTGCTAAACCTTTCTCCTGCCTGATCTTGGTTTTTGACCCGTTTCTGGACCTGACTACGCCCGTTCTGCCTGCCCCTGTTACCTGACCCGTTCTGCTTCAGCCCCGGCCAAACGACTTACTATTCCCGCCTGTCTTCGTCTGACACGGAAGTGTCACTCCCGCCTCGCTTGCTCCTGTTTTCCGTCAGGCCTCGGATCAAGCAAGCAAGCCTTACTCTCCCACTCTTTTCAATAAAAAACTAAGAAACGTACGCTATTGAGTCCTGTGTCCGTTCTGGTCTCTGATAGAATTGGTCCATCATTCTTTTGATTAATCCATGAATTGGTCTTTTTAAAAACACATTTTTAATTCCCTCCCATATTTAAATAGTGACATTTTGGACGGATAGAAAAGTGCACAGCACAACAAAATACTCGATAAAAGAAAACAATAAAAAAACAAAAAAATCAAGTATTTGACAAATATTTTGAAAATAAACAAAAATGCTTACAAATGTAGGCTATACTGGCAGCACGGCAGTGCAGTGGTTAACGAGTATGCGGCACAGTTCTGAGGTCATGAGATCGAACCTTCCTGTGTTGAGTTTTTGAGTTTGCATGTTCTCCCCATGCCTGTGTGGGTTTCCTCCGGGCACTCCGGTTTCCTCCCACATTCCCCCAAAATATGCATGTTGGCCCTGCGACTGGCTGGAAACCAGTGTAGAGTGTTCCCTGCCCACTGCCCGAAGTCAGCTGGGATGGGCTCCAGCACCCCCGCAACCCTACTGAGGATAAGCGGTGCAGATAATGGATGTATGCTATACACATGCAAATATGAATCGTTTCCTACCACCTTATCCAAAGTTCATATTACATTTCGACTTATCGTTCGGAACAAAAACAAAGAAAGTGCAATTAATTAAATTCATATCCGCAGAAAAAAGATCAGAAATTTAAATTTACTTTTAAAACTGTTTTCAAGTCAAGACTTCCCAAAGTGCTTTACAGTGTGCTTCACATTTCCCAATAGCGGCCGTGCAGCCATGTAAGGCGCTAACCTGCATATTGGGGGTATTAGGGGTTCAGTGTCTTACCCAAGGACACTTCGACATGTAACACGGAGGAGCCGGGATTCGGTTGTTTTTTGTGGTTGTTAAATCTTTTAAAATGATCAACATCCCCAATGTGCAAATATGATAGAATATGCTTAAAATGCTGCCCCCTAGTGTCTAGATAAACATGTCATCATTATTATTTTCTTTTTAATTTATTTCTTTTATTCATGTATTTTCATACTTTGTTCTCAGTATTTCTGCAGCACTTTCTGTTCCCTTGTTATCCCTGTAGTGTTTGCCAATGTTGTTTGTAATGATGGGATGTTCAATTAAAAAAATGATGAAATAAAATAAAGATACTTTTATAAAAACGGCCTCTCGGCGCCTTCTGTAGGACTAAGGTGGTAATACAACTTTTCAACGAGATCAAATCCACTTATTTGCATTAATCAACGTTCTTAGTGGCTCATAAATTGCACTAGCGGAGAATCGATGAGGTTATTAATTGCCAACACTTTTATTAATCAATTTTAATTGATTTTATCGATTTGTTGGAACAGCCCTAGCCTGAACCCTCATCTTTCATAAGAAGAAAAAAGAGTTTCTAGTTTTTCCCATTGTGTAATAAACAGTTGAACATGGCAAACAACAGTTTCTCGTAAATGCTCCTTTCTGAGAAAACGTTTTTTTGTGAAAGGATGCATTTGTAGCAGAACTTTCACTGATAAACCATGCTTTCTATAAACAACAAAAGGGCTTTTTTTGCTGGCAAAATATCATTTTTTTGCAAGAACACTGAACTAATGCATTAACTTTGCAATAATTTTCAACGCCCAATGTTTCCAGTGACGTGATCACACGATTTCGGTCACTCAGGGGCCACCCAGACTCTCTCAATTGCTGGATGGAGGAAGCAGCGCGAGGAATTGGGGGCTCCTCAATGTGTGGACAAAGGCCTGATCAAAGCCACTCCTGCCATCTAATGGTGATTTATCATACTGAAATGTTTCCCAGAGGCTTGATACTTACTGATCAACAGCGCCAAAGCCTTTAGCATTGATTTTTTTTTTAAATGAAAAAAAAAAACATTTTTACGGTTTAGCACTCAGGGACAATGCTTCTGAAAACATTTTTATACGTTATGGCACTGAATGAGTAATAGACACCTCAAACTATGTAATAACATAGTAATAACAGCATAAGTTCTTATTCTTAAAATGCATATGAAACCTGGTGCTTTTTGCGTTAATAAAAACAAAAAGAAGCCTCAGCTTGAAAAATATTGGACACCCCTTGTAAAAAGATAGATAGGTATCGAGATGTATAGACAAATATATGTATATAGATGTGCATATAAAGGTACAGTGTCGTGAAAAAGTAATTTCTGTGTTTTTTTGCATCATTTTTTCGAACAAAAGGTTTCAGATAGTTAAACCTATTTGATTATCACACAAAGACGACCCAAGGAAATAGAAAATGCAGTTTGAATGTCGTGTCCAGCGTGGTCGCCGTGGCGACCGGCTGGCCCCGCCCCCGGGCACCCGCTGCAGTAGATCAGCTAATTTGCGTGTGTGCTACTTAAAGGTGGGTTGTGGGTATTGCGGGTGCTGGTTCATTTGCATTTCATGTTCTGTTTTGTTTGATTCGGAGGAAACCTGTGTTTTTACGTTTTGAGTAAAAGCCTGTTTTTGTTCTGTTTTGTCCCTGAGTTTTGGACGACTTTTATTTTGCTAAATAAAAGTTCTGATCGTCAACGCAAATGAGTTCTCCCTTCCTGCCTCCGTTCTGGTCCGGTCCCGTGACATTGAAATGTTGATTCCGTTTATTAAGGCATTCACATCAAAAGTTGGGCCACCTTTGCCAGCGACAACAGAAATCAAATGTTTATTATGATAATTAGTAATGAGTCTTATACAACGCTGTGGAGGGACTTAGACCCACTCTACTTTGCAAAATGGTTTAAAATCTGACATATTTTAGGGTTTTCTAGCATGAACTGCCCATTTCAATTGGATTTAAATCCGGACTTTGACTCCAGGACCTTTTGTCGGATCGTTGTCCTGCTGCATCATCCAAGAGCGCTTGAGTTTGAAGGCACGAACTGACTCCTTTAGGATCTTCTGGAAAACGCCAGAATTCATTGTTCTCACATAGGATACGCGGATTAAAAATCTGTTGGGTGGTGCGCCTTTTCCTCCTTCTTTTTCAGCACAGGCCATGATTTTTTTTTTTTACGATTGGCCAAAAGTGGAAGTCATCTGACGAGTCTATTTACAGTAATCCCTCGGTTTTCGCGGTTAATGGGGACCAAGACCACCCGCGAAAACTGAAAATCCGCGAAGTAGCGGCGCCCCTTCAAAAATGCTTAAAAAACGTATACAGGTATTCAGTATACACCCCCTGTATACAGTATAGAATACGGGTAGAGAGAGAGAGTGAAATTCATGTTATAACAAAAAAAAAACCTGTAAAATATGTTGTATCTACACGGAATTGGACTGCGGCGAAACCACTACGAACCATTCAGTATGATTGTATTAACCGCTCTCAACCACATGCAGCCATCGCAGTTTATTTCGCTTACTTTAGCTAGCGGCATTGAACGGCTTTTACAACAAATACACGAAACCGTACACAATTAGCCGTGTTTAGGTAGTACAAACAACCGCTCGCTTTTGGTATAATAAAGTCAAACTTGAAATGAAATGTGACAGAAGAGAATATACTTACGTCGCGTCGCCGAGTTCCCTTCTTGATAAACTGAGCGCCACATAAGAAGGGGGGTGAGGTGGGAGGAGTTGAAGGAGGGGGGGTGAGCGAAGTGGCAATGTCTAAGCATTGTGTCAGGGCCTCGCCCTCCCCTTCACAATAAGAGTGTCCACACCGTGTCCTCAGTTGACATAAGCTCGCGCTCAATGGCGTCAAGTCAATAAATGCTTTTATTGAGAAGGTAAGGTATATTTTTTAGACCCGCGAAGCTCTGAACCCTCAAAAGTGGAACCGCGAACTAGCGAGGTTCCACTGTATTTTTAAAGAGGGTTTGAGCCAAATGAATTGATTACAACAAGGATCTTCAAACGCTGCAGGAATGCTTTCAGGTGTCCCGCCCGCGTCCTGTCTGTATCACACCCACCCTGAGCCTACGGCAAAGGGTGAACAACATCAGTGGGCGGTATCAGGTCCGTATCGTGGGAAATGCCCATGCTAACTGGGAAAAGCTGATGCTGGCGATGCATTGCACGAGAGGGGGCGGGAAGATGCTACACATAAAGCCTGTCTTTTGTAACAAAATCGAAGATAAACAAGACTATAAACGTAGAGAAAGAACAACAATGTCAATGACAACAACTGCTCCACCCACCGCGAGTTTGCTTCATTTGAACGTTGACCTGGTGTTAGTTCATTTCTGATAAAACTGTTCGAATGGAAACCAGCATACACCTTACAAAGAAACACGATAGAGTTATTAATATTAATCCAAACAATAATAATATACAATAATAACAACAATAAAAATAGAAATCATATTTATGATAGGAGCAGCACAGCGGCGCAGTGGTTAGCGCGTGTGCGGCACAGTTCAAGGTCTTGGGAACCTCCTGTGTGGGTTCAAATCCAGCTACCGGACTTCCTGTGTGGAGTTTGTATGTTCTCCCCGTGCTTGCGTGGGTTTCCTCCGGGCACTCCGGTTTCCTCCCACATTCCAAAGACATGCATTTCAGGTGGATTGGCCGGTCCAAATTGTCCCTAGGTGTGAATGAGCAAATCAGTTGTCTGTCCCTGTGTGCCCTGTGATTGGCTGGCAACCAGTTAAGGGTGTCCCCTGCCCATTGCCTGATGTTTGCTGGGATGGGCTCCAGCACCCCCGCAACCCTACTGAGGATAAGCGGTGCAGCTAATGAGATGAGATGAGATGAGACAGGACAAAAACAATGAGTCAACAACAAAATAATGTTACATAGGTCAGATATCAATAATGATAATAATTACAATAATCACATATTTTATAGACTAATCTTCGTAATACCCATCCCTCAACGTCATAATGCCACTAGTTACCAAACATCACTGCGGCACCAATGATAATAACAACAATAAATATAAACATAATATTTATAATAACAGTTATGATATAATAATAGCAACGATAACAACAACGTTAACCATAGTTTTAAACCTAGTATTTCCAATCTCACTCATATCCCATTTTCTTCATCCCTGTATTTCGCCAGTAATGGGTTTTTTTTGTATTTAAATTTGAACACATGAATAGTTGGACATCGTTTGATCTCATCTTGTAAATTATTCCAAAGTTTGACTCCACACACAGACACACACGTACTTTTCCTGGTGGTTCTCACCTTTGGGATTTTGAATTTACGACAGCCCCTCAAGTTATCATTTCCCTCTTTCCGAATGAATAATTTTGGGATGTTTTCTGGCACCATGTAAAGTAAGCTACTTTTAGTTGTGTATTTCTCAGATTCCTATGCTATGAAATGAACTTGTTTAACCTGTTTTCTATTTTCAATATACAAGTAATCATCACACACACACACACATATAGTCACGTTTCAAAGATCCATGTTTTCAGTCTAATTCCATTGTTTGTAATACGTTTTCAATGTTTTTCTATTGTATGTAATGTAATACGCATGCGCGACCCGATGTAGTCAGAACGGCCCGGGCGGCCAAGCAAGATGGCTGCCGGGCCGGGCTCCTACATTTGCGCAGTAGTTTAACTCTATTTAAATCCTCTACTTGAATATTTTTGTCAGCAATGAGTTTATATCGTTATAAGGCGCCCGCTTTGAGACTGGGAGGTCGGTGGTTCGCGCCCCGGCCGAGTCATTCCTAAGACTTAAAAAGTGGTCGGCGGCGCCCTCTGTTGGCTGCGGCTGCATCAGCTCGCTACAACGGGTCAGGTGCAATCGACATTTCGTTCTGTGTACATTGTTACACAGAATGACAATACAAGGAAATTATTATTATTATTATTATTATTATAAACTCCGACACACCATGTTTTTGTTGACTTTAAACAACAGTTGTGAAGTGAAACATGTTATGAAATCATCCTTTTTTAATCATTTGGACTGCATGAATAAAATATTCGTTTTTATGTAACAACTGGCCCTGCGATTGGCTGGCAACCAGTTCAGGGTGTCCCCAGCCCACTGCCCGATGATTGCTGGGATGGGCTCCAGCACCCCCGCGACCCTACTGGGGATAAGCGGTGTAGCTAATGAGAGATGAGATGTAACAACTGACGCTTTTTTTTCTTTTTACAGGGGCTGGATGGACAGTGACATTTGGAATTAAGACTCGTCGTCCACCATCATCTGCGAAATAGCAAAGGAAACCATTGAACCAGTTGGACTATACTGTAATGAAATCAAGAGTTATGGCTATATTGAGGCAACATCAAAGAACTGTAGATATTTTCCCTTCTTATTCTTTCAAGAAGAAAATTCACAGAGATTTAGATTGTCTCAAACGCATCGGAAGATTGCGGTATTTTCTTTGGTTGAGTCTACTGCTTTTGCAGACCGGCGCTCAAGCGGAAAAGATTTCCGATAACGACCCGGTAGTCACTACCACCAACGGCAAGCTTCGAGGAACCAAGAAGCATTTGAACAATGAGATCTTGGGCCCCGTTGTACAGTTTCTGGGTGTGCCGTTTGCAGCCCCGCCCACGGGCGAGCGGCGTTTTCATCCACCGGAGCCGTTAGTACCGTGGCCCGATATCCGCAACGCGACACAATTTGCCCCAGTCTGCCCCCAGAACATCGTGGAAGGGCGTCTACCCGATGTGATGCTGCCAGTCTGGTTCACCAACGGGATCGATGTTGTATCGTCGTACATCCAGGACCAGAGTGAGGACTGCCTTTACCTCAACATATACGTGCCCACGGAAGACGGTAAGTTGTTGACTGGATGAGAAAAATAGATTTAGGAGCAATGTTCCCTGTCATTTTCCACAGGTCTGAGCGTTCACACACAGTCGGTGAGCAACGCTTGAAACAACAGTGAGCAACCATAATCCCAAGTGTGGCAAGATAATTAATGATCAAACATGTCCAAAACTTGACATCGAGTTACATTTTGCTGAGTTTCCGGCAATGCAACATTATTTTTCTCTTTTGAATGAATTGACCTACTAACGTCTTTCACAAGATATCCATTTCTTTTTATTTCCTGATATATTTTGTCGCATAATATTAACATTTTTGGAGGCTTATTGAGTCGGTTGTAAAATACAGAACTGTACTTAATCACATTTTTTAGTGGAAGTACAATGGTGGCAACACGATTCACTTGATATCGTTGGAAATTATTTGAATGCAACACAAACTTTTTATTCTTTTTGTGTTTTTTTTCTACTTTTTTATAAATTCCTTTAAAAAAGTATGTTTTTCCCGAGCTGTTACTTTTTTCATTTTGTTCTCTATTTACTTTTTTTTCCTACATTTCTTTCCTTTTTTTCTGCATTTTTTCTAAATTTTTCCTTCTTTTTTTTCTCTTCCTTTTGTTTCTTTTTTTCTCAGCTTTTCACTACTTTTTCATGTTGGTATTTTTTTCTTTTTTGTTCTATTCCCCCCTTCCTTTAAGTCATTTTGTGCATAATTTTACTTAATATTTGGTCATGTTGGGATTAAAGAAGCAAAAACAACCTGAAGAGCCGTTTCGGACCCGAAAGAGCCGGTTCCTTTTAGTGAGCCGAGCCGAAGAAGCCGGTTCTCGACAAACTCTACTAACTTTACTCAACTTCGTTCGACTTCAAAATACCGCATTTAGGACACAACATTCTGGGAACTCTTGTATTTTTACCTTCATGCACTGTAACTTTGACTTAAGTCGCTTCTTAATGAGTAATCTTGAGCCCTCATTTTTGTGCGCTGGCTAGATTTTGAAAATGTGCGAGCAGTGCGCAATTGCGCACGCGCGCAGCTTAGAGGGAACACTGTTTAGGAGGTATAATGGAGATTGGAAGTCTCCATCACACTTGGGATTTCAAAGTCAGTATCTTTTGTATGGGCATAAATGTAAATGGAATCTCGGACCCAATTGCGTTCGTTTTAAAGGAATCTTTATTGGATTGAGCTGACAGAGCTGGCTTTGGAAGCCGATGGATGTCAGTCGCTAGCAGCGTTGGACGGAACGGCAGTTCCGTGACAAGTAGGCAGAATCTATACGTCTTAGCGGGCAGGTCGATGGCCAGGGCAGGAGAGTAGATCGTACACGTGGGGCAGAAACAGGTCGGAACCGAAGGCGGGCAGGAATCAAACAGGAGAGGTCTTTGGTACTGGAATCTGGCAAAACACACAGAGACACCAAAGTACAGTCTGACACTTCTCCTTTGGCGCTGACAGCTTAAGAGGAGAGTGCCAGCCAATCAGAGAGCGCGCTCCTGCAGGCCAAACGATTGCCACAGGTGTCTTCATTTTGGCAATCATGACAGATTTTGTTTTTGTGTCTATTCAACATTTTGATTTTCTTTATCGTCATTATCATAAAATTTTCTTTGCAAACCTAGTGTACAGTGTTCATAAAAGTTTAAAACGGGATACAATTGTCACAGACCAGAAACGGACACAGGACCCGATAGCGCTCGTTTTCTCAGTTTTTATTGATAAAGCGGGAGAGTAGGGCTTACTTCCACGATCCGATGGCTGACGGACAAAAGGAGCGAGCGGTGCGGAAGTGGCACTTCCGTGTCTGGCGAGGAGGATCGGAGACAGGCGGGAATAGCATGTCGTTGGCCGTGACTGGAGATCAAAGGCGAGTTTGTAAACAAGGTCGGTAGCAGGAGACAGGTCAGGTAACAGGCAGGCAGAACGGGGCGAAGTCAAGTCCGGAAATAGGTTGGGAACAAAGATCAGGCAGAAAAAAGCAGGGCAGGAACAGAGTCGGATAAAAAGGCTTACTGAGTTGGTGGCAACAGGTCGCATAACGATCTGACGTCTTCCTCTTGGAAGCCGGGGGTTTAAAAAGAGAGCATCAGCCAATCAGCTGTCTGGGCTGTTGGCGCCAATTAAGCCGTCGCAGCTGGGCTCAATCGGCAATCATGACAACAAAAAAATAAAATCAAATATGTAAGTACAAAAAGGAAAAGACTATGTACATATATTCTGTGTTGTATATGTACATCAAGGTGTGGCTAAAAAAGCTGTCTCTCAGTCTGTTAGTGGTGGCGTGGAGGTCCCTGACAGAAGCGATACAAAGGGTCTATGGCGCAGTTGTCAGGGATCCATGGCGATGAAAGTTTCACCTGAACCTCAGCCCAATTCTTTCATTTTAGATGATCGGTATACTAGTAGTAAGAACCAGGAGACGACAGTTCCTTAAAACTATTTACTAGATGCCAGAAAGATAGAGTACGCAGCTGTGGAGCCTTCTTCAGCATAACACGGAAGATGTCTGTCCTATCTAAGATACTGCTTGAGCTTATACTGTCTGGGCCTTCTACCTAAGCAGGGTGGACAACGTGGCTTTAAGGGGACTATGTAAGACTCAATGGTTTTAACTGGTCAAAACTGGATAATGTGTGCTAAAGTGCTTTTAGATAATAAGAGACGCAAAACAATGTCACTCATTGAGGTCCCTATTTATTCCAATGGGCTTAATGCATTTCCAATGGGAGCTGTAGTACTGCTGAAATCCGCCTGGTGGCCCCAACCAAGGACAAGTCACAGCAACTAAGCAATCAGCTCAAGTCTTCTATATGATATCCGACAGGCCTAATCTAACAGCAATGGCCTTGCCCTCCATACATGGTAAATGGTAAATGGTCTGCATTTCTATAGTGCTTTTCAATTCAATGAAGACCTCCCAAAGAGCTTTACAATGTGTTTCACACTTACCCATTCACAGACATACTCACACACCAATAGCGGCCGTGCAGCCATGTAAGGCGCTAACCTGCTTATTGGGCGCATTCGAGGTTCAGTGTCTTACCCAAGGACACTTCGACATATAACACGGAGGAGCCGGGAATCGAACCTGCGATCTCTTGATACCTCCTAAGCTAATGCCAACATGGATTCCAAGTCAGGGAGGGGGCATGCAGTCCTAACTGCCCGCGTCAGTTGAGGGAGGGAATGCTCTTTATGGTTGCTTTGTAAGAGAACGAAAGAGAAAGAAGGAAAGACAGGGAAAGAGAGAGGAAATAGAAAGAGAGAGAATCAATTGAAGAGAGAAATACAAAAAGAGAGATAAAGAAAATGAATCAGGGAAAGAAAGGAAAAAATGACAGGAAGAGAGGGAGAAAAGTGAGAGAGAGAGAGAGAGAGAGAGAGAGAGAATACAGCTACAGTTCTTCTGTGTGTGTTGGCCAGCTTTGGCGACATCCAGTGGACGACTTTAAAACTACAGCTCTTTTTTTTCTGCGCTTCTCTCAGCGCTGTCTCGCAGGCCGGATTATAATCCTAATTTGGCCAATTGTTTGACACCCCCATCTCAGAGTAAAATCGAGTGACCGAGTGTCTTTCAGGGAAAGAATCCCACAAGTAACTTTTTTGGATGAGTAGATCAACTCTAAAAGTGTCAGAACACTGCAACCAGGGTTGGGTAGGGTTACTTTAACTTGATTACTTTCAATTACTTTTGGATTACTCCAATACCAAATATGCTAATAAAAGACAAAAGAAACTAAACATGAATAAAATGATGACTCACAACACGTGGTAAGCTTTCTCTCCTGGCTTTGATCTCTTTGATCTCCGGCAAAACTAACATCGAATGCGACAGAAACAAAATGAAAATAAATCCAAACAGCTTGCCAACATCATTTTTGCCGTTCCATGTATTCCGTTACTCCCCAAGCCTGCACAAAATTTTGTAATTGTATTCATATTTAGTTTATTTTGTCTCTTATTATCATATTTGGTATTGGAGTAATCCAAAAGTAATTGAAAGTAATCAAGTTAAAGTAACCCTACCCAACCCTGACTTCAACTATGGTGCAATGCAGGAAGAAAGGATAGAAATAGCTCGGTGGTCGGCAAGGGGATTGTCAGAAAGCCTGCAGATGACCAGTGTTGGGCACGTTACTTTCAAAAAGTAATTGGTTATTGTTACTAACTACTTCTCCCATAAAGTAACTGAGTTATTATCTGAGTTCCTCTTTCGTAAAAGTAATTGATTACCCTGAAAGTAACTATTTCAGTTACCTTAAAAGGAAGTATGTCACAAAATTAAGTTCTACACAAGTATTTCATTGTAGAGTTTAGAAGAACAACACTTAAGAAACATTGCTTTGACACGATGAAAGGTAGTCTGTGTAAAGCTTTTATGGCAGTATGAATTTATTTTAACCCTCAAAGAAACTCTAAATGTAGCTATCAGTAACCGAATCCCTGCGACAAAAGTGAATACACCCCAAAGTGAAAGTTCCGGAAGTGTCTGGTATGAGTACTGATGTCTGGAGAAACTCAAAATAGCAGAGCGTTTGTCAAAACAATGCCTGACGTCCTTCGTAAGAGTCCTGTTATACAAATTCCCCAGCCAAAACATTCCGCATTCGGAACGGCGTGACCTGATGCCCGCTCAGTGAAAATCTTCATTGCACTTGATAAATGTAACTTGTATTTAATCGCATAAAATCCTTTATAGTAAAATGTATCAAATACTTCACTCTGAATCAACAGCACATTCTGTGTGACACAAGAAATGAAGAAAATGTGGACATGATGAAACACAAGAAATACTTTTAGCGTATAATGTATACGTGCATGTGTGAATGTATAATAATCTATCCAAGTATATCACTTTGAAGCAGAGCTTTGAATTGTGTTTCTTCTCCCCTCCTTGGTCTTATAGGTCCACTTACAAAGAAACGCTCTGAAACTGATGGTGACCACGCAGCAGACGAAGGTATTTGCCATTTACAGCATAAACCAGAAAATAACGCCAAACTGCACATTCACTTTAAATAACATTTTGTGTTTGAAATCGAAATTAAATTTCAGATTTTTTTAAAAATGCAATTCATTTCGACCCACCTATGAGCAACGCACTGATCCAGAATAGTATGTAAAGCAAGGGTCTCACAGTCAATTGAGTCGGGGGCTGATAAGAACATTCCGCTTTTGTTAAAGAGACAGTGTTTTACATTTGTCCACTAGATGTCGCTGTCATATGTGTAACAGGTGTAATAATAACTTTTGTTTTATTGAAATTCCTGCTGAAATATGTGAATAGTTTTTGGTAAGTGTCCTGCAATGATGAGTCCAACAGTGCCACCTGCTGGTATGGGGTAAGGTTTGGTTTGGCTTTTGACATGTGACCGGAAGGCGGGGTTTTGTTGGCAGTCTAGAGAGCCAGCTGCCAACGGTAAGACACATCTTTTGGTGCTCCACAAAAAAAGTTCATTTTAAACATTATAACCCCAGCTGACAAATCTCTCAACAAGCACAGTAATGTGATTGATGTTGTCAAGCTGTTTGGATTTAATTTCGATTTGTTTCTGTTGTGCTAAAATGTTAATTCCCCTTGTAGAGGTCAAAGAGATCAAAGCCAGCAGAGAAGCTAATCACGTGTTGTGACTCATTTCATTTGCAGAAACTGTAATAAAAACCTCATCATCCAGTCCAGCGTGAATGTGGATCTTTGGTGGGACAGGTACACCGCGATTACATATGTAATGCAGCCAAAATGAGTCAAAGGAAGACTACAAACTACAAAGACTAAAAGTGAGGAAATCCAGAGAAAAAGAGGCAAAAAATAAAAAAGGAATGCAAAAAGTAGGGTTTCTTTTTTTTCCTTTTTTAATATTTTCATTTATCTTTTCCCTCTTTTACTTGAGTTTTACTTTTTCTCTTAGTTTCGTTTTTGTTTCCTTCCTTTTTGTCACAAGCCAGAAACGGAGACAGGACCCAATAGCGTTTGTGA
The DNA here is from genome assembly GCF_059441175.1 of Urocampus carinirostris. NCBI lineage: Eukaryota > Metazoa > Chordata > Actinopteri > Syngnathiformes > Syngnathidae > Urocampus > Urocampus carinirostris. The sequence continues at coordinate 29,097,490 of NC_142360.1, forward strand.
AACTTTATACTATTGCACTCAGTTTTATTGAGAAAGAGAGCAGTGCTTGCTTCCACGATCCGATGATCGTCAGACACGGGTAGCTGATGGCAGGAACGTGGAAGTGGCACTTCTGTGTCGAGCGAGGATAATTGTAGACAGCGGGAAAACAGGTCAGTAGCCGGGACAGGGGAGCAAGGGCGGTAACGAGTCTAGAAAAAATGTTGGCAACAAGTATCAGGCAGGAAACAGGGCAGAACAGGTCGATGGACTGGGACGGAGCAGCAGGGCAGAGACGGGTCCAGAAACAGGTCGGCAACAGGTAATCAGGCGGGAGAAAACGGAGCAGGAGATTGTCAGAGGGTACGGTGCTTGGCTAGCAAAAGTGTAGGTTCGCAGGACGGTCTGACGGTCTTTAATTGCGGTTTGTTTCTCGTTTGGACATTTTGTGAGTTCCTTCATTCTCACTTCATTGTTTCTACTTTGATCCAGGTTTTGTTCTTAAATACAACCTTCTTTTTGAGCACCCCTACCTCCAGTTCCTGATTTTCACACATAGGTCCATCACATCAAAAACTTAACCCAACGTAGTTGGGTTACTAAACTGTATTAAGAACTGTCACAAGCCAGAAACGGAGACAGGACCCATTAGCGCTCGTTAAACTCAGTTTTATTGAAAATGAGAGCAGTGCTTGCTTCCACGATCTGAAGATCGACAGGCACAGGTAGCTGAAGGCAGGAACGCGGAAGTACCACGTCGAGCGAGGATAGTCGTGGTGTGGCAGGAAAGCTGGTCGGTAGCCGGGACAGGGGAGCAAGGGTGGTCCAGAAAAAAGGTCGGCAACAAGTATCAGGCAGGAAACAGGGCAAAACAGGTCGATGGACTGGGATGGAGGAGCAGGGCAGAGACGGGTCCAGAAACAGGTAATCAGGCAGGAGAAAACAGAGCAGGAGATTGTCGGAGGGTACGGTGCTTGCCTAGCAAAAGCCTAGGTTCGCAGGACGGTCTGACGGCTTCCTCCTGGAAGCCGGGGGTTTAAAAAGGGTCCATGAACCAATCAGCGCATGGGTCTGTTGACGCTAACAGTGCATTCGCAGGCGCCCCGAATCAGCAATCATGACAGATACAAGTGTGGTGGAAAAAAATTCTAATGGTTGGGTATTGTTAACACATACTCAATGGATAAAATATTCTACTTTCAACACACTCCACCTTTAAATTAACCTCCATCCATTTTACCCATACACTGTAGTTATGTCCCTGGATCTACTAGTTAGACTAAAAAACAATTGTTTAAACAGACTAGCTGAACGGGAAACAGGATTATATTTAAAACCTGTTTAAAAAGGTAACCGGGCCTTCTATAAATATATATGTATTGTTGGGAACTCCATCGAATATGGCCGAATTAGTGTCGTCGGAGTGTCTGGGCAGCCTTCTCTCTCCAGTCCTCCAGCCTTCTCCTCTCAGCCCACGTCTTTCCGCAAGATGGTATGCCGGCTCCTCCCATGGGCGCGCCAACGAAGCCCCCTGGGCTCCACCATCTCGGAGAAGAGCGCCGCGATGTCTGGACCAACCAAAACAACGGAGAGCGTTTCTCCAAACAATGCCTGCCGTCCTCCGTCAACGTCGTGTTATCAACAGAACTAGACAAAATATTCTGCATTCAGATCAGCGTGACCTGTCATTGAACTTAAGCCTACTCGGTGAAAATCTTTGCGCTCAATAAATGTAACTTGTATTCAATCGTGTAAAATCCTTTATAGTCAAATGTATAAAATCCTTCAGTATATATATATTAATTTGAATTTCTGCATCATTAACTTGATTGAATCAGATGTAAATGCAAACTCCTGTTTTGCCCAATTTGACTTTCTTCATTTACAGATCTAAGGGAGAGTGGAAGTCCCAAGCCAGTGATGGTTTTCATCCATGGTGGATCCTACATGGAAGGAACTGGCAACCTGTTTGATGGGAGTGTCCTGGCCAGCTACGGCAATGTGATTGTCATAACTGTCAACTACCGTTTAGGTGTTCTAGGTAAGCGTAATTTCATACCTGTCAACCTGTAAGTGCTGATTATCTTATCAGCCCTTTGTCCCAGTTCCCCGCTGTTCCTGTAAACATCATTCTCCACTAGGTTGCATTGACCTCGCCCCACAGCTCAGCCAGTGAATATCTTTTGCATTTAAATGTAATTTGTATTTGATTGTACAAAATCCTTTATAGTCAAATGTATAAAATCCTTCATCCTCTAGAAGGGAGTCCTAAATGTTTCCAGACATCACTGCAGTGTTTTGGATTCAGAGAGCATGCGTTGTGGAATCAATATTATGACTAGAAGGATTGATCCACTTTTGTACCGGATCCTAAGAGTTTGTATTTACCCACAGGTTTCCTGAGCACTGGTGACCAGGCAGCAAAGGGGAATTATGGGTTGCTGGACCAAATTCAGGCACTTCGCTGGACCAGTGAGAACATAGCAGCCTTTGGTGGCGATCCCTTACGTATAACCGTGTTTGGATCCGGAGCTGGAGCCTCTTGTGTCAACCTTCTCACACTTTCTCACTATTCAGAGGGAAACCGCTGGAGCAACTCCACAAAAGGTCAAATTCTCTAAATCGTTTCTTTTTCTAAATATTACAGTGGAATCCAATGGTATCATTTGCTGCATTTACAAGGAAACTAATAAGTAGGGTTTAAAAGTACTCATTCCGATTCAAATAAATTCGAATGAAAATCTATGAAGAACAGTAATCCCTGGGCTTTGGCGGGGAATGGGGACTAGAACCAGCCGCAAAAAAAATTTAAATCGGCAAAGGGTCAAACTCGTACCTCTCTGGCCGCACTCAATTGATTCAACTCAAGTCCTTCTCCTCTGACCCCTCTCCAGTCTCTGCAGGTGTGCCCCAGGGCTCTGTCCTGGGGACCCTCCTCTATATAACCTACCATCTCTCCCAAAACCATATCTTTAAGAAATTCAATATTTCCCTCCACTGCTTCGCGGATGATACCCAGCTTCACCTTTCCTGCAAACCCAACTTGATACTCCCACCACCCGACCTCAACTCTTGCCTTTCTGAAATAAAATCATGGTTCACCGTCAACTTCCTAAAACTGAATAGCAATAAAACGGAACTACTTCTCATCGGCACCAATCCACCAAATCCTCCAACAGGTATCAGGCAGGAAAACAGGGCAGGGTAATGTCGGAGAGTACAAAAGCTTGCCTAGCTGAGAGCACAGGTTCGCAGACGGTCTGACTGGTTCCTTTCGGAAGACGGGAGTTCCCGTGGCTGTGTGCGCCAACAGGGCAGCCGCAGGTGCCCTGAATCAGTAATCATGACAGCTAACATGGGGTTACCACAATTTTAGAGAGGATTAGAATACAACCGTCCCAAATTTAGTGGTTTCCCTCCAGTTGTAGCTCCAGGTCATCCTTTTCTTAGGTAATTTCTCGACCTATGATTTTTTTTGGGACAGAAATTAACATGTATCTCATGGTTCATGGGCAGCACGGCGGCGCGGTGGTTAGCGCGTGTGTGGCGCAGTTCTGAGGTCATGGGTTCAAATCCAGCTACCAGACTTCCTGTGCGGAGTTTGTATGTTCTCCCCGTGCTTGCGTGGGTTTCCTCCGTGCACCTGGTTTCCTCCCACATTCCAAAAACATGCATTTCAGGTGAACTGGCCGGTCCAAATTGTCCCTTGGTGTGAATGAGCGAGTGAGATGTCTGTCCAAGTGTGCCCTGCGATTGGCTGGCAACCAGTTCAGAGTGTCCCCTGCCACTGCCCAGAGATAGCTGGGATGGGCTCCAGCACCCCCGCGACCCTACTGAGGATAATGAATGGTTCATGCGTTTTTGCCTGGTATTTAAAACAATGTTCTTTTTACTAAATGAAAGTTTCTTTGTACCACTAGGAGGCGCTAAATATGACATACCGTCCCTTTAAGCGTTTTTTTCTGTGATTTTCTTCCTACTTAGGCCTGTTCCAAAGAGCCATCACCCAGAGTGGCACAGCACTGTCAAGCTGGGCTGTTAGCTTTCAGCCCGCTAAGTATGCTAGAACTCTGGGCCGCAGAGTGGGATGTTATTTCGAAGACACGGTGGAACTGGTAGCGTGTCTTCAGAGAAAAGACTATCAAGAGTTGGTGGATCAAGATATCCAGCCGGCACGCTACCACATCGCCTTCGGACCCGTTATTGATGGTGATGTCATCCCCGATGACCCTCAAATCCTCATGGAGCAAGGTACAATCCGACTGACTTGTCAACAGGGCCCTTGATGGAATAGAGCTTAGCAGCTATTGCGTCAAAATTGCAGACCACGCCCAGAGAAGCGCATGAGAAAAACGAGCCGCGGTTCGAAATATGGCCACTTGGTGTCGACAAAGCCCAGGCGCCACTCGCAAAGCAACTGGAGCTGTATTACTTTCTCTGCCTCCCTCTTTTCTTTTTTTCTTTCTCATTTTTCTCTCCCTTGCTCTCTTTTTCTCACTCTGTTTTTCTTTCTATGTCTCTCTTTCTCTCTTTTCTATTTCACTCTTTTTTCCCTTTGTCTATTTTGCTTTTTTTTCCTACTTTCTCACTCACTTTCTCACTGCCCTACCCGCTTTCTTTATCACACTCATTGTTTTCTCTCTTTTCTCGCTCTTTTTTCCTTCTCTCATTATTTTTCTCTCTTTCTCTCTTTGTCTGTCCTTCTCTCTCTGTCTCTCACTTTCTTTTTCTCTTTACTAATTTCTCTCTTTTTGTTTTATGTATCTTTCTTTCTCTCTTTTCTTTGATTCTTTTCTCTATTTCACTCTCTTTATGTCTCTTTGTTTATTTCTCAGCTTCTTTCTCTATCTTTCTCTTTTCTCTCTTTTTCTCCCTCCCTTTTCTCTGTTGAATGCTCACTCTATTGCTCCCTTTTTCCCATTCTCTATCTCAATCTCTCTCTCATTCCTTTTCTCTCGCTCTCTTTCTATCTTTTACTTTGTGCCATTTTCTCTCTCTCTGTCTCTCTTCCTTTCCCTTTTTCTATTTCTCTTACTCTCTCTTTCTTTCTCCCTCCCTTTCTCTTTTTGTCACGGGACCGGACCAAATCGGAGGCAGGGGGCAGGAAGGATGAACGCAATCGTGTAACGACCAGTAACTTTTATTTAGCAAAATAAAAGTTGTCCAACACTCAGGGACAAAACAAGACAAAAACAGGCTTACAGGCAAACAGGAACTCAGACTAGGAATACTCACAAAACAGGCTTTTACTCAGAACGGGCAAACACAGGCTTCCTTAAGTCAAACAGAACAGATTAATGCAGAACAGAAAACGCAATGAACCAGCAACCGGCAATACCCAAAAGACCCCTTAAGAAGCACACACGCAAATTAGGTGATCTGCTACAACCGGTGCCCAGGGGGCGGGGCCAGCCGGTCGCCACGGCGACCATGATGGACATGACACTTTTTCCATTTTTCTAACTTTCTCTGTCTTTCTCTCTTTCTATCTCTCATTTTGTGCCCCTCTCTCTCTCTTTTTCTATCTCTTTTTTGTGCCCCACTCTCTCTCTTTTTCTATCTCTTATTTTGTGCCCCATTCTCTCTCTCTTTCTATCTCTTACTTTGTGCCTCCCTCTTTCTTTCTTTCTTACTTACTTACTTACTTACTTACTTACTTACTTACTTACTTACTTACTTACTTACTTACTTACTTACTTACTTACTTACTTTCTTTCTTTCTTTCTTTCTTTCTTTCTTTCTTTCTTTCTTTCTAACCTACTAGATTGGCCCCGTGAGATTTTTTTTCTAACATGTGGCCCCCAGTCTAAAATGAGTCTCAATTCACTCACACCACCTACCACGTTGTGACCCGTTTAGGCTGTACCGACTCGAATGAAACCCGTAAAGCTGTCACGATTAATGCTCGAATACAAAATGTCGCCCTTTTTAAGGCTCGTCAAGGGTTTTTTCTGTGTTTTATTTTTCAGGCGAATTCCTCAATTACGATATTATGCTGGGAGTGAACCAAGGCGAAGGGCTTAAATTTGTGGAGTTGATGGTGGACAACGAAAACGGCGTTCAGGCCAATGACTTCGACTACGCCGTGTCTAGCTTCGTGGACGATCTGTACGGCTATCCGGAGGGGAAAGACATACTGCGGGAAACCATCAAGTTCATGTACACGGATTGGGCCGATAGGCATAACCCAGAGACCCGCAGGAAGACCTTGCTGGCCCTATTCACTGATCACCAGTGGGTAGCGCCCGCCATTGCTACAGCGGACCTGCATTCCAGCTTTGGCTCTCCTACTTATTTCTATGCATTCTACCATCACTGTCAGACAGAACAGGTAGGTTTCTTTTTTAAAAATCGGTATCAATCGATGAATGGTCTGCACTTATATCGCTTTTCACGTCACTCACACAAATACAAAGTGATAGAAGCGTCAGCCATGTAAGGCGACTTCTCATGATTGCTGATTCAGGGCCCTATTTGGAACACCTGTGGCAGCTTGATTGGCGCCAACAGCCCGGACGAGCTGATTGGTGGCCACACCCTTCTTAAGCCCCCGACTTCAGTTCAAACTTTGTCAGATCGTTTGCGAGCTGTTGTGTTTTCACTCAGTGAGCGTTTTCGTCCGACTCCATCGCCTGTTAAACCTGTTTTCTGCCTGATCCCCGTTTTCGACCCATTTCTGAACCCGACTACGCCTGTTCTGCCTGCCCACGACCACTATTACGAACTCGACATCGCCTCTGATCTCCTGCCCTGGTCAAACGACGTGCCGTTACCGCCTGCCTTTTTCCGACACAGAAGTGTCATCCCCGCCTTGCTCAATTCTGCTCTCCGCCAGTCCTCGGATGAAGCAAGCAATCAAGCAAGCCTAAAATCTCACTCTATTTCAATGAAATCTGAGAAACACATGCAATTGAGTCCTGTGTCCGTTCTGGTCTGTGACAGACTGCCCAATCGGCGCCAACAGCCCTGAGCGCTGATTGGATCAGAGACTCCTTTTAAACACCCGGTTTCCAAGAGGAAGCCGTCAGACCGTTTGCAAACCTATGCTCCCAGCTAGGCAAGCTCATACCTTCCGACATTTTCCTGCCCTGTTTTCTCCTGCCTGATACCTGTTGCCGACCCGTTTCTGGACGCGTTTCTGCCCTGATCTGCCATCCCGACCACTGACCTGTTTTCCCCTATTTCCTGCCTGATACCTGTTGCCGACCCCTTTTCTGGACTCGATACCGCCCTTGCTCTCCCGTCCCCGCTATCGACCAGTATCCCTGCTGCCTACGATTATCCTCGCTCGACACAGAAGTGCCACTTTCGCGTTCCAGCCACCTGCTACCCTTGTCCGTTAACCATCGGTTCGAGGAGGCAAGCTCAACTCTCCCTCTTTATCAATAAAACTGAGTAAACGAATGCTACTGGATCCTTTCTCCGTTTCTGGCCTGTGACACAACTACCTGCTTATTGGGGGCATTAGGGATTCAGTGTGTTGCCCAAGGACACTTTAACACATAGCAGGGAGGTATTCGAACCTGCAACCTATTGATCCCAAAACGAGTGGTATACTTCCTGAGCTACTGCTCTTAAAGTCAAAATAGCACGTCAGAAAATAGCTGCCAAAGATCATTTGGAGTTCTTACAGATGGAATTGTTTGAATCATAACATACGATACTATTTTTTTTGGGAATGGTCAGTAAAAAAATGTCATTATTTCGATGAAATATACCTTTAAATATATTTGTCTTTTTTTTCTTTAACTGTAACCAAATACAATTACTTTATTCTGTATCCTAATTAGGTAATACTGTAACATGTATTCCGTTACTCCCCAGCCTGTCTGCCCATCTATCTATCCATCTATCTCTATCCATCTCTATCTATCTCTATATCTCTATCTATATCTCTATCTTTCTATCTATATCTCTATCTATCTATCTATCTCTATCTTTATCTATCTATCTATATCTATCTCTATCTCTATCTATATATCTCTATCTATCAATCTATCTATCTCTATCTCTATCAATCTATCTATCTATATCTCTATCTGTCTCTATCTCTATCCATCTATATATCTCTATCTATCTCTATCAATCTATCTATCTATATCTCTATCTGTCTCTATCTCTATCTATATCTATATCTATCCATCTATATATCTATCCATCTATTCATCTATCTATCTCTATCCATCTATCTATCTGTATCTCTATCTCTATCTGTATCTCTATCTATCTATCTATCTATCTATCTGTATCTCTGTATCTATCTCTATCTCTATCCATCTATCTCTATATCTATCCATCTATTCATCTATTTATCTCTATCTCTACCCATCTATCTATCTGTATCTCTATCTCTATCTGTATCTCTGTCTATCTTTCTCTCTATCTGTATCTCTATCTGTATCTCTGTATCTATCTCTATCTCTATCTCTATCTCTATCCATCTATCTATCTGTATCGCTCTCTATCTATATCTATATCTATCCATCTATATCTCCATCCATCTATCTATGTATTTATCTCTATCTCTATCTGTCTATCTATCTCTATCCATCTATCTATCTGTATCTCTATCTGTATCTCTATATAGCTAGCTATCTATCTATCTATATATATCTCTATCTATCTATATCTCTATCCATCTATCTATCTATTTCTATCTGTATCTCTATATAGCTATCTATCTCTACCTATCTATCTATATCTCTATCTATATCTGTATCTCTATCTATCTCTATCTCATCTCTATATATATATATATATCTCTATCCATCTATCTATCTGTATCTCTATCTGTATCTCTATATAGCTATCTAGCCATCTATCTATATATATCTCTATCTATCTATATCTATATCTATCTATCTATCTCTATCTGTATCTCTATCTATCTATCTATCTATCTATCTATCTATCTATCTATCTTTCTATCTATCTATCTATCTATCTATCTATCTATCTTACGATACAACGTTATCACGACAACCCTGTATGTAACATCCCACATGCTGACATTGTTGTGTAAATACCATGTAAATTATAACTATAGCCTTATTCCCCTTGTTTTATAACATTATCTTCTCTGTTCCTTTATCTTCTTGCTCATACCCTCACTATGTGTAAAACTGGAGTGTCATGCCCAATTTCGTTGTCACAATATGTTAGCCCATTTGTAACAATGACAATAAAGGTATATTCTATTCTATTCTATCTATCTATCTATCTATCTATCTATCTATCTATCTATCTATCTATCTATCTATCTATCTATCTATCTATCTATCTATCTATCTATCTATCTATCTATCTATCTATCTATCTATCTATCTATCTATCTATCTATCTATCTATCTATCTATCTATCTATCTATCTATCTATCTATCTATCTATCTATCTATCTATCTATCTATCTATCTATCTATCTATCTATCTATCTATCTATCTCCTTTTACTCGTACTATATATATGTGTATAACTTGTGGTTAAATCACACAGGATTTTATCTTAACAGTTTGTAAAATGGATGTTACTGTCAATTGACCTATTGACTCTACTGTCCTCTTAAGGTTCCACCGTGGGCTGATGCCTCTCATGGAGATGAGATTCCCTATGTTTTTGGCCTTCCAATGATTGGACCAACTGAGCTTTTTCCCTGCAATTTCTCAAAGAATGATGTTATGCTCAGTGCCGTGATGATGACTTATTGGACCAACTTCGCCAAAACCGGGTACAGTACCACAAACGCATTGCTGTTATTCTATCAATCTCTATGAGCGTATAGCAGGTGTCACCTACGTAGTGCACACCTACCACAAGTAAATGGTAAATGGACTTACTAGTCACTGAGGACCTCCAAAGCCCTTTAAAATGCACTTCTCACTTTATCCAATCACACACACACACACACACCGATAGCGGAGTCAATCATGCAAGGCACCTACCAGGTTGGAGGAATTGAACCTGCCATTGTTGTGGATTCTTTGGAGTCGGCTTGCATAAGGAACGCATTAGAGGGGAAATTCCAGTCTGTTTATCCCGAGTGTAAATGTCAGCGAATATTATTACAGTAATCTCTCGGTTTTCGCAGTTAATGGGGACCAAGACCACCCGCGAAAACTGAAAATCAGCGAAGTAGCGGCGCCCCTTCAAAAATGCTTAAAAAAACGTATACAGTATACCCCCCCTGCATACAGTACACCATATAGAATACGGGTAGAGAGAGAGAGAGAGAGTAAAATTTACGTTATAACAAAAAAAAAACTGTAAAATATGTTGTATGTACACGGAATAGGATTGCGGCAAAACCACTACGAACCATTCATTATGATTGTATTAACCGCTCTCAACCACATGCAGCCATCGCAGTTTATTTTGCTTGTTAACACTACCGGTTACATATTGAAAATAAAAACAGTGAAAATGTGATATTTGATGAGTGTTTGTGAAGCGTTTTGGGAAACGACAGTTAAAAAAATGGTCTGTGTTCATTTTAATGAAAGTGAAAGATCTACCTTCTGACAATAACAACATACTTTAGCTAGCGGCATCGAACGGCTTTTACAACAAATACACGAAACCACACACAATTAGCCGCGTTTAGGTAGTACAAACAACCGCTCGCTTTTGGTATAATTAAGTCAAACTTGAGATGAAATGTGACAGAAGAGAATATACTTACGTTGCGTCGTCGAGTTCCCTCCTTGATAAACTGACCGCCACATAAGAAGGGGGTGAGGTGGGAGGAGTTGAAGGAGGGGGGGGGCGAAGCGGTAATGACTAAGCATTGTGTCAGGGCCTCCCCCTCCCCTTCACAATAAGAGTGTCCACACCGTGTCCTCAGTTGACATAAGCTCGCGCTCAATGGCGTCAAGTCCCAAGTCACACCATCCCTGTTTAGGTTTAAGTGACATTTTCATTGAATAAACACCCACTACTGGAAGTTTGTGTCTTTCCATTTATTATGAATTCTACCGTCAAACAGATGTACCCAGGGCTGTCAAAGTCATTTTAGCTTGGGGGCCACATGGTAGAAAAATAAGCCGATTGCGGGTGCCAGACTTGTAGATTAAAGAGAGAAAGAGAACAAGAGATAGTAAGGAATGAAGAGAGAGAGAGAGAGAGAGAGAGAGAAAGAGAGAGAGAGAAAAAAGAGCGAGAGAGAGAAAGAGAGAGAGGAAGAGAGAAAGGGAGAGAGAGAAAGAGAGAAAAAGAGAGAAAAAACAAAAAAGCGAAAGAGTGAGAGGACGAACAAGAGATCAGGGGATGGTGTATTGTAACCTGTGCAGTCCTTTGAGACATTTTGTGATTAAGGGCTATACAAATAAATAAGACTTGGCAAGAAAGACAGAGTGAATGAGAAAGAGAGAAAGGAGAAAGACAAACAGAAAGAAAGCAGGAGAAATAAAGATACATTGAAAGAAAGAGAGGTAGAGAAAGAGAAAGAAAGAGAGAAAAATAAAAAAATGCAGATGGTGACACAAAAGAGAGAGAGATAAAAAATGAGCAATTGAGTGTGAGAAGAAAATGGAGAAGACAAAGAAAGACCAGAAATGAAAGGAAAAAAGAGAAAGAGCGAGACCAAAAGAGAAAAAGAAAAATAGAGAGACAGAGAAAGAGAGACAAAGAGAGAAAGAGAGAGGGATAGAGAAAAACAACAGCAAAAGAGAAAGAAAAAGAGATAAGTTGGTGAAGATCGGTAAATAGGGTCATAAAACCCAGAGACAAAGGGGTAGGAGAGAGTGAGGGAGGGAGAGAAAGGCTCGGCTGCATCTGAGCCCAAATAACCCCGCTTTAAATACATGTAATCGCCCCGTTGAAGAAATAAAAATACTGTTACCCGTCAAATTCCCAAATATCGGTGCCGATAATCGGGCTGCACGATAATTAGTTGATCTCAAACGTTTAGCTTTTTAGCATTTTTTTAACTACATAATTAAATCATTATTGCTTAGATACACACTTTATTAATATTTTGAATTTCTCGTAGTATGTGGCTATTTTAAGCAGTTTTAGGGGGCCGGATTATATGCAAGGTAGGCTTATATACCAGTATATGGTTTTTTGTTTTTTTGTTTTTAAAAAGACAAGAAATAAAGTGAATATATCCTTCTATCTCTGCTTCAAACCACATAATCCTTTCATTGGATACATTTGAGAAGTGGAATTTTTTTCTGATTTGGGTCGTAGCTGGAATGGTGGGTCCTAAAGTCAGACCAGTTGAGGACCAGTAGTCTAATGGATATACTTCCCAATTTTCTCTCAGAAACAAGACCAAAATACAGTACAGTAGTGTACCAAGGGAATCCCACTGTTTAAATAAAACAAAGCATTGCAAGGGCTCGCGGCGGGTGTTGACGAGATATGATTTCTGCCCAGTACTCTTACTGTCAAAGTCAAGAATTTCTATTAAGCCTGGATAAACAAAAGTATAGCAAAACTGTCAAACATGGGGGTGGCAGCATCATGCTCTGTGGTTGGTTTTCTTCAGAAAGGACTGAGAAGGTGGTTAGGGTTGATGGAGGTAGCCAAATACAGGGAGGTATAGCAAAACTGTCAAACATGGGGGTGGCAGCATCATGCTCTGTGGTTGGTTTTCTTCAGCAAGGACTGAGAAGGTGGTTAGGGTTGATGGAGGTAGCCAAATACAGGGCGGTTCTGGCAGAA